>NC_045806.1:46256137-46562988 GCF_009873245.2 Balaenoptera musculus | reverse complement strand
TGTTGAGACGTGGATGGATCTAGAGACTGTCATACAGAGTGAAGTAAGTCAGAAAGAGAAAAACAAATATCGTATATTAACGCATGTATGTGGAACCTAGAAAAATGTTACAGATGAGCCGGTTTGCAGGGCAGAAGTTGAGACACAGATGTAGAGAATGGACATATGGACACCAAGGGGGGAAAACTGCGGTGGGGTGGGGATGGTGGTGTGCTGAATTGGGCGATTGGGATTGACATGTGTACACTGATGTGTATAAAATTGATGCCTAATAAGAACCTGCAATATAAAAAAACAAACAAACCAAACAACTAATACTAAACTTTCATTGGGTTATTTGTATGGAAATATGTTAGTATAAATGTTTCAGACATTACATGAAATTTCTAAAAATCTTTTATGTTCTGGTATAATGTTATAAGTCATAATCCTAGTTATTACCTTAAAATGTATATCTCAGAAATAACTAATTTTCTTTTCAACTGCATTATTATGAACTTTCATCAAATTTTTAACTGTGGTCATTTTTAAGTCTTTTGTCATTTACAGTCAGTTCTGCTTGTACTCTGATGCTTTTGCAAATATGTTCCTATAAAAGAGTTTCATCTTTAAGAAATTCATGGAAAAGACTCTAACAAGTACAGGTTTCTGGTAACTGACTGTACTGCTGAACTGAATGAATAAGCATTTTCAGAACTCTAATGAAAAACTGATGAACTCATAAAAGTGCTAACAAAAGATCAAGATGAAAAAAAAATTAATTACATGGGACTGAGTGAACTGATGAGGATGAGTATAATTTTTGTGACTTTCTGTCTGAATTAAAAAAATAAATCCAACAAGGACTCAGAGGCAAAGAATATACAAATCAATTTTCAGTGCAAAGTAAAGGAGCTGTTACAGTGGAGGATTACTGGACTGAATGTCAATATTATGACATAGTATGAGTGTGTTTCATGTTTGGTAATTGCAATCATTGTTGCTTTTGTTGTGGTCATCCATGTACAATGCTTGGTGTCAGTCTATTTATCTCTTGTAAAAATAAAATACAGTGTGTGTGTGTGAAAAAAAATTATGTTACAGTTACAGTTATTTTTAACACTTTGGTCTTCTAACCTTCATACTAGAGTTATATGTGATTGACCTAACAGCATTACATTAGAATATTTTTAATTTAATTATATATTTAACTTTACCAGTGAGTATTTTACCTTCATATGTTTTCCTGTTACTAATTAGCATCCTTTTGTTTCAGCTTGAAGAACTCCTTTAATATTTCTTTTAAGGCAGATCTGGTGATGATTAAACCCTTCAGCTTTTATGTGTCTGGAAAACTTTTAATCTCTCAGTTCTGAAGGACAACTTTGTTGAGTAGAGTATTTTTGGTTGGCAGGATTTTTTTTTTCTTTCAACACTTTGAATATATCATCTCACTCTCTTCTGGCCTGCAAGGATTCTTCTGAAAAATTGTTTGATAGTCTTATGTTGGTTCCCTTCTGGGTAACAAGTTCTTTTTCTCTCGCTGCTTTTAAGATCCTCTACTTGTTTTTAACTTTTGACAATTAATATGTGGATTATTCTTATTTTAAGCTCTTTGGACTTCCTGGATCTTCATGTCTGTATCTTTCCCCAGGTTATGGAAGTTTTCAGCAATTATTTCTTTGAATTAGTTTCTCTGTATCTCCTCCTTCTGGGAGTCCTATAATGTGTATATTTGTCCATTTGATGACGTTCCATAAGTCTCTTAACATATATTAACTCTTTCATTCTTTTTTTTCTCCTCTGATTGGATGAATTCCATTGCCCTGTCTTCAGGGTCACTGATCTCTGTTCCACTTGATTTAGTCTGCTGTCAAACCCCTCAACTGAATTTTTCAGTTCAGATGTTGTATTGTATACTCTGTGATTACTGATTGGTACTTTTTAATATTTCCTCTTTGTTGAAATTCTCATTCTTTCATACATTGCTCTCCTAACCTCAGTGAGATCTTTATGACTGTTATTTTGAAATCTCTATCAGGTAAATTATTTATCTCTGTTTCATTAAGATCTGTTCTGGACATTTATCTTGTTCTTTGGTTTGGACATTTTCCTCTGTTTCTTCATTTTCCTGGACTCCCTTGGTTTCTGCTCACTAGACAAAATAGCCACCTCTCCCAGTTTTGTCAGAATAGTCTCATGTTGGAAATGAAATGCATCAATCAGCCCAGACCAAGCTCCTAGTTGTCCCTCAAACTTTTGTGAATTATTCTTTGTTTACTATGCTCTTGTATATTAACAAGTCTTGTGGACACAAGCCCCACCAGCTTTCAAAGCTAGGTGTTTTAGAAGCCTATCTCATTAGTGAATGTCTTAAAAGTTAGGCTATTAGATGTAGGGTCAAAACCCTTTGATCCTAAGTGACAAGCTAGGAGTTTGGGGTTCCCTCCTGAGTGTATGGCACTGTTCCAAGGGTGAAGTTTACGGCAAGACTATGTCTCAGCCTTTCTTTCCCATTTCAGCATGAGTATATTCTCATATGTCCAATGTGTAAGAAGCAACTAGTTTCTGGATCTCCATCAGAGGAAATTATTCCATGTGTAGCTATATGTTTAGTGCATCCATGGGAGGAGGGGAGCTCCGGACTCTCCTATGTTGCCATCTTGGTCAACACTTGATTGCCAGTTTATTATAAAAGAATATAACTCAAGAATAGCCAGATGGGGGACTTCCCTTGTGGTCCAGTGGTTAAGACTCCACACTTGCACTGTAGGGGGTGAGGGTTCAATACCTGGTCCGGGAACTAAGATCCCACAGGCTATGCAGGTGGAAAAAAAAGAAAAGAATAGCCAGATGGAAGAAATACATAGGCAAGTTATGGGGAAAAGGGTGTGGAACTTCCATGCATTCTCCCCCAAAAGTAGTTTTAAGAGGAAATTTGATAGCAAAAAGACACCTACATTAAGAAAAAAGAAAGATCTCAAATAAACAACCTAACTTGACACCTCAGGAACTAGTAGAAGAAGAAAAAACTAAGCATAAAGTTAGCAGAAGGAAAGAAAAAACAAAGATCATTTCAGAAATAAATGAAATATGGTAAAAATAAAATAGAAAAGATCAATGAAACTAAGAGCTGGTTTTTCAAAACATAAACAAAATTAACAATCCTTTAGCTAAACTAAGAAAAAAAGAGAGAAGACTCAAATACAATTGGAAATGAAAGAGGAGACATTACAGCTGACATTATAGAAGTACAAAGGATCATAAGAGACAGCTATGAACAGTGTAGTCCAACAAATTTGATAACCTAGAAGAAATGGATAAATTCCTAGAAACATAAAACCTACCAAGACTAAATGATGAAGAAATAGAAAATCTGAACAGACAAATAATGAGTAAGGAGGCTGAAACAGTAATCAAAACCTCCCAACAACAGCAAAGAAAAACCCAGGACCACTGGTTTCACTGGTGAATTCCATCAAATATTTCAAGAAAAATTAATGCAACTCCTTCTCAAATTCTTCCCCAAAAATTGAAGAGGAGGGGACATTTCCAAAATCATTTACAAGGCCAGAATTACCCAGATACCAAAGCCAGATAAGAATACTACAAAACAACTACAAGCCAATATCCCCGATGAATATAGATGCGATAATTCTCAACAAAATACAAGCAAACCAAGTTCAACAGCTCATAGAAAGGATTATACATCAAAACCAAGTGGAGGGACTTCCCTGGTGGTGCAGTGGTTAAGAATCCGCCTGCCAATTCAGGGGACATGGGTTCGATCCCTGGTCCAGGAAGATCCTACATGCCACAGAGCAACTCAGCCCGTGTGCCACAAATACTGAACCTGCGCTCTAGAGCCCACGAGCCTCAACTATTGAGCACATGTGCCACAACTACTGAAGCCCACGTGCCCTAGAGCCCACGCACCACAACTACTGAGCCCATGCACCACAACTACTGAAGCCTGTGCACTCTAGGGCCTGCGTGCCACAACTACTGAGTCTGGTTGCTGAAGCTACTGAAGCCTGCATGCCTAGAGCTTGTGCTCCACAACAAGAGAAGCCACCGCAATGAGAAGCCCACGCACCACAATGAAGAGTAGCCCCCACTCACCGCAACTAGAGAAAGCCCGCGCACAGCAACAAAGACCCAATGCAGCCAAAAGTAATAATACTACTACTACTACTAATAAAAAGACCAAGTGGGATTTATCCCTGGGATGCAAGGATCATTCAACATACACAAATCCATAAATGTGATACAGCACATAAATATAATGAAAGATAAACTTTATATGATCATCTCAGTAGATGTAGAAAAAGCATTTGAAAAAATTCAACATCCTTTGATGAGAAAAGCCTTCAATAAATTGTGTATAGAGGAATGTACCTCAACATAATAAAGGCAAAATAAGACAGACCCACAGCTAACATCATACTCAATGGTGAAAGATTGAAACTTTATCTTCCAAGATCAGGACAAAACCAAGGGTGCCCATTCTCTGCACTCCTGTTCAGCATGGTACTGGAAGTTCTAGCCAGAGCAAATAGACAAGAAAAATAAAAAGCATCCAAATCAGAAAAGAAAAAGTAAAATTGTCTCTGTTTGCAGATGATATACTATCAATAAAAAAATCCTAAAAACTACACCAAAAATAAATGATTTCAGTAATGTGAAGGATACGAATCAACATACAAAAATCAGTTGTGTTTCTATACACCAACAACAAACTATTTGAAAAATAAATAAGGAAAAAAATCCCATTTACAATAGCATCAAAAACAATAAAATACTTGGGAATAAATTTAACCAAGGAAGTGAAAGATCAGTATACTGAAAATTATGATATTAACAAAAGAAATTAAAGGACAAACACCAAAAAAAAGGAAAGATATCCCATGTTTGTGGATTGGAAAGATTAATATTGTTAAAATGTCCATACCACCCAAAGCCATCTCTACATTCAAGGCAATTCCTATCAAAATTCTAACGGCATTTTTCACAGAAATAGAAAAACAAACCTAAAATTTGTATGGAACCACAAAAGACCCCAAATAGAGTAAACAAATTTGAAAAAGAAGAACAAAGATGGAGACATCACACATCCTGATTTCAGACAAAGCTAACATAATCAAAACACTATGTTGTGGCATAAGATAAAATAGATAGCTAGTGGGAAGCAGCTGCATAGCACAGGGAGATCAGCTCAGTGCTTTGTGTCCACCTAGAGGGGTGGGATAAGGAGGGTGGGAGGGAGTCGCAAGAGGGAGGAGATATGGGGATATATGTATATGTATAGCTGATTCACTTTGTTATACAGCAGAAACTAACACACCATTGTAAAGCAATTTTACTCCAATAAAGATATTTTTTTGAAAAAGAACACACACATAGCCAATGGAAGAGAATGGACAGCCCAGAAGTAAAGCAACACATATACAGTCAACTAATATTTGACAGTTCAACCAAAAATACTCAATGGGGAAAGGATAGTATCTTAAACAAATGAGGAAGGAGAAGCTGGATATTCACAGGGAGCAAAAGAAATTAAATCTCTATCTTACACCGCTTACAAAAATTAATTTGAAATGGATTAAAGACTTAAATGTAAGACCTGAAACTATAAAACTCCTAGAAGAAAACATAGGAGTTAAGCTTTTTGACATTGGTCTTATCAATGATTTTTTAAATTAATTTTTACTGGAGTATAGTTGCTTTACAATGTTGTGTTAGTTTCTGCTGTACAGCAAAGTGAATCAGCTATGCATATACATATATCCCTGCTTTTATAGATTTCCTTCCCATTTAGTTCACCACAGAGCATGGAGTAGAGTTCCCTGTGCTATACAGTAAGTTCTAATTGGTTATCTATTTTATACATAGTAGTGTATATATGTCAATCTCAGTCACCCAATTCATCCCACCCCCCCTTTCCCCTTGGTATCCATACATTTGTTCTCTACATCTGAGTCTCTATTTCTGCTTTGCAAATAAGTTCATCTGTACTATTTTTCTAGATTCCACATATAAGTGATATTATATGATATTTGTTTTTCTCTTTCTAACTTACTTCACTCTGTATGACAATCTCTAGGTCCATCCATGTGTCTGCAGATGGCACAATTTCATTCCTCTTTATGGCTGAGTAATATTCCATTGTATATATGTACCACGACTTCTTTATCCATTCCTCTGTTTATGGACGTTTAGGTTGCTTCCATATCCTGACTCTTGTAAATAGTGCTGAAGTGAACATTGGGGTGCATGTATATTTTTGAAATATGGTTTTCTCAGAGTACATGCCCAGTAGTGGGATTGATGGGTCATATGGTAGTTCTATTTTTAGTTTTTTAAGGAACCTCCATACTGTTCTCCATAGTGTCTGTATCAATTTACATTCCCACCAATAGTGCAAGAGGGTTCCCTTTTCTCCACACCCTCTCCAGCATTTATTGTTTGTAGATTTTTTGATGATGGCCATTCTGACTGATGTGAGGTGACACCTCATTGTAGTTCTTTTTTTTTAACATCTTTATTGGAGTATAATTGCTTTACAATGGTGTGTTAGTTTCTGCTGTTAATCAGCTAAACATACATGCATCCCCATATCTCCTCCCTCTTGTGTCTAAGACCTGGCACTGCCAAAATAAATAAATAAATAAATATCTTTTAAAAATAAAAATAAAAGCAAAACTAACAAAAACAGAAAACAAAAATCAAAACAGGGACTTCCCTGGTGGCAGAGTGGTTAAGTTCTGCCTGCCAGTGCAGGGCACATGGGTTCAAGCCCTGGTCCGGGAGGATCCCACATGCCGCAGAGCAGCTAGACCCATGCACCACAACTACTGAGCCTGCGCTCTAGAGCCTGAAAATCACAGCTACTGAGCCCACGTGCTTAGAGCCCATGCTCCGCAATGAGGGAAGCCACCACAATGAGAAACCCTTGCACTGCAATGAAGAGTAGCCCTTGCTCACCGCAACTAGAGAAAGCCCTTGCACAGCAACAAAGACCCAACACAGCCAAAATAAATAAATAGATAGATAGATAGATAGATAGATAGATAGATAGATAAATTTTTTTAAAATCAAAACAAAAACAGAAAGCAAACTAAAAAAAAAGCAAAGAATACATAAAACAAACACAAAAAAACAGTGGAAAAAAGATAAAAACAAAACAAAAGAAAACAAAAAACAAAGAGAAAAACAAAAAAATGAAACAACAAAAACGTAAAATAAAAATAGAAAGATAAAAAATATATTACACAAATTTTTTTAAATAAATAAATAAATAAAAGAATAACAGCAGAGCAAAACAAAAAAAAATTTTCCTGGGGTCTCAGCTGTCAGTGCTCTTGCCCCCACAGTGAGGCACCACCAACCCCCACCTCCCCAGGAGTCCCTCCAATACCTCTAGGTAGGTCTCTGGACCCACTGTGGGCACTGTGAGGGCAGTTCAGCCTCTGACCTGCCCCAACTCCTGCATGTACTTGCCCCCAAAGTCCATGGCTGCTAAAGCTAGACTGGTCTCAGTTGTGGGAGCACTCATTGTCTATTCAGATATTCCACAGATGCAGGGTTTACCAAGCTGATCATGGGGATTTAACCCACAGCTTGTGCAGCTGTACAGAGAGATTTCTGTTCCTCTCCCTTGTGCAGCTGTACAGCCCCTGGGGCTCAGCTTTGGTTTTGGTCCCACCTCTATGTGTGGGTCAACCTCAGGCATCTGTTCCAGGTGAGAGGGGGTGAAAGCAACAGCTGACTGGGGCACACTTGCTTGCTCAAGCCAGGGAGGGATAAGGTGGCCACAACTGGGGCACTCGCATTCACTCTGATGGGATCCCCCTCTAGTGCATGCAGCTGCAGAGACCAGCAGGAAGTTGCAACAGTCCGAGGCACTCTGGTGGGCAGTTCCCACAGAAGCAGGGGCTGGCGTGTGGGGAGAGAGTCCACGATGGCAGCCCAGCCCCTTGCGCAGCACTCAACAATGGCACCTCGTTTCCAAGGCAGACCACGCTTCCTCCAGGAGGATTCCCAACCACAGAACCCCTCACTCCTGTCCCCTCAGGTTGTCTCCACGCACCTGAGCTCCTCATTCCCATCCCTTCAGGCCATCTCCATGCAGCCAACAGCAGTCTTCTCCCTGGGTCCACTCTCCTAACCCCACACTTTAGCACTCAGCCCCCACCAGCACTGGCAGATTCTCGTCTCAGGCTGGGGCACCCAGGGCTGATTCCCTAGGAGACTTTGGTTGGGGCAGCGCTCAGGACCCCGGACCCTGCGTGGGCAGAGGAGGCCTAGGCTTGAGGTGCAGGCCAGCCTGCTCAGATGGGTGCCCCTCCACTGCATGCAGAGTCAGGGGCGGGAGGGTAGGGAATGGCATTGCAATGGTGGCGCCACCCCTTGTGCACCACTCAACAGTGGTGCCTTGTTTCTATGGTGGCCTGGGTTTCTTCCACAAACATTCCTGGTTTTGGATCTCCTTACTCCCATCCCTTCAGGCTGTCTCTTCACAGCCAACAGCTGTCCCCTCCCTGGGTCCACTCTCCAAACCCCGCTTTCCAGCACCCAGCCCCCCTCCACACCAAGAGACACACAACTCAAGCTGGGGTGCACAGGGCTGTGGCATGGACCGTGTGCAAAGATCTTACCCTGTCCTGCCTTCCACAGACCTGTTGCTGCGTTCCCCTCTGATCTCCCAATCCCCCAAAGGTCCCTCTCTGTCCCAGCTGATTTCTCCACCATGAGGGGGCTTCTCTGAGTGCAGGAAGCTCTCCTCACCTTCATCTCCCTGCCAGCGATGCTGGTCCCTTCCCGTTTCCTCTTTTATTTTTTTTTCCTTCTTTCATCCTACCCAGTTGCTGGGGGGGTTTCTTGTACTTTTAGATGTCCAAGGTCTTCTGCTAGTATTCAGCAGGTGGTCTGTGAGAATTGTTCCATTTGTAGATGTATTCTTGAGGTACTTGTGAGGAGAAGCGAATTCCACGTCCTCCTATTTCACCATCTTGACTCCTAGAGTCAGCAATGATTTTTTAAATATGACACCCAAAGTATAAGCAACAAGAGCAAAATGAAGCAAGTGGGTTACATCAAACTAAAAACCTTCTTCACGCCAAAAAAAAAAAACAAAATGTAAAGGCAACCTATGGAATGGGAAAGAATGTTTGCAAATTATATATCTGATAAGGGGTTAATATCCAAAAATATATAAAGAACACATACAACTCAATAGCAACAAAAACCAACAACCCAATTTAAAAACAGGCAGAGAAAATGAATAGATTTTTCCAAAAATGATATACATATGACCAAAAGGTACATGAAAGGGTGCTCAACATCACTAATCATCAGTGAAATGCAAATGAAAACCACAACGAGAGGGACTTCCCTGGTGGCACAGTGGTTAAGAATCCACCTGCCAATGCAGGGGACATGGGTTCGAGCCTTGGTCCGGGAAGATCCCACATGCCGCAGAGCAACTAAGCCTGTGCGCCACAACTACTGAGCCTGCACTCTAGAGCCCATGGGCCACAACCACTGAGCCCACATGCCACAACTACTGAAGCCCATGCACCTATAGCCCGTGCTCCACAACAAGAGAAACCACTGCAATGAGAAGCCCATGCACCACAATGAAGAGTAACCCCCACTCACCACAACTAGGGAAAGCCCACGCATAGCAACAAAAACCCATGCAGCCAAAAATAAATAAATAAAAATAAATAAATTTATTTTAAAAAACACAATGAAATATCACCTCATACCTATTAGAACTGCTATTGTTAAAAAGACAAACGATAACAAGTGTTGGCAAAAATGTGTAGAAAACCAAACCTTTGTGCACTATTGATGGAAATGTAAATTGGTATAATCACTACATATAATAGAATGAAGTTTCCTCAAAAAATTAAAAATAGAACTATCATATGATCCAGCAATCCCACTTTTAGGTCTATGTCCAAAGAAATGACATCACCATCTCAAGAAGATATCTGCATCCCCATGTTCATTGCAGAATTATTCACAATAACCAAGACTGAAACAACCTAAGTGTCCACTGATGTATGAATGGATTTTTTAAATGTGAATTTATATACATATGTGTGTATGTATATATATATAACACTCACAAATAATGGAATATTATTCAGCCATGAAAAAGAAGGAAATCTTACCATTTGCAACAATACGGATGGACCTTGGGGGCATTTATGCTAAGTGAAATAAGTCAGACAGAAAAACACAAATACTTATGATCTCACTTATATGTAGAATCTAAAACAGCCAATGTCGTAGAAACGTAGTAGAATAATGGTTGCCAAGGAATGGAGAGTGGGGGAAATGGAGACATGTTGGACAAAGGATACAAACTTCCAGTTAAGATGATTGAGTTTGGGGGATCTAATGTAGAGCAAGGTGAATATAGTTAATAATACTGTATTGAATACTTGAAAGTTGTGAAGAGAGTGAATATGAAATGTTCTCACCACAACAAAAGGCAATTATGTAACATAATGGAGGTGTTAACTAACCTTATTTGGTAACCATTTTGCAATATATACATGTATCAAATCATCATGTTGTACACCTGAAACTTAGACAATGTTATATGTCAATTATATCTCAAGATAGCTCAGGAAAAAATCAATTGTATTTCTGTGCACTACCAAAGTTCAACTGGAAAATGGAATTTTTAAAATTACCACTTATAGTAGCTCCACAAAAATGAAATATGTAAAAACCTAAAAACATGTACAGGATATGCAGGCTGAAAACTAAAAAATACTGATGAAAAATCAAATAACACCTAAATTAACTGAGAACCATACCATGTTCATGGGTTAAAAGACTTGGGTAGGTGCAGGAAATTTTTCAGCTCTCTCCAAATTGACCTAAGGATAAAACATAATTCCAATCAAAACTCCAGTGGATTAGTTGTAGATACAGACAAGCTGATTTTAAACTTTATATGGAAAGGCAAAAGAACTAGAAGAAAAGAATATTAAAAAGAAGAAATTTGGAATAATCACACTAACTTCAAGACTTACTATGAAGCTATAGTAATTACGACAACATGGAATTTGCATTGATAAAGACAGAAATCAACATAAGAGTCCAGAAATAGACCCACGTGAATATAGTCACTTGATTTTTTTTTTACAAAGACACAAAGGCATCTTGATGGTGGGAGAATAGTAATTCTTTTAATGGTTTTGAGAAAATTGGGTATCCATATTTTTTAAATGAACCTCAACTTAAACTTCACACCTTATATAAATATTAAGTCAAAATGGATCATAGATCCAAATGTAAAATTACAAAACATTCAGAAGAATACAAAGGAGAAAATCTTCATGGCATTGGCATAGGCAAATAGTAGACATGAAACTAGAGATACAATCCATTAAGATATAATTGATAAATTAGAATTCATTAAAATTTAAAATATTTGCTCTGATATAGTCACTGTTAAAAGAGGAAAACATAAACCACTGAGTGGGAAATAATATTTGCAAATTACATATCCAATGACGACTTGTAGCCAGAACTCACAAAATTCAATGCTAAGAAAATAAGTGACACAATTCGTATGTGGGTGAAAGACATGAGCAGACACTTCACAAAAGAGGATTATAGGATGACAGATAAGCAGATGAAAAGATGTTCACCATCATTAGCCATTAGAGAACTAAAAGCTAAAACTATGAGTAACACTACACACCTATTACGATATCTAAAGTAAACAATTATAACAACACCAAGTGCTGGTGAAGATGGAGCAGAACTATAGTTAGCAGAACTATAACTCTCATATCTGCATAGTGGGTGGGCAAAATTATAGAGCCACTCTGAAACACAGTTTGGCAGTTTTGTACAAATATAATTCGTATCACAAAAAAAAAAAGGATGAAAGGAAACTTTTAGAGGTGATGGGTAAGTTTATTACCTGATCGTGGTGATTATGGGTGTGTGAATATGTCCAAACTCATCAAATTGTATACATTAAATGTGTGCCTTTTTAATATCAATTATAGCTCAATAAACCTGTAAAAAGTTAAACATAAATGTACCATAAGGACCAGCAATCCTAAACCAAGTATTTGCTCCACAAAACTAACAATTTTGTACCAGCAAAAATTTGTACACAAGTGTTTGTAAAAGCTCCATTCACAATCCCCATATATTGGAAACAACCCAAATAGCCTTCAGTGAGGGAATGTATAAACAAACTGTGGTATATCCATACAATGGAGTACCACTCCAGAATTAAAAGGAATAAAACACTGATACATAGACCAAAATTAACTAATCTCAAAGCTGAGTGAAAATAAAAGCTATTCTCAAAAGTCCTATATTCTGTTCTGTGATTCCATTTATATACTGACAGAAAACAGACCAGTGGTTGTCAGGATTTAGGAATAGAGGGGAAACATGAAAACAAAGGGATAACACAGGCAGTTTAAGGGGTAATAGAACTGTTCTGTATTCTGATTGTGCTTGTTTTTAACCAATCTATACATTTGAAAATTAATAAAGGAAACCTCAACTAAAATTAAAGTTGGAAATGGCCTGTAGAGGGAACTCTCATGCATGCATTATCACTGGCCATCCTTTGCATGCACTGACCTTGATTTGCATGCCTAACAGGAAGAAGCATAAGTTGCACTCTCAGACAGAAAGTGCAACTACTTTAGTATCCTGAAGGAAGAATTTTCCTTGCTCAGCAACAGCCCAACCAATAAGGAATGGGTAGGATTAACCAAGATGGTGGAGTAGGAGGACGTGCTCTCACTCCCTCTTGCGAGAGCACCAGAATCACAACTGGCTGCTGGACAATCATTGACAGGAAGACCCTGGACTTCACCAAGGAGGATACCCCACGTCCAAGGACAGAGGAGAAGCCACAGTGAGACGGTAGGAGGGGCGCAATCACAGTAAAATCAAATCCCATAACTGCTGGATGGGTGACTCACAGACTGGCGAACACTTATACCACAGAAGTCCACCCACTGGAGTGAAGGTTCTGAGCCCCACATCAGGCTTCCCAACCTGGGGGTCTGGCTATGGGAGGAGGAATTCCTAGAGAATCAGACTTTGAAGCCTAGTGGGAATTGATTGCAGGACTTTGACAGGACTGAGGGAAACAGAGACCCCACTCTTGGAGGGCACACACAAAGTAATGTGTGCATCGGGACCAAGGGGAAGGAGCAGTGACCCTGGGGGAGACTGAACCAGACCTATCTGCTGGTGTTGGGGGGTCTCCTGCAGAGGCGGGGGGTGGCTCTGTTTCACTGTGGGGATAAGGACACTGGCAGCGGAGGTTCTGGGAAGTGCTCCTTGGCGTGAGCCCTCCCAGAGTCTGCCATTAACCCCACCAAAGAGCACGGGTAGGCTCCAGTGTTGGGTTGCCTCAGGCAAAACAACCAACAGGGAGGGAACCCAGCCCCACCCATCAACAGTCAAGTGGATTAAGGTTTTACTGAGCTCTGACCGCCACAGCAACAGTCAGCTCTACCCACCACCAGAGCCTCCCATCAAGCCTCTTAGATAGCCTCAACCACCAGAGGGCAGACAGCAGAAGCAAGAAAAACTACAATCCTGCAGCCTGTGGACCAAAAACCACAGTTACAGAAAGATAGAGAAGATGAAAAGGCAGAGGGCTATGTACCAGATGAAGGAACAAGAAAAAACCCCAGAAAAACAACTAAATGAAGTGGAGATAGGCAACCTTCCAGAAAAAGAATTCAGAATAATGATAGTGAAGATGATCCAGGACCTCGGAATAAGAATGGAGGCAAAGACTGAGAAGATGCAAGAAATGATTAACAAAGACCTAGAAGAATTAAAGAACAAACAAACAAAGATGACCAATACAATAACTGAAATGAAAACTACACTAGAAGGAATCAATAGCAGAATAACTGAGGCAGAAGAACGGATAAGTGACCTGGAAGACAGAATGGTGGAATTCACTGTTGCGGAACCGAGTAAAGAAAAAAGAATGAGAAGAAATGAAGACAGCCTAAGAGACCTCTGGGACAACATTAAACGCAACAACATTCGCATTATAGGGGTCCCAGAAGGAGAAGAGAGAGAGAAAGGACCACAGAAAATATTTGAAGAGATTATAGTCAAAAACTTCCCTAACATGGGAAAGGAAATAGCCACCCAAGTCCAGGAAGCGCAGAGAGTCCCATACAGGATAAACCCAAGGAGAAACACGCCGAGACACATAGTAATCAAAGTGGCAAAAATTAAAGACAAAGAAAAATTATTGAAAGCAGCAAGGGAAAAACGACAAATAACATACAAGGGAACTCCCATAAGGTTAACAGCTGATTTCTCAGCAGAAACTCTACAAGCCAGAAGGGAGTGGCATGATATACTTAAAGTGATGAAAGGGAAGAACCTACAACCAAGATTACTCTACCTGGCAAGGATCTCATTTAGATTTGATGGAGAAATCAAAAGCTTTACAGACAAGCAAAAGCTAAGAGAATTCAGCACCACCAAACCAGCTCTACAACAAATGCTAAAGGAACTTCTCTAAGTGGGAAACACAAGAGAAGAAAAGGACCTACAAAAACAAACCCAAAACAATTAAGAAAATGGTCATAGGAACATACATATCGATAATTACCTTAAACGTGAATGGATTAAATGCTCCAACCAAAAGACACAGGCTTGCTGAATGGATACAAAAAGAAGACCCATATATATGCTGTCTACAAGAGACCCACTTCAGACCTAGGGACACATACAGACTGAAAGTGAGGGGATGGAAAAAGATATTCCATGCAAATGGAAATCAAAAGAAAGCTGGAGTAGCTATACTCATATCAGATAAAATAGACTTTAAAGTAAAGAATGTTACAAGAGACAAGGAAGGACACTACATAATGATCCAGGGATCAATCCAAGAAGAAGATATAACAATTATAAATATATATGCACCCAACATAGGAGCACCTCAATACATAAGGCAACTGCTAACAGCTATAAAAGAGGAAATCGACAGTAACACAGTAGTAGTGGGGGACTTTAACACCTCACTTACACCAATGGACAGATCATCCAAAATGAAAATAAATAAGGAAACAGAAGCTTTAAATGACACAATAGACCAGATAGATTTAATTGATATTTATAGGACATTCCATCCAAAAACAGCAGATTACACCTTCTTCTCAAGTGCTCACGGAACATTCTCCAGGATAGATCACATCTTGGGTCACAAATCAAGCCACAGTAAATTTAAGAAAATTGAAATCATATCAAGCATCTTTTCTGACCACAATGCTATGAGATTAGAAATGAATTACAGGGAAAAAAACGTAAAAAGACAAACACATGGAGGCTAAACAATACGTTACTAAATAACCAAGAGATCACTGAAGAAATCAAAGAGGAAATCAAAAAATACCTAGGGACAAATGACAATGAAAACACGACGATCCAAAACCTATGGGATGCAGCAAAAGCAGTTCTAAGAGGGAAGTTTATAGCTATACAAGCCTACCTAAAGAAACAAGAAAAATCTCAAGTAAACAATCTAACCTTACACCTAAAGAAACTAGAGAAAGAAGAACAAACAAAACCCAAAGTTAGCAGAAGGAAAGAAATCATAAAGATCAGAGCAGAAATAAATGAAATAGAAACAAAGAAAACAATAGCAAAGATCAATAAAACTAAAAGTTGGTTCTTTGAGAAGATAAACAAAATTGATAAGCCATTAGCAAGACTCATCAAGAAAAAGAGGGAGAGGACTCAAATCAATAAAATCAGAAATGAAAAAGGAGAAGTTAAAACAGACACCGCAGAAATACAAAGCATCCTAAGAGACTACTACAAGCAACTTTATGCCAATAAAATGGACAACCTGGAAGAAATGGACAAATTCTTAGAAAGGTATAACCTTCCAAGACTGAATCAGGAAGAAACAGAAAATATGAACAGACCAATCACAAGTAATGAAATTGAAACTGTGATTAAAAATCTTCCAACAAACAAAAGTCCAGGACCACATGGCTTCACAGGTGAATTCTATCAAACATTTAGAGAAGAGCTAACACCCATCCCTCTCAAACTCTTCCAAAAAATTGCAGAGGAAGGAACACTCCCAAACTCATTCTATGAGGCCACCATCACCCTGATACCAAAACCAGACAAAGACACTACAAAAAAAGAAAATTACAGACCAATATCACTGATGAATATAGATGCAAAAAATCCTCAACAAAATACTAGCAAACAGAATCCAACAACACATTAAAAGGATCATACACCACGATCAAGTGGGATTTAACCCAGGGATGCAAGGATTCTTCAATATACACAAATCAATCAATGTGATACACCATATTAAAAAATTGAAGAATAAAAACCATATGATCATCTCAATAGATGCAGAAAAAGCTTTTGACAAAATTCAACACCCATTTCTGATAAAAACTCTCCAGAAAGTGGGCATAGAGGGAACCTACCTCAACATAATAAAGGCCATATATGACAAACCCACAGCCAACATCATTATCAATGGTGAAAAACTGAAAGCATTTCCTCTAAGATCAGGAACGAGACAAGGATGTCCACTCTCACCACTATTATTCAACATAGTTCTGGAAGTCCTAGCCACGGCAATCAGAGAAGAAAAAGAAATAAAAGGAATACAAATTGGAAAAGAAGAAGTAAAACTGTCTCTGTTTGCGGATGACATGATACTATACATAGAGAATCCTAAAACTGCCACCAGAAAACTGCTAGAGCTAATCAATGAATATGGTAAAGTTGCAGGATACAAAATTAATGCACAGAAATCACTTGCATTCCTATACACTAATGATGAAGAATCTGAAAGAGAAATTAAGGAAACACTCCCATTTACCATTGCAACAAAAAGAATAAAATACCTAGGAATAAACCTACCTAGGGAGACAAAAGACCTGTATGCAGAAAACTATAAGACACTGATGAAAGAAATTAAAGATGATACCAACAGATGGAGAGATATACCATGTTCTTGGATTGGAAGAATCAACATTGTGAAAATGACTATACTATCCAAAGCAATAAACAGATTCAATGCAATCCCTATCAAATTACCAATGGCATTTTTTACGGAGCTAGAACAAATCATCTTAAAATTTGTATGGAGACACAAAAGACCCCGAATAGCCAAAGCAGTCTTGAGGGAAAAAAATGGAGCTGGAGGAATCAGACTCCCTGACTTCAGACTATACTACAAAGCTACAGTCATCAAGACAATATGGTACTGGCACAAAACAGAAACATAGATCAATGGAACAAGATAGAAAGCCCAGAGATTAATCCACGCACCTATGGTCAACTAATCTATGACAAAGGAGGCAAAGATATACAATGGAGAAAAGACAGTCTCTTCAATAAGTGGTGCTGGGAAAACTGGACAGCTACATGTAAAAGAATGAAATTAGAATACTCCCTAACACCATACACAAAAATAAGCTCAAAATGGATTCGAGACCTAAATGTAAGACTGGACACTATAAAACTCTTAGAGGAAAACATAGGAAGAACACTCTTTGACATCAATCACAGCAAGATCTTTTTTGATCCACCTCCTAGAGTAATGGAAATAAAAACAAAAATAAACAAGTGGGACCTAATGAAACTTCAAAGCTTTTGCACAGCAAAGGAAACCATAAACAAGACGAAAAGACAACCCTCAGAATGGGAGAAAATATTTGCAAATGAATCAACGGACAAAGGATTAATCTCCAAAATATATAAACAGCTCATTCAGCTCAATATCAAAGAAACAAACACCCCAATCCAAAAATGGGCAGAAGACCTAAATAGACATTTCTCCAAAGAAGACCTACAGACGGCCACGAAGCACATGAAAAGATGCTCAACATCACTAATTATTAGAGAAATGCAAATCAAAACTACAATGAGGTATCACCTCACACCAGTTAGAATGGGCATCATCAGAAAATCTACAAACAACAAATGCTGGAGAGGGTGTGGAGAAAAGGGAACCCTCTTGCACTGTTGGTGGGAATGTAAATTGATACAGCCACTATGGAGAACAATATGGAGGTTCCTTAAAAAACTAAAAATAGAATTACCATATGACCCAGCAATCCCACTACTGGGCATATACCCAGAGAAAACCGTAATTCAAAAAGACACATGCACCCGAATGTTCATTGCAGCACTATTTACAATAGCCAGGTCATGGAAGCAACCTAAATGCCCATCAACAGACGAATGGATAAAGAAGTTGTGGTACATATATACAATGGAATATTACTCAGCCATAAAAAGGAACGAAATTGAGTCATTTGTTGAGACGTGGATGGATCTAGAGACTGTCATACAGAGTGAAGTAAGTCAGAAAGAGAAAAACAAATATCGTATATTAATGCTTGTATGTGGAACCTAGAAAAATGGTACAGATGAGCCAGTTTGCAGGGCAGAAGTTGAGACACAGATGTAGAGAATGGACATATGGACACCAAGGGGGGAAAACTGCGGTGGGGTGGGGATGGTGGTGTGCTGAATTGTGCGATTGGGATTGACATGTATACACTGATGTGTATAAAATTGATGCCTAATAAGAACCTGCAGTATAAAAAAACAAACCAAACAACTAATACTAAACTTTCATTGGGTTATTTGTATGGAAATATGTTAATATAAATGTTTCAGACATTACATGAAATTTCTAAAAATCTTATATTTGTATGTGTATCGAAATATGTATGGAAATATGTTAATATAAATGTTTCAGACATTAAAAAAAAAATAAGGAATGGGTGCAGCTCAGCCAATGAGAAACCATCACCACCATGAACTCCTACTTTTCTCCAATGAACTTTTATTTAGAGCTGTCCCTCTCAACTACACCTGCTTCCCTATAAAAGCAGCCTCTTTTCCTTTGTTCTCTGGACATGTCTGTGGTTCGACATAGATTGCATGTCTCAAAGTGCAATTAATTGCTGTTTCCCAAATAAAACCCATTTTGCTGGTAAAATAACTTCTGTTTTATTAGTTTTCCATTAATACATGTTAAAATTCATATGACAGACAAATCTGAAATCCATGAGGCAGTATGCAAAAAATATATTTTAAGATAAGGTAAGTCTTTAAATATTGTACTTTATTATTTTAGAGCAGTTTTAGGTTCACAGCAAAATTGAGAGGAAGGTACAAAGATTTCACATTCACCTCCTGTCCCCACACATGCATAGCTTCCCCCACTTTCAACATCACTCACCCGAATTGTACATTTGCTATAATTGATGAATCTACATTGACACATTATAATCACCCAAAGTCCAAAGTTTACCTTTGGGTTCACTCTTGGTGTCGTACAATCTATGGGTTTGGGCAAAAGTATAATGCCATGTATCTATTATTATAATATCATACAAAGTATTTTTACTTTCCTAAAAATTCTCTTTGTTCCACCTCTTCATTCCTCCCTCCACCCCAACCCCTGGCATACACTGATCTTTTTACTGTCTTCACAGTAAAAATGGAGACAAATGTTGTCTTTTCCAGAATGTCATAAAATTGGAATCATACAATATGTAGCCTTTTCAGATTGGCTTCTTTCACTTAGCAATATGCATTTGTTTCCTCCATGTCCTTTTATGATTTGATAGCTCATTTCTTTTTATCATTGAATAATTTCCCATTGCCTGAATGTACCACAGTTTATTTATCCATTCACTTACGAAAGGACATCTTGGTTGCTTCCAAGTTTGGGTAATTATGAATAAAGCTGTTATAAACATCCATGTCCAGGTTTTTGTGTGGACAAAATTTTCAACTCCTTTTGGGTAAAAACCAAGGAATGTGATTGCTGGATTATATGGTAAGAGTATGTTTAGTTTTGTAAGAAACTGCCAATCTGTCTTCCAAAGTGGCTGTATAGTTTTGCATTTCCACTAGCAATGAGTGAGAGTTCCTGTTCCACATCCTCACCAGGATTTGCTGTTATCAGTGTTCCAGATTTTGGTCATCCTAATAGGTGTGAAGTGGTATCTCACCGTTGTTTTAATTTGCATTTTCCTGATGACATAGAATGTAAAGCATCATTTCACATGCTTATTCACTATCTGTATATCTTCTTTGGTAAAGTATCTGTTAAGGTTTTGGGCCCATTTTTAATCAGGTTGTATGTTTTCTTATAGGCGAGTTTTAAGAATTATTGGTATATTTAGGATAACAGTCCTTTATCCGTGGTGTTTTTGTAAATATTTTCTCTGTTTGTGGCTTGCCTCCTGTTTCTCTTGGCATCTTTCACAGACCAGAAGATTTTAATTTTAATAAAGTCTTGTTTATTATTTCTTTCATAGATCATTCCTTTAGTGTTTTATCTAAAAAGTCATCACCATACCAAGGTCATCTAGGTTTTCTACTAGGTTATGTTCTAAGAGTTTTATGGGTTTACATTATACAATTAGGTCTATGATCCATATTGAGTTGATTTTTTGAACTGTGTAAGGTCTGTGTCTAGATTCATTTTTATGCATGTGGATATCCCGTTTTTCCAGCACCATTTATTGAAGAGACTCTCTTTGTTCTATTTTATTGCATTTTCTCCTTTGTCAAAGATCAGTTGACTATATTTATGCAGGTCTATTTATGGGCTCTCTATTCTGTTCCACTGATCTGTTTGTCAGTTCTTTCCCTAATATCTCACTCTTGATGACTGTAGCTTTATTGTAGTTCTTGAAGTCAGATGATGTCAATCCTATAATTTTGTTCTCTCTTTCAATATGTGTTGGCTATCCTGGGTCTTTTGCCTCTCCATATAAACTTTTTTTTTCTTTGGCCAGCGGCTTGCAGGATCTTAGTTCCCCGACCAGTATTTGAACCCCAAGTCCTAACCACTGGGCCACCAGGGAATTCCCTATAAACTTTTGAATCAGTTTGTCAATATCCATAAAAAAACTTGCTGGGATTTTGATTGGGATTGCATTGAATCTATAGATCAATTTCAGAAGCACTGACATCTTGACAATATTAAATATTCCTACCCATGAACATGGACTCTCTCATCATTTATTTAGTTCTCTTTTGATTTCATTACTCAGCATTTTATAATTTTTCTCATATAGATCTTGTACATGTTTTGTTAGATTTATATCTAAATATTTAATTTTGGAGAAGCTAATGTAAATGATATTACGTTTCTAATTTCAAATTCAACTTATTTGTTGCTGTTATGTAGAAAAGAGATTGATTTTTGTACATTAAAATCTTATTCTGCAACCTTACTATAATCAATTATTCATTCCAAGAGTTTTTTGTTGATTCAATTATCTACAAAGACAATCATGTTATCTGAAAAACACAATTTTATTTCTTTCTTCCCAATCTGTATACCTTTTGTTTCCTTTTCTTGTCTTATTGCATTAGCAAGGACTTTCAGAAATGGAATGGTGAGAGAGGAAATCTTTGCCCTCTACCTGATCATAGTGGGAAAGCTTCAAGTTTCTCACCATTAAGTAGGATGTTAGCAATGGATTTTTTCATAGATAGTCCTTATCAAGTTGATAAAGTTCCCCTCTGTTCCTAATTTACTGAGAGTTTATCAGGAATGAGTGTTGGATTTTGTCAAATGTGTTTTCTGCATCTATTGATATGAACATGTGATTTTCTTTTTTAGTTTGTTGATGTGATGGATTTCATTTATCGATTTTCAAATGTTGAACCAGCCTTGCATACCTGGGATAATTTACACTTGGTTGCAGTGTATAATTCTTTTTATACATTGCTGGATTTGATTTGCTAATATTTTATTGAGAATTTTTGCATCTGATAAGCCAATCTTGAAAATAAAAGTTAAGATAATAGGGTTCAAAATGGCAGCATAAAAAGAGCCTGAACTTACCTCCTCCCAAGGATACAATAAATACACAGCTATATAAGGATCACTCCACCTGAAAAGAATGTGAGAATTGACTTGGGATGTGGGGGCGAGCAGTCACAGCACTATCCCACCACCTTGCTGAAGCTAGGGAATGTCTGTGGTTGCAGCACACACACACTCACACACACACACACACACACACACACACACACCATTCCCTGGCTGGGTCAGGCGAGTATGACAAGTTGCAGTATTATCCCTCTCCCAGCCTAAAGCCAACTCAACACTTCCCTGCCACCAGGCTGGGTCTTGCAAATATGAGCAGTTGCAGCATTCTCCTACACTTGGCCTAAAGCTGACATGCACTCAGACAAGGCACTCTACTGCTGTGTTGCTGAAGCCTGCAACTGTATGCAGTCGTTTTCCCACTGCCTTTCTGAAAAAAGGGAACAAGCCCTGCACCATACACTCTCCAGCTTCCTAGCTAAAGTTGTTGGGCATGTACAATTCACAAAAGGGACAGCACTTGATTGCCTGGCCCTGTTGACCAAGAGGGCTGGCATTCCAGAGCTCCATGGGACTGTAACAATCAGAAAGACAGTTCTCAGCAGGCCGCCAACACCAGGGCACTGCACAGACAGCAGACTGAAACACAATCTCAGTCTTCCTGTGAAAAAGGCCTATTTACTTAGCCTGGAACTTCACCCTGAAGTAGAGGCTTCAGGTTTCCCACACATCTAGAGGTTAAGGAGGTGCTCCCAGGGTACATAAGCAGGGAGACACCATCCTTGCCCACCCTCTTGGCCTCACTAATGCTCAACAAGGCTCCCCAGAGTGCAGCTTATACACTAGTCAGGAGCCCCAGTTTTTGCAGCTGTTACCCAGAGGACACCTCCAGGTCTCCTGGTCTGGAAGCCAGCAGAGAATACAATTATGGCTCCACTGGACTGTATATATCTGCATACTTTAAAAGTACTGCATGAGGGTCTGGCTTCCAATCAGACTGACACTTGTGTTAAATGAGATTCCTCCCCTTGGAACACTGAGAGGTCTCAGCACTTCTTCAACATCAGGGGCATATCAAGAATAAATCAGGTGGTATAGACAACTGCAAAGATTTGTGAGACAACCAAGAGCTAGGATGAGGTTGAATGAGAAGGATCATCACCTACACAAGGTCACTCCTTCAAGAATGAGAGAGGTAGCAATATTGCCTAATACATGGAAATAAACATAGAGACCAAAGCAAAGTGAGGAAACAGAAAAATATGTTCAAAATGAAAGAACAAGACAAAACCCTCAGAAATAGACCTTAATGATATAGGAATAAGTAATATAATTTATAAAGAATAAGAATGAGCTTCCCTGGTGGCACAGTGTTGAGAAGCCGCCTGCCAATGCAGAGGACATGGGTTTGAGCCCTGGTCTAGGAAGATCCCACATGCTGTGGAGCAACTAAGCCCATGCGCCACAACTACTGAAGCCTGCACACCTAGAACCTATGCTCCACAACAAGAGAAGCCACCACAATGAGAAACCCACGCACCACAACGAAGAGTAACCCCTCCTCGTGGCAACTAGAGAAAGCCCGTGCACAGCAACGAAGACCCAACACAGCCAAAAATAAATAAATAAAAATAATAATAATAAAAAAAGAAGTGGTGGCCCCTTAAAAAAAAAGAATTCAAAGTGATGGTCATAAAGATTCTCACTGAACTTAGAGAAGAATGGATGAACACAGTGAGAACTTCAAAAAAATTTATAAAATATAAAAAAGAACCAATAAGAGGTGAAAAACACATAACTGAAATGAAAAATACACTAGAGGGAATCAATGGAAGGTTAGATAATACAGAAGAACAGACCAATGATCTGGAAGACAGGGTAGTGGAAATCACCCAATCAGAACAGCAAAAAGAAAACAGAATTCTGTGGAATGAGGATAGTTTAAGGGAACTCTGGGCGACCTCAGGCATACTAACATTTGCATTACAGGGACCTCCAGAAGGAAAAGAAAGAAAGGGGCAGAAAACTTCTTTGAAGAAATGATGGCTGAAAACTTCCCTAACCTGGGGAAAGAAACAGACATCCAAGTATGTAGAGTCCTAAACAAAATGAACCCAAAGAGATCCACACCAAGACACATTATAATTAAAATGTCAAAAGTTAAAAATAAAGAGAATTTTTAAAGCAACAAGTGTAAAACAACTAGTTACATATAAGTGAACCCCCTTAAGATTATCAGTGAATTTTTCAGCAGAAACTTTGCAGGCCAGGAAGAAGTGGCATGATACATTCAAAGTGCTGAAAGGACAAAACTTACACCAAGACTACTCTATCAAGCAAGGTTATCATTCAGAATTGAAGGAGAAATAGTGTGCCAGACAAGCAAAAACTAAAAGAGTTCATCACCACTAAACCAGCCTTACAAGAAATGATAAAGGAACTTCTTTAAGCAGAATAGAAGAGTCCATAAATAGAAATAAGAAAATATGCAAAAGAAAAATCTTCTTGGTAAAAACAAATATATAACAAAACCACTTATGAAGCTAGCATGAAAGGTAAAAAACAAAAGTAGTAATATCAACTAAAAGTACAATAAGTAGTTGAGGGGTACACAAAATAAAAAGATGTAAAATAGGCTGTCAAAAATATTAAAAGGGGGAGTAAGTTAAAATATAGTGCTTTTAGAATGCATTTGAATTTAAGCAACTATCAACTTGAAATAATCTGCTTTATATACAGATTGTTATATATGAAGCTCATGGTAATCAAAAACAAAAAACTTATAATAGATACACAAAAAATAAAGAGAAAGGAATCCAAATATAACACAAAAGAAAATCATCAAACCACAAGGGAAGAGAACAAGAGAAATAGAAAAGAACAGAGAAGAACTGCAAAAAAAACAACCAGAAAACAATGAACAAAACGGCAAAAAGTACATACCTCTCAAAAATTAACTTAAATGTAAATGGACTAAATTATCCAACCAAAAGACATGAAGTGACTAAATGGATTAAAAAACAAGACCCATATATATGCTGCCTACAAGAGACTTACTTCAGATGTAAGGACACACACAGATTGAAAGTTAAAGGATGTAAAAAGATCTTCCATGTAAATGGAAACCAAAAGAAAGCTGGAGTAGCTATACTTATATCAGAGAAAATAGACTTTAAAACAAAGACTGCAATAAGATACAAATTAGGTCATTAGATAATGATAAAGGAGTCAATCCAACAGGAGGATACACAGGCATACCTCATTTTATTGCCCTTTGTTTATTGTGCTTTACAGATATTGCATTTTTTACAAATCAAAGATTTGTGACAACCCTGCCTTGTCTGATGATGGTCAGCACTAAATTTTTTAGCACTTTTTTAAAGATATAATGCTGTTGCACACAGTAGACTATAGTGTAGTGTAAACATGCCATTTATACGCACTGGAAAACCAAAAAATTCATGTGACTCACTTTATTGCAATATTCACTTTATTGAAGTGATCTTGAACCAAGCTCACAGTATTTCCAAGGTATGCCTATAATAATTTTAGATATTTATGCACCTAACATAGGAGCACCTATATACAAAGAAATATTAATAGACCTAAAGGGAGAATAAAAAGCAATACATAATTGTAGAGGGCTTTAATACCCCACTTTTATCAATGGATATATCATCCAGACAGAAAATCAACAAGGAAACATTGACCTTAAATGACAAGATGAATTTAACAAAATATACACAACGTTCCATCTGAAAGAAACAGAATACACATTCTTCTCAAGAGCACATGGAACATTCTCCAGGGTACATCATATGTTAGGGCACAAAACAGGTCTTAATAAATTTAAGGGACTTCCCTGGTGGCACAGTGGTTAAGAATCCACCTGCCAATGCAGGGGCACGGGTTTGATCCCTGGTCCAGGAAGATCCCACATGCTGTGGAGAACCTAAGCCCACATGCTGCAACTACTGAGCCCACACACCACAACTACTGAAGCCCATGCACCTAGAGCCCATGCTGTGCAACAAGAGAAGCCACTGCAATGAGAAGCCTGCGCACCGCAACAAAGAGTAGCCCCCTCTCGCCACAACTAGAGAAAGCCCATATGCAGCAATGAAGACCCAACGTAGCCCCAAAAAATAGATAAATAAAAAATAAAATAAAATAAAATAACTTAAAAAATAAAAAAATAAATTTAAGAAAATTGAAATCATATCAAGCATCTTTTTGGACTATAGAAACTAGAAATCAATTAGAAGAAGAAAAGTGGAAAATTCACAAATAAGTGGAGATTAAATATGTTACTGAAAAACCAATAAGTCAAAGAAAAATCAATAGAGAAATAAAAAATGCCTTGAGTCAATGAAAATGGAAATACAACATACCAAAACATATGGGCTACAGCAAAAGGAGTTGCAAGAGGGAAATTCATAGAGATAAATGCCTACATCATAAAACAATAAAAAGCTCAAATAAACAACCTAACTTTATACCTCAAGGAACTAGAAAAAAGAAGAACAAATGAAGCCCAAAGTCAGTAGAAGGAAGGAAATAATAAAGACCAGAGTGGAAATAAATGAAATAGAGACTAAAAGGACAATCGAAAAAAATCAATAAAATTAAGAGCTCGTTCCTTGAAAAGATAAATAAAATTGACAAAACTTTAGCTGCACTCACCAAGATAAAAAGAGCAAGTCTCAAATAAATAAAATCAGAAATTATAGAGAAGATGTTAACAATTGATACCACAGAAATACAAAGGATAATAAGAGACTACTATGAAGAATTATATACCAACAAATTGGGCAACCTATAGGAAACTGATAAATTCCTAGAAACATACAACCTACCAAGACTGATTTAGGAAGAAACAGAAAATTAAATAGACCAACCACTCCCAAAAAATTAAAAGCCCTGGATAAGGTGGCTTCAATGGTGAATTCTACCAAACATTTAAAGAATAAATACCAGTACTTCTCAAACTCTTCTAAAATATAGAAAATGGAGGGAAGCAACACATCTAAATGCATTTTTTGAGACCAACATTACCTTAATCTCAAAATTAGACAAGGACACCAAGAAAAGAAAATTACAGTCCAACATTCCTGAGGGACATAGAATCAAAAATCCTCAACAAAATATTTGCAAACAAAATTCAGCAACACAATAAAAGAATTGTAACCATAATCAAGTGGAATTTTTCCAGAGATTCAATAATGGTTCAACATCCACAAATCAAACAGTATGCCATACCACAGTAAACAAAATGAGTGACAAAAATCATATGATCATCTCAAAAGACAGAAAAGACATTTGACAAATTTCAACATACATTTATGATAAAAACTCTCTCTCAACAAGGTGAGTATAGAGGGAACATATCACAACATAATAAAGGCCATAGAAGACAAGCCCATGGCTAACTTCATGCTCAGTGGTGAAAAACTGAAAGCATTTCCTCTAAGGTCAGAAACAAGACAAAGATGCCCACTCTCTTCACTTTTATTCAACATAATATTGGAAGTCCTAAGCACAGCAGTCAGACAAGGAAAAGAAATAAATGGAATCAATATTGAAAATGAATAAGTAGAATTGTCACTGTTTACAGATGAAATGATACTACATATGGAAAATCCTAAAGACACCACCTAAAAGGGGTGGGATGAACTGGGAGATCGGGATTGACATATATACTCTAATATGTATAAAATAGATAACTAATAAGAACCTGCTGTATAGCACAGGGAACTCTACTCAGTGCTCTGTGGTGACCTAAAGGAGAAAGAAATCCAAAAAAAAGGAGATATATGTATACCTATAGCTGATTCACTTCACTGTACAGCGGAAACTAACACAACATTGTAAAGCGACTATACCCCAATTTAAAAAAAAAAACACCTAAAGTTATTAGAACTAATAAATGAATTCAGTAACGTTGCAGGATACACAATTAATACACAGAAGTCAGTTGCCTTTCTATACAATAATAATGAATTATCAGAAAGAGAAATTAATAAAACAAGCCTATTTACAACTGAATCAAAAAGAATTAAATACCTAGGAATAAACCTAACTAAGAAAGTAAAAGACTCATACTTGGAAAACGAATAGGTATTGATGAAAGAAATTGAAGATGACACAAACAGATGGAAAGATATACCATGTTCATGGATTGGAAGAATTAATATTGTTAGGCAGAACACTCTATGACATAAATCACAGCAAGATCCTTTTTGACCCAGCTCCTAGAGAAATGGAAATAAAAACAAAAATAAACAAATGGGACCTAATGAAACTTAAAAGCTTTTGCACAGCAAAGGAAACCATAAACAAGACAAAAAGACAACCCTCAGAATGGGAGAAAATATTTGCAAATGAAGCAACTGACAAAGGATTACTCTCCAAAATTTACAAGCAGCTCATGCAGCTCAAGCAGCTCAATATCAAAAAAACATACAACCCAATCCAAAAATGGGCAAAAGACCTAAATAGAGATTTCTCCAAAGAAGATATACAGATTGCTGACAAACACATGAAAGAATGCTCAACATCATTAATCATTAGAGAAATGCAGATCAAAACTACAGTGAGATATCATCTCACACCAGTCAGAATGGCCATCATCAAAAAATCTAGAAACAATAAATGCTGGAGAGGGTGTGAAGTAAAGGGAACCCTCTTGCACTGTTGGTGGGAATGTAAATTGATATAGTCACTATGGAGAACAGTATGGAGGTTCCTTAAAAAACTAAAAATAGAACTACCATATGACCCAGCAATCCCACTACTGGGCATATACCCTGAGAAAACCATAATTCAAAAAGAGTCATGTACCAAAATGTTCATTGCAGCTCTATTTACAATAGCCAGGACATGGAAGCAACCTAAGTGTCCATCAACAGATGAATGGATAAAGAAGATGTGGCACATATATACAATGGAATATTACTCAGCCATAAGGAGAAATGAAATGGAGGTATTTGTAGTGAGGTGGATGGAGTTAGAGTCTGTCATACAGAGTGAAGTAAGTCAGAAAGAGAAAAACAAATACCGTATGCTAACACATATATATGGAGTCTAAGGGGGAAAAAAAAAGGTCATGAAGAACCTAGTGGCAAGACGGGAATAAAGACACAGACCTACTAGAGGATGGACTTGAGGATATGGGGAGGGGGAGGGGTAAGATGTGACAGGGTGAGAGAGTGGCAAGGACATATATACACTACCAAATGTAAAATAGATAGCTAGTGGGAAGCAGCCGCATAGCACAGGGAGATCAGCTTGGTGCTTTGTGACCTCCTAGAGGGGTGGGATAGGGAGGTTGGGAGGGAGGGAGATGCAAGAGGGAAGAGATATGGGAACATATGTATATGTATAACTGATTCACTTTGTTATAAAGCAGAAACTAACACTCCATGGTAAAGCAATTATACTCCAATAAAGATGTTAAAAAATTTTAAAAAAATTTAAAAAATAGAGTCCTTATAAGTGGAAGGCAGGAGGATTTGAATGAGATAGAGAAGATACTACATTGCTGCTTTGAAGATGGGGGAAGGGGACATGACCTTAGTAATCTAAGCAGCCTTTAGAAGCTGGAAATAGCAAGGAAATGGATTTTCCCCTAGAATCTCTGGAGGGAGTGTGACCCTGCCAACACTTTTATTTTGGCCCAGTGAAAGTCATGGCCAACTGGGATTTATTCACATGATTGAAGGTTTGATTTGACATTAGAAAGCCAATCAATGTAATTCACCATAAAAACAAACTGAAAAAGAAAAACAGTGTGATTATATCAATCAATGTACAAAAACAATTGAGAAAATCCAAAATCCTTTCCTGAAAAAAACAAAAAAACTTTGTATCTCATACTGGTAAAGGGAAATACAAAAAAATCTACAGCTAACATACTTAATGGTTAAAGACAGAATGCTTACCCCTATGATCAGGAAAAAGCTGGGGATCCCCAAACACACCATTCTTATTCAATGTAGTACTGGGAGTTCCAGCCACCACAATAAGGCAAGAAAAGAAAATAGAGGTATGCATATTAGAAATGAAGAAGTAGCACAGCAAAGGAAACCATAAACAAAATGAAAAGACAACCCACAGGAGAAAATATTTGCAAACTATGCTACTGACAAGTGATTAATTTCCAAAATATACAAACAGCTCATACAGCTTAATATCAAGAAAACAAACTATCCAGTCAAAAAATGGGCAGAAGATCTAAGTAGACAGTTCTCCAAAGAAGACATACAGATGAGCAAAAAGCACATAAAAAGATGCTCAACATCACTAATTATTAGAGAAATGCAAATCAAAACTACAATGAGGTATCACCTCACACCAGTCAGAATGGCCATCATCAAAAAGTCTACAAACAATAAATGCTGGAGAGGATGGAGAAAAAGGAACCCTCCTACACTCTTGGCGGGAACGTAAATTGGTACAGCTACTATGGAGAATAGTATGGAAGTTCCTTAAAAGATTAAAAATAGAGTTACCATATGATCCTGCAATCCCAGTCCTGGGCATATATCTGGCGAAAAATCTAACTCAAAAAGATACATGCACCCCTATGTTCATTGTAGCACTATTTACAATAACCAAGACGTGGAAGTAATGTAAATGTGCATCAACAGATGAATGGATAAAGAAGATGTTGTATATATATATACAATGGAATATTACTCCACCATTAAAAGAATAAAATAGGGACTTCCCTGGTTGCGCAGTGGTTAAGAATCCACCTGCCAATGCAGGGGACACGGGTTCAATACCTGGTCCGGGCAGATCTCACATACCGCGGAGCAACTAAGCCTGTGCGCCACAGCTACTGAGCCTGCGCTCTAGAGCCCGCGTGCCACAACTACTGAAGCCCGTGGGCCTAGAGCCTATGCTCCGCAACAAGAGAAGCCACTGCAATGAGAAGCCCGCACACTGCAACAAAGAGTAGCCCCCGCTCACCAGAACTAGAGAAAGCCCGTGCGCAGCAACGAAGACCCAACGCAGCCAAAAAAATAAATAAATAAATAAATTTTTAAAAAAGAATAAAATAATGCCATTTGCAGCAACATGGATGGACCTAGAGATTATTATATTAAGTGAAGTAAGTCAGTCAGAGTAAGACAAATATCATGTGATATCACTTATCTGTGGAATCTAAAGAAATCATACAAACAAACTTATTTACAAAACAGAAATAGACGTAGAAAACAAACTTATGGTTACCAGAGGGGATAGTGGGGCAGGGGAGATAAATTAGGAGTTTGGGATTAACATATACACAGTACTATATAAAATAGGTAAACAACAAGGACCTACTGTATAGCACAGGGAACTATATTCAATACCTTGTAATAACCTATGATAGAAAAGAGTCTGAAAAAGAATATATATATATATATATATATATATATATGTATATGTATAACTGAATCACTTTGCTGTACACCTGAAACTAACACAATATTGTAAATTAACTGTATTTAAATTTTTAAAAAAGAAAACCTTAAAAAAAATCTTGAAGATAGGAACAAATTTAAAAAGAGAACAACAACAAAAAAAGTAAAACAATCTTTATTCACAGAGAACATGATTATCTATGTAGAAAGTATAATGAAATCTAGAAAAAAGCTACTAGAACTAAGTAAGTTTAGCAAAGTTTCAGGATATAATATCTATATACAGAAACCAATTGTATATGTATATACATTTTTGGCCGTGCTGTGAGGCATGTAGTATCTTAGTTCCCCAACCAGGGATTGAACCCGTGCCCTCTCTGCATTGGGAGCGCACAGTCTTAACCACTGGACCGCCAGGGAAGTCCCACAATTGTATCTTTATATACTAACAGTGAATGACTGGAAATTCACTGCTACAATTGTATTTTTATATACTAGCCGTGAATGACTGGGAATTGAAAATTTTAAAATACCATTTATAATAGCATCCAAAAATATGAAATAAGTGGGGATAAATCTGAAAAAATGTGATAGACCTGTACACTGAAAACTATAAAAAATATTGCTGAGAAAAATTAAAGGCCTAAATAAATGGAGGAATACGTCTTGTTCATGAGCCAAAGACTCAATATTGTTAAGAGGTCAATTCTTCCCCCACATTAATCTATAGATTCAATGCGATCCCAACCAAATCCCAGCAGGCTCTTTTGTAGAAATAGACAAGCCGATTCTAAAATTCATGTGGAAATGCAAAAGACCCCCAAAGAGCCAAAACAATCCTGAAAAAGAACAAAATTGAAGGCCTAAGACTATCTGATCTCCCAAATTATTATACAGCTACAGTAATCAAAACAGTGTAATACTGGCATAAAGGTAGACAAATACATCAATGGAACATAACAGAGGGTCCAGAAAAAAACCCACGCATATATAGACAATTGATTTTCGACAAAAGCACAAAAGCAATGCAATGGAGAAAGGATAGCCTTCTCAACACACACTGCTAGAACAATTGGGTAACTACATGCTTAAAAAAAAAAAAAATGAACGTGGTGCCATACCTTGTGCCATATACAAAAATTAACCCCAAATGGCTCACGGACCTAAATGTAAAGCCTAAAACTATAAAACTCATAAAAGGAAACATAGGAGAGAACCTTTGTAATCTTATGTTAGACGAAGATTCCTTAGATATGACACCAAAAGCATATTCCATAGAAGAATAAAATAATAAATTAAACTTCATCAAAGGGAAGGGGGGATGGGATGAATTGGGGGCTTGGGATTCACATATATACACTACTATGTATAAAATAGATAACTAATGAGAACCTACTGTATAGCACAGGGAACTCTATTCAATGCTCTGTGGTGACCTAAATGGGAAGGAAATCTAAAAAAGAGTGGATATATGTATACATATAACTGATTCACTTTGCTGTACCTCAGAAACTAACACAACATTTTAAAGCAACTATACGCCAATAAAAAAATTTTTTAAGCTCCAACAAAATTTAAAATGTCTTCTCTTCAAAAGACACTGTTTAGATAAAGAATAGAGTTGAGAAAACTGGATATCCACATGCAAAAGAATGAAGTTGGACCCTTTCCTTATACCATATATAAAAACTCAAAATAGATCAAAGATCTAAATGTAAGAGCTAAAACTACAAAACTCTTAGAAATAAACATAGGCAGAAAGCTTCACGACATTGGATTTGGCAATGATTTTTTGTGTATGACACCAGAAGTACAGCCAACAAAAGAAAAAACTGAACTATATCCAAATTTAAAACTATGCATTGAAGGACACAGTCAACAGAATGAAAAGGCAATCCAGGAGGTGGGAGTAAATATTTGCAAATCATATCTGATAAGGAGTTAATATGCAGAATATATAAAGAACTTCTACAACTCAACAATAAAAAGAAATTTTTTAATGGGTGAAGAAGATATACAGATGACCAATAAGCACAAGAAAAGATGCTCAACATCACTAATCATTAGGGAAATGCAAATCAAAATCACATATCACTTCACACCCTTTAGGATGATGAAAGAAAAAGAAGGAAGGGAGGGAAGGAGGGAGGAAAGGAAGGGAAAGAAAGAGAAAGGAAGAAAAGAAAAAGTGTTAGTGAGGATGAGGGGAAACTGGAATCCTAGAGCAGTGTTGTTGGGAACATAAGATGGTGCAGTCTCTACAGAAAATAGTATGGCAGTTCCTCAAAAAATTAAAAATGAGTTACCATATGATCCAGCAATCCCATTCTTGGGTATATACCCTAAAGAATTAAAAGCAGGGGCTCAAATAGATATTTGTTTACCCATACTTAAAGCAGCATTATTCACAATAGCCAAAAGGTAAAAGCAACCTAAGTGTCCATCAATGGGTAAATGGATAAACAAAATATGGTGTACACTACAATGGAATATTATTTAGCCTTAAAAAGGAAATTCTGCCACATGCTACAACATGTATGAACCTTGAAGACATTATGCTAAGTGAAATAAGCTAGTCACAAAAGGACAAATACTGTATTATTCCACTTATATGAGGTACCAAGAGTAATCAAATTCAGAGGCAGAAAGTAGAATGGTGGTTGTCAGGGGCTGGGGGGAGGATGAATTAGTGTTTAGATGGTAGACTTTCAGTTATGCAAGATGAAAAGAGTTCTGAAGATGGATCGTGGTGATGGTTGCACAAATGTGAATGTATTTAATGCCACTCTATACTTAAAAATGGTTAAGATGGTAAATTTTATATGTATTTTACCACAATATTTTTTAAAATTTTAAATGTTTTAAAAGCTTTTTCAGGGGACTTCCCTGGTAGTCCAGTGGTTAAGACTCTGGGCTTCCACTGCAGGGGTCACGGGTTCAATCCCTGGTTGGGGAGCTAGGATCCCGCATGCTGTGTGGCCATAAATGAAAAGCTTTTTCAGAATGAAAAAAAGACACTTTTTAAAGAATGAAAAGACAAGCCACAGACTGAGGAAAAAATGTTACAAAACATACATATATCTGATAAAGAATTTTTATCCAATTATATGTAGAATTCTCAAAACTCAACAATAAAATGAGCAACCCAATACAAAATGTGCAAGAGAGTTGAACATTTTACCAAAGAAGATATTTGGATGGCACATGAAAATACTCTCAAATCATTAGTCAGTAGAAAAATGCAAATCAAAACTACAATGAGATACCACTATATCCTACTAGATTAGCTAATGTCAAAAAACTGACAATGCCAGCTGCTGGAAAAGGTGTGGAGAATTTTCACACACTGATGGGAATGCCAAATGGTAGAGCTACTTTGAGAAAGTTTAGCAGTTTCTGAGACTGTTAAACATATACTTACCATATATCCTAGCAAACCAACTCTAAGTATTTAAAGAAATGAAAACACAAAAAAATCCATGCAAATGTTTACAGCAGGTTTATTTGTAATCACCCAAACCTGGAAACAACCCAATGTCCCTTCAACTGGGGAATGGATAAACTAATGGTGGTACATCCATACAATGTAGTGTAACTCAGATAAGGAACTATTGATAAACCCAATAATGTAGATGAATCTCAAATGTGCTTAGAGAAAGAAGCCAGTCTCCAAAGGCTACATATTGTATAATTCCATCTATATGACATTCTCCAAAAGATAAAACTATAGGGACAAAGAACAAATCAGGGTTGCCAGGAGTTAAGAGGTAGGGAGGTTTTTACTATAAAGTAGCAGGGATGAATTTGATGGGGGAGGGCAGAGGGTAATGGAACTGTTCTTTACCTTGATTGTGTTGGTTACACAACTCTATGCATTTGTCAAAGCTTATAGAACTGTACACCAGAGGTTATCTTATTCTAAGTACACCAGAGGTTATTTTATTCTATGCCTATAGGCATAAAATAAGCCTACATGCTGTATGATTTTTACATGACATTCACATGAAGGCAAAACTATAGGGACAGAAAAAAGATCGGGGGCTCCCGGAATCTGAGGGTGGGGGTAGGGGTTGACTACAAAGAGTTCCAAGAGTTTTGGGGGTGATGTAAACTATACCTTGATAGTGATGGCAGTTCACTACTGTATACATTTGTCCAAACTCACAGAACTTACACTATAAAGGGTGAACTTTATTGTATATAAATTATACTTTTAAAAAAAAAAAGGCAAGAGGGAAAAGACTCGAAAAATAGCATTGTAAAAAACTTGTGATAGGGCTTCCCTGGTGGCGCAGTGGTTAAGAATCCGACTGCCAATGCAGGGGACACAGGTTCGAGCCCTGGTCCAGGAAAATCCCACATGCCGCGGAGCAACTAAGCCTGTGCGCTGCAACTACTGAGCCTGCGCTCTAGAGCCCACGGGCCACAACTACTGAGCTCGCATGCCACAACTACTGAAGCCCGCGCACCTGCAGCCCGTGCTCTGCAACAAGAGAAGCCACTGAAATGAGAAGCCCACACACCACAACGAAGAGTAGCCCCTGCTCACAGCAACTAGAGAAAGCCCACACGCAGCAACAGACCCAACTCAGCCATAAATAAATAAATGATTTTTTTTAAAAAAAAAACTTGATATGCTGTAGAAATCTGGAATCCCAAATTCTTATCCTGACATGACTACTTTAGTTCTTATGTTTGACTTGGGCCAAATTTTGTTCCCATGATGTTTCTTACTCAACGAGATACCTCTTATTCCTAGTAGTTACCAATACCTCTTAGGAGTACTAGAAAATATTTTTAAAGTTAAATTATGAATTGCCATACGGTTATAAAATGGCAGTAGCTGTCCTGGTATGCAATTTTTCATTGTAGCACTATTATCTATCAGGAGACTTTGATAGGATAGTGTGAAGTAAGTTGGACCCCATTAGAGTATTTGGAGTGGAATTTTATCAAGGCCCTATTTTTTAAAGCCAAAAAAAGAGAATATATTTAAAAGACTTGATAACAGAGGCTGGCACACCGTAGGTGCTTAATGTTAAGGAGGCAGTACAATGCAGAGGAAAGGGCCTGCATAATGTTTTTATCACACCTGGGTTCCAATCCTGGCACCACCACTTAACATGTTGTCTTGGGTACTTCCTGACAACTTTGAGCCTACTTATCTTTCATATGGGGAGACTAACCTCTTACTGGCAAAGCTGTATTGAAGGCTAAAGGAGGTAACAGGTTTCCAGGGTCTGGTACAGTTTGTGCTCAAGCAGTATGTAATTCTCTCCTCTGGCTGCCACAGAATGCAGAAGTGGTCTGCACTTCCCTGCCAACCATCCTGCAACCAAGGGCCTATCAGGCCATCACACGGTTCCAGTCTCAGGATTTGAATAGGGTGACAGCAAGAGAGGCAAGGCTAAGATGTGGCTGTGGATCCATAGACGATGTGGAAGTTTGGGGTGGGGGGCAAAGCCTGCAATCTAACACCCATTCCCTTCAAACATGTCCAGTCTCAGGTAGACTGCTTGGAACTGAGGTCCTATGCATAACCCAAACAACCCCTGGTAAAGTAAGGTACTGTGTTTCTGTTGCCATCATTTACCCTAGTCCCTTTCTGAGGGGCCCTGACACTGCCTGAGCCTTTGTCTGATGGAGTATGCTCCCCCAGAAGAGGTGGCTAATATTTTTATGGGGTATAATGTCTTCTAGACAGCAGAAAAGGAGTTTGCTGGTATACCCCTGATATAGCAGCTCTTGAGGATGCAGGCTATGAATAAATGATACCAGAACTCTTTTGAATCATGGAATTCAAATGCTGGTGCTGGGTGAGACATGGTCACACAATGACGGGTCCCAGCCAGAGCGCTTCAGTTCAAGGGATTCCAACTCACAGTCTGCCCAGAAATGCCCCACAGCAGCAACCTACCAAGAGGTACCTTACTTTCCCTTTGTGTGAACAGGCAGTGCTTACCACACCTCAGCACCAGCCAGGCTTGTGTGTTGTCTTCTTTCCTCTATTCTATCCCTAGACCCTTCCAGAGACTCAGAAGGCTCATCACTGTTCCCCCTACTCCTGCTGCCACCCAAGCGAGGATCTGTGGGCTTGGGTGGGAGGAAGATGTGTGACCTGCAGCCCATTGCAGGGATGTCTTGCTGCTGAGCTCTGTTGTGGACTGGTAAAGAAATCATCATCCCCACCACCACCGAGGAAGCCCCAGATCCATGAGCAGCCTAGCCTCCAGTTGCATGTTTAGCTCTCCAAGAGGGTTTTGTGAGGGGTCAGCCCTCCAACCAGCCCAACCTATAAGGTGGGGATAAATTGTTAGCATAAGGGATCTGCTGATAATTTTTTTTTATTTCTCTTGAAAACAGAGTACGGATTAAATAAGGGCATTGGGTTTGTCAGTTTCAGACACTTGGGACTTTTTTTTTCCTGGAGAATGGAGGGAAGGGGGGTTGGGGGAAGGGGCTCTTTTAATATGTAGGTGCTTCAGGGAGAAGCAAACCATTTTATCTGTTATTTCCACTGGAACTGATGCTTGGAGTGGGGGAAGGAGATGAGATCAGTGGATCAGTCACCAGCACTGTCATCAGCGTTGCCAGAGAGGTCAAGGGCGGACATCATGGAATCAGACAGCTTGCTGGCGAGTTTATCTGCAGATGGAGAAAAACAGGCAGTCACTTGGTGGCTGGCTTGCCAACAGGAGGCCTGCAGGAGCTAGCCTACATTTACCTTGGTCTGCACCAAACTTCCAAACTGGCTCCCTAACCGCCCCCTCCCCATCCAACACTAAACAAAACAACTGGTGAGCTACTGGCAGCCACTGCTCAGCCTCACAGGAAGACCCATTTGTCTACCTATGAAATGATCACCCCAAAATAGCTTTTATCTCAGAGTGTCAGACTACTGAGCGTCAAGTATTTTTATCTCTTCCTAGTATCAAAACAGCTGTTTTCTTTTTGTGTGTTGAACTTATTAGCACTCTGCCATGACCCTCAAAGCTCTCACAGCAAAGGGGCAGGATGGCAGTAGGGGCTTTGGGCCTGCATGCTCACCTCCATCCTCCAGCCACACCCTATTGTTCCTCAGGATTCCCCTCAGACATCACCTCCTTCTGGAAGCCTTCTCTGATCACCCCTACCCCACCACGACCTCCAGGCTGGGTTAGGTTCCCTCACTGTGCTTTCTATGTCTTCACAGTGATCACTTTGTGTTTCCAATGTCTGTTTTCTTGTCTCCTCCCCACTCCCCAAAAAGACCAGCAGTTCAAGGGCAATTCATCTCTGTATTCCCAGGACTCAGCGTGGAACCAGGCCAAGAGCGAATGGTTATGAACACAGTCTAGTTCAAAGAACAGGGCTCATGGGATCAGTCAAATCTAGGTTTGGATTTTGGCCCCATCAAATACTTTGAGTGTGTCACTTAATGTCTCTGGGCCCCAGTTTCCTCACTTACCAACTGAGAATAAGACTTTTGCAATGAGTTAGTGAGAATTAGCATAGCATGAAGACCTAAATGGACCAGCCATACAACAGACCACCATTAAAATGAAGGGAGAAGTTCTTTTGTGAATTGATGGGGAAATATCTATAATATATATTGAGTGGAAAAATGATGTGGCAAAACTATATGTTCAGGAGACTAGCCTCTGTCTACAAAAAGAGAACAAAGAATATATAGATATTTGCCTGTGTACCTATCTCAGGAATGAGATACAAGAAATTAATTGGTTGCCTCTGGAGGGACGCCTGGAAGACTGGGGGACTGGAAGGAGACATTTTATTGTATATTCTTTTGTAACCTTTGGATTTTGAGTATATCACCTATTGATAAAGTAAACATATATAGCCTGAAAGCTTCTTAACACATAGAAAGCAGGTGATAAATAAATGGTGGGTATTTGATACATGAAACTAGGCCAGTGGTTCTCCAAGTGTGGTCCCCAGAGGAGCAACATCACCACTAACTGGCAACCAGTTAGAAACACAAATTCTCAGCACCCCGCCACCCACCCACCCAAGGTCCAACTACTTAATTAGAAACTCTGGGAGTGGGTCCCAGAAACCTGTGTTTTAATAAGCCCTCCAGGCAATTCTAATACAAGCTAAAGTTTGAGAACCACTGTGCTAGCAGGTAAGCCTCCTAACCCATCCCTGCCCCCTAACCCTGGCCTGGGGCTAGACACATGGAGATGCTCATTCAGGAGCCCCTAATTAAGGCCTCAGGTGGGTTCTTTTTGGAGTACAGGGGGGTGGTCAGGTGCCCCCACCTGTACGCTTCTGGAGCTTCTTCTTATTCTTCAGGGCAGATGCCAGAGCCTGGCCCTGCTGCAGGGGGTCTGTCTCCATGATCCTCTGTAGCATCGGGCGGCGGTCCACTGGGCAGACATCCACTGAGCTATTGTTCCTGGGGTGAAGGTCCACGTTGCGCTTAGCCCACCCCATCTGATGACGGTTTGGATTGGTGCAATACCCAGTGAGATCTCCAATCTGGGGAAAGAGAAGACAACAGTGAGGTCTGGGCCGCAGAGTACCTACAAAGACTTCTGCAGGGGAGGCAGGGACAGGCTTGCATTAAGAACAGGAACCTTGGAGCCACACAGAACTAATAAGCTTCAAGTCTGGCCCCACCACAGACTAGCAGGTGCTTAGTTATCCCTTCAGCCACAATTTGCTCATCTGTCAAATAAGGGTGGACAGTGGGTAGCTTGCATGGCTTTTACAAGAATAAAATGAAAAAGCAGAATTACTTGTCAATGACAATTGGTATTACAATGATTCTTTGTTCAAGTGACCCTTCAAGGTCTTAACTCAATTTAACAAATATGTTCTGACACCTATTTTATGCCTAGCTCTGTATGGGGAAATGTTGGAGAAATGACTCAGATGCAGTCCCACCTTCGGGAAGCAACCAGGCTAAAGAGGAAAAAACCCAACCACACCACAAGTTAGAATGTGGTAAGAGGGGGCTTCCCTGGTGGTGCAGTGGTTGAGAGTCTGCCTGCTAATGCAGGGCACACGGGTTCGAGCCCTGGTCTGGGAAGATCCCACATGCCGCGAAGCAACTAGGCCCGTGAGCCACAATTACTGAGCCTGCATGTCTGGAGCTTGGGCTCTGCAGCAAGAGAGGCCGCGATAGTGAGAGGCCCATGCACTGCGATGAAGAGTGGCCCCCGCTCGCCGCAACTAGAGAAAGCCCTCGCACAGAAACGAAGACCCAACACAGCCATAAATAAATAAATAATAGCCAAAAAAAAAAAAGAATGTGGTAAGTGCCCACCAAAGAAATGCAGCATAAGTGACAGAGGCTGAGGGGATGGTGGTGGTCAACATACTTCTGCTGATGGGAGGGTCATTCCTGACTGAACACTGGAAAAGCAGAGAGCATACCTGGGCACCCAAAAGGGTGTCTATTCGGCTGTAATAGAAGGTACATGTGGTCAGCAAAAGGTAATATTGACAGGAAGCTCACTATATGCCAGGTACCTTTCTAAGCATATACATATATGTGTGTGTTATACATATACATACATACATATATGTATACATGTACTCACACACATCTGTGTATTAACTCATTTAATCCTTGCAACAATGTCTTTGACAAACAAGGAACGTAAGGTCACACAGTTAGTAAGCAGTAGAATAAATTAGAACCCAAGCAGTCAAGATTCTGTATGTATGACTACCTGCTACACTACAGTGGGTAAAAGGCAAGGCTACCACACTGTACAACTATGGGGTTGCGGGGGTGGGAGGGGGCACCATTTACAATATAGCACACCTAAATGGAGTTGTGCAATGGAGTGGCCCTACTCAGGGCCCTGAACCTGAGCCTGGAATTTGCAGTATGGAGTAGGGAACTACTGCTGGTCCTTGAGGAAAAATGGTATGTTCTGGGGCTTATGGGCTCAGTGAGAAATATCAGGGGATGGCCTTAAACTCACAACTTTAAACTGCTTTTCCTATAAGCACTGGGGGGACTTTCGAAACTATGTGAAGATGGGAATGGCGTGATTCCTACCACTGCCCTAATGCGGGCCTCATCATCTCTTACAGAGCTCAGGCAACAGTTTCCTTACTGGACTTCTTACCTCCACTCTGGCTCCTTTCTTTCCAACTGGATTTTTACCCCAGCCACTGGAGTGATAGTTCTAATACATAAACTTAACCATGTTGCTTCCCTGCTTAAGAAACCCTTCCAGATATTATATAGCCATCAAAAATGAAGGACAGAGGATTTCCCTGGTGGTCCAGTGTTTGAGAATCCGCCTTCCAATGCAGGGGACGTGGGTTCGATCCCTGGTCAGGGAACTGAGATCTCACATGCCGCGGGGCAACTAAGCCCACGCGCCACAACTACTGAGCCCCCTCATGCCACAACTAGAGAGAAGCCCTCGCGCTGCAACGAAGAGCCCGCATACCGCAGTGAGGATCCCGTGTGCCACAACTAAGGCCCGATGCAGTCAAATAAATAATTTTCTTTTTTAAAAATGAAGGACTGTTCTTTAAGTAATCACGTGGAACAATCTACAAGATGAATTTGTAAGTGAAATAAGCAATGTGCAGAACAATAAAAACAGCATACGACTATTTGAATTGAAATAGATCTGTTGGGACTTCCCTCGTGGCTCGGTGGTTAAGAATCCGCCTGCCAATGCAGGGGGCACGGGTTCGAGCCCTGGTCTGGGAAGATCCCACATGCCGCGGAGCAACTAAGCCTGTGTGCCACAACTACTGAGCCTGCGCTCTATAGCCCACAAGCCACAACTACTGAAGCCTGCACACTTAAGAGCCCGTGCTCCACAACAAGAGAAGCCACTACAATGAGAAGCCCATGTACCGCAATGAAGAGTAGCCCCCACTCACCACAACTAGAGAAAGCCCGCGCACAGCAACGAGGACCCAACACAGACATAAATAAATTAATAAATAAATAAAATTTTTTTAAAAAAGCATTGAAATAGGTCTGTTATCTGCTTTTATGTATATGTGTGTATAAAGATGGAATAGCTCTGAAAGGACACTCAGGAGTGGGCAGGGTGGCTGGGAGAGAGAAGCAGGAGAGAGATTTACTTTTGCTGTATAACCTTTACCTTTTCATATATTTTTTTTTTTTTGGCCACACCACACGGCTTGTGGGATCTTAGTTCCCCGACCAGAGATTGAACCCAGGCCCTCAGCAGTGAAAGCGTGGAGTCCTAACCACTGGACCGCCAGGGAATATCCTACCTTTTCAATTTTATACCATGTACCTAGTCAAAAAAATATCTTAAATAAACAAAATGGGAAAAAAAATTTAAACCCTTTGCCTCCCCTCCCCCACAAAACATAACCAACTTTCAGTGTTTACCTATTACCCATGGTTTAAAGTCAAACTCAAGGCCTTCAATGATCTGACACCAGATTCATCTTTCCCCGCCTCTACCCTCACTCCAGCCACCTCAGACCACTAGTGATTTCTGCAAAATAACACGCTCTCACCCTTTTGGGTCTTGGCACGCACACAGGCTGAGCCCCTGACCACAGGCTGCTGCCCCCCTTGCCCAGAGAATTCCTCAACCTTCAAGACATGGCACAAGCATCAAGGCCCCCTGGAATACTTCCCTGACCCACAAGTAGTATAGGTTAGGGCCCTTAGATCCGTGCTTTCCCAACCTCTGCCCCCAACCCCAGCCTGTGTGTCTTCCATCACAGTGTAGATATCTGTGGTTGAAACCACTAAACTGTGACCTCTCGAAGGGCAGCGATGGGGGACTGGCAGATGTAGAGGCTGAAAAAGCCTCCAGAGATCATAGCACAGCATATCAACTTGATCCTGTAGGTGCTGGGGAGACATGAAAGGGCAGGTGACCTTTGGGACCTGCCATATGGAACAAATGTCCAGGTGGGAGACAACTAGAAGCTTAGGCTAGGGTTACAGGAATGGTAGGAATAGAAAGAGGCCAAGAGCATCTCTTAAGATTTAGGAGGGAGAAGCCAGACTTGGTGACTGACTGTATATAGGATCCAGGATACTAGTTAGAAGGAAGGAAAAATCAGGGTTGCCCAGGTTTGTAACTTGAACAAGCGGGTGGATAGATGGGGATCCTGTTCTCTAGGCTAGAGCTGGGCTGGGAAAGCTGCTTGAGAGAGCATGCCTCCTCCTTGGACCTGCCATTGGTTGGCAAAGGATGCACCCTGCCTAGCACCCAGGGAGCCCACAGGGTGTGAATGAACAACCCGCATCTCCCCAGTATTATAGGCGGACCTTGTGGGAGCCAGGTGGAAGGGACTGACCATTTCCCAGAGCCCAGGGTAGAGGAGAGTGTTGCCATGAAGAAAGAGAACAGGTACCTTATACACCGTGGTTTTATTTTCCATGGCATCTGCTATTTTCACCATCGGAGAATGGAGCCACTTGATCTCCATTTCGAGCGGGTCCATGTCACCCAACAGCTCATCAGATTCTCCAGTGGCCAAGCCTTTAACACAATAAATACCACAGTCAGGGCCCTGGCTCCTCCCTGCTACTAGCCTCCTGGTCAGGCCTCAGTGGAAAGGATATGTGGACGCTGCCCAGCAGAGTCAGGAGGGAAGGCTCTTTTATTCCTGCTGGGAGGCCACATGACAAAGGATTCAAGATGTGGGTTTTGCAGTAGGGTACTCGCCTGCTGGGAGCTGGTCTTGGAGCCTCAGCTTCCTCATCTGGAAAATGAGAATGCCACAAAGCCCTATAACAAAGGGCTGAATCACAGCAGAGGGTGCCTGAAATGCACTGGCCTGAGACACTGCTCTGTAAATGGCAGCTACTGGGGGCTTCCCTGGTGGTGCAGTAGTTGAGAATCCGCCTGCTAATACAGGGGACACGGGTTCGAGCCCTGGTCTGGGAAGATCCCACATGCCACGGAGCAGCTGGGCCCATGAGCCACAGTTACTGAGCCTGTGCGTCTGGAGCCTGTGCTCCGCAACAAGAGAGGCCGCGATAGTGAGAGGTCCGCGCACCGCGATGAAGAGTGGCCCCCGCTCGCCGCAACTAGAGAAAGCCCTCGTGCAGAAACGAAGACCCAACACAGCCATAAATTAATTAATTAGGGGGGAGAGAGAAGATGGCGGAAGAGTAAGATGCGGAGATCACCTTCCTTCCCACAGATACAGTAGAAATACATCTACACGTGGAACTGCTCCTACAGAACACCCACTGAACGCTGGCAGAAGACGTCAGACCTCCCAAAAGGCAAGAAACTCCCCCAGTACTTGGGTAGGGCAAAAGAAAAAAGAAATAACAGAGACAAAAGAATAGGGACGGCACCTGCACCAGTGGGAGGGAGCTGTGAAGGAGGAAAGATTTCCACGCACTAGGAGCCCCTTCGCGGGCAGAGACTGCGGGTGGCAGAGGGGGGAAGCTTCAGAGTCACGGAGGAGAGCACAGCCACAGGGGTGCGGAGGGCAAAGCGGAGAGATTCCCGCACTTCCCGCACGGAGGCTCGGCGCTGACCAGCACTCACCAGCCCGAGAGGCTTGCCTGCTCAGCCGCCGGGGCGGGCGGGGCTGGGAGCTGAGGCTCGGGCTTCGGATCGCAGGGAGAGGACTGGGGTTGGCGGCGTGAACACAGCCTGAAGGGGTTAGTGCACCACAGCTAGCCGGGAGGGAGTCTGGGGAAAAAGTCTGCAGCTGCCGAAGAGGCAGGAGACTTTTTCTTCCCTGTTCCCTGGTGCGCGAGGAGAGGGGATTCAGAGCGCTGCCTAAACGAACTTCAGAGACGGGCGCGAGCCGCGGCTAACAGCGCGGATCCCATAGCAACAGGGGCGCAGAGGGAAAAACGGAGAGACTCCCGCACAGAGGCTCGGCGCCGAGCAGCGCTCACCAACCCGAGAGGCTTGTCTGCTCCCCCGCCGGGGCGGGCGGGGCTGGGAGCGGAGGCTCGGGCTTCGGTTGGATCGCAGGGAGAGGACTGGGATTGGCGGCGTGAACACAGCCTGAAGGGGTTGGCGCACCACAGCTGGCTGGGAGGGAGACCGGGAAAAAGTCTGCAGCTGCCGAAGAGGCAAGAGACTTTTTCTTGCCTCTTTGTTTCGCGGCGGGCAGGGAGAGGGGATTCAGAGCGCCGCCGAAACGAGCTCCAGAGACTGGCGTGAGCCGCGGCGGTCAGCGCGGACCACAGAGACGGGCGTGAGACGCTGGGGCTGCTGCTGCCACCACCAGGAAGCCTGTGTGCGAGCACAGGTCACTCTCCACGCCGCCCCTCCCGGGAGCCCGTGCAGCCCGCCACTGCCAGAGTCCCGTGATCCCGGGACAACATCCCCGGGAGAACGCACTGCGCGCCTCAGGCTGCTGCAACGTCACGCCGGCCTCTGACGCCGCAGGCTCGCCCCGCCTCCTCTGTACCCCTCCCTCCCCGCGGCCTGGGTGAGCCAGAGCCCCCGAAGCAGCTGCTCCTTTAACCCCGTCCTGTCTGGGCGGGGAACAGACGCCCTCAGGCGACCTACACGCAGAGGCGGGTCCAAATCCAAAGCTGATCCCCAGGAGCTGTGCGAACAGAGTAGAGGAGGGGAAAGCTCTCCCAGCAGCCTCAGAAGAAGCGGATTAAAACTCCACAAACAACTTGATGTGCCTGCATCTGTTGAATACCTGAATAGACAACGAATCATCCCAAATTCAGGAGGTGGACTTTGGGAGCAGGATATATTAATTTTTCCCCTTTTCCTTTTTTTTTTTGTGAGTGTATATGCACATGCTTCTGGGGGAGATTTTGTCTGTATAGCTTTGCTTTATAATAGCTTTATTTTACTTCACTATATTATAGCTTCTTTCTTTCTTTCTTTCTTTCTTCCTTCCTTCCTTCCTTCCTTCCTTCCTTCCTTCCTTCCTTCCTTCCTTCCTTCCTTCCTTCCTTCCTTCCTTCCTTCCTTCCTTCCTTCCTTCCTTCCTTCCTTCCTTCTTCCTTCCTTCCTTCCTTCCTTCCTTCCTTCCTTCCTTCCTTCCTTCCTTCCTTCCTTCCTTTTCCTTCCTTCCTTCCTTCCTTCCTTCCTTCCTTCCTGTCCTTTCCTTCCTTCCTTCCTTCCTTCCTTCCTTCCTTTCCTTCCTTCCTTCCTTCCTCCTTCCTTCCTTCCTTCCTTCCTTCCTTCCTTCCTTCCTTCCTTCCTTCCTTCCTTCCTTCCTTCCTTCCTTTCCTTCCTTCCTTCCTTCCTTCCTTCCTTCCTTCCTTCTTTCCTTCCTTCCTTTCCTTTCCTTCCTTCCTTCCTTTCTTTCTATTTTTTCTCCCTTTTACTCTGAGCCGTGTGGACGAAAGGCTCTTGGTGCTTCAGCCAGGCATCAGGGCCGTACCTCGGAGGTGGGAGAGCCAACTTCAGGACACAGGTCCACAAGAGACCTCCCAGCTCCACGTAATATCAAACGGCAAAAATCTCTCAGAGATCTCCATCTCAACATCAAGACCCAGCATCACCCAATGACCAGCAAGCTACAGTGCTGAACACCCTATGCCAAACAACTAGCAAGACAGGAACACAGCCCCATCCATTAGCAGAGAGGCTGCCTAAAATCATAATAAGGCCACAGACACCCCAAAATACACCACCAGACGTGGACGTGCCCACCAGAAAGACAAGATCCAGCCTCATCCACCAGAGCTCAGGCACTAGTTCCCTCCACCAGGAAGCCTACACAACTCACTGAACCAACCTTAGCCACTGGGGACAGATACCAAAAACAACGGGAACTACAAACCTGCAACCTGTGATAAGGAGACCCCAAACACAGTAAGATAAGCAAAATGAGACGACAGAAAAACACACAGCAGATGAAGGAGCAGGGTCAAAAGACACTAGACTTAACAAATGAAGAGGAAATAGGTAGTCTACCTGAAAAAGAATTCAGAATAATGATAGTGAGGATGATCCAAAATCTTGGAAATAGAATAGACAAAATGCAAGAAACATTTAACAAGGACGTAGAAGAACTAAAGAGGAATCAAGCAATGATGAAAAACACAATAAATGAAATTAAAAATACTCTAGATGGGATCAATAGCAGAATAACTGAGGCAGAAGAAAGGATAAGTGACCTGGAAGATAAAATGGTGGAAATAACTACTGCAGAGCAGGATAAAGAAAAAAGAATGAAAAGAACTGAGGACAGTCTCAGAGACCTCTGGGACAACATTAAACGCACCAACATTCGAATTATAGGGGTCCCAGAAGAAGAAGAGAAAAAGAAAGGGACTGAGAAAATATTTGAAGAGATTATAGTTGAAAACTTCCCTAATATGGGAAAGGAAATAGTTAATCAAGTCCTGGAAGCACAGAGAGTCCCATACAGGATAAACCCAAGGAGAAACACGCCAAGACACATATTAATCAAACTGTCAAAAATTAAATATAAGGAAAACATATTAAAGGCAGCAAGGGAAAAAAAACAAATAACACACAAGGGAATCCCCATAAGGTTAACATCTGATCTTTCAGCAGAAACTCTGCAAGCCAGAAGGGAGTGGCAGGATATACTTAAAGTGATGAAGGAGAAGAACCTACAACCAAGATTACTCTACCCAGCAAGGATCTCATTCAAATGTGATGGAGAAATTAAAACCTTTACAGACAAGCAAAAGCTGAGAGAGTTCAGCACTACCAAACCAGCTTTACAACAAATGCTAAAGGAACTTCTCTAGGCAAGAAACACAAGAGAAGGAAAACACCTACAATAACAAACCCAAAACATTTAAGAAAATGGGAATAGGAACATACATATCAATAATTACCTTGAATGTAAATGGATTAAATGCTCCCACCAAAAGACACAGACTGGCTGAATGGATACAAAAACAAGACCCATATATATGCTGTCTGCAAGAGACCCACTTCAGACCTAGGGACACATACAGACTGAAAGTGAGGGGATGGAAAAAGATACTCCATGCAAATGGAAATCAAAAGAAAGCTGGAGTAGCAATTCTCATATCAGACAAAATAGACTTTAAAATAAAGAATATTACAAGAGACAAAGAAGGACACTATATAATGATCAAGGGATCGATCCAAGAGGAAGGTATAACAATTGTAAATATTTATGCACCCAACATAGGAGCACCTCAATACATAAGGCAAGTACTAACAGCCATAAAAGGGGAAATCGACAGCAACACAATCATAGTAGGGGACTTTAACACCCCACTTTCACCAATGGACAGATCATCCAAAATGAAAATAAATAAGGAAACACAAGCTTTAAATGATACATTAAACAAGATGGACTTAATTGATATTTATAGGACATTCCACCCAAAAACAACAGAATACACATTTTTCTCAAGTGCTCATGGAACATTCTCCAGGATAGATCATATCTTGGGTCACAAATCAAGCCTTGGTAAATTTAAGAAAATTGAAATCGTATCAAGTATCTTTTCCGACCACAACGCTATGAGACTAGATATCAATTACAGGAAAAGATCTGTAAAAAATACAAACACATGGAGGCTACACAATACATTACTTAATAATGAAGTGATTACTGAAGAAATCAAAGGGGAAATCAAAAAATACCTAGAAATAAATGACAATGGAGATACGACGACCCAAAACCTATGGGACGCAGCAAAAGCAGTGCTAAGAGGGAAGTTTATAGCAATACAAGCCTACCTCAAGAAACAGGAAACATCTCGAATAAACAACCTAACCTTGCACCTAAAGCAATTAGAGAAAGAAGAACAAAAAAACCCCAAAGCCAGCAGAAGGAAAGAAATTACAAAGATCAGGTCAGAAATAAATGAAAAAGAAATGAAGGAAACAATAGCAAAAATCAATGAAACTAAAAGCTGGTTCTTTGAGAAGATAAACAAAATTGATAAACCATTAGCCAGACTCATCAAGAGAAAAAGGGAGAGGACTCAAATCAATAGAATTAGAAATGAAAAAGGAGAAGTAACCACTGACACTACAGAAATACAAAAGATCATGAGAGATTACTACAAGCAACTCTATGCCAATAAAATGGACAACCTGGAAGAAATGGACAGATTCTTAGAAATGCACAAACTGCCGAGACTGAACCAGGAAGAAATAGAAAATATGAACAGACCAATCACAAGCACTGAAATTGAAACTGTGATTAAAAACCTTCCAACAAACAGAAGCCCAGGACCAGATGGCTTCACAGGTGAATTCTATCAAACATTTAGAGAAGAGCTAACACCTATCCTTCTCAAACTCTTCCAAAATATTGCAGAGGGAGGAACACTCCCAAACTCGTTCTACGAGGCCACCATCACCCTGATACCAAAACCAGACAAAGATGTCACAAAGAAAGAAAACTACAGGCCAATATCACTGATGAACATAGATGCAAAAATCCTCAACAAAATACTCGCAAACAGAATCCAACAGCACATTAAAAGGATCATACACCATGATCAAGTGGGGTTTATCCCAGGAATGCAAGGATTCTTCAATATACGCAAATCAATCAATGTGATACACCATATTAACAAATTGAAGGAGAAAAACCATATGATCATCTCAATAGATGCAGAGAAAGCTTTCGACAAAATTCAACACCCATTTATGATAAAAGCCCTGCAGAAAGTAGGCATAGAGGGAACTTTCCTCAACATAATAAAGGCCATATATGACAAACCCACAGCCAACATTGTCCTCAATGGTGAAAAACTGAAACCATTTCCACTAAGATCAGGAACAAGACAAGGTTGCCCACTCTCACCACTATTATTCAACATAGTTTTGGAAGTGTTAGCCACAGCAATCAGAGAAGACAAAGAAATAAAAGGAATCCAAATCGGAAAAGAAGAAGTAAAGCTGTCACTATTTGCAGATGACATGATAGTATACATAGAGAATCCTAAAGATGCTACCAGAAAACTCCTAGAGCTAATCAATGAATTTGGTAAAGTAGCAGGATACAAAATTAATGCACAGAAATCGCTTGCATTTCTATACACTAATGACGAAAAATCTGAAAGTGAAATTAAGAAAACACTCCCGTTTACCATTGCAACAAAAAGAATAAGATATCTAGGAATAAACCTACCTAAGGAGACAAAAGACCTGTATGCAGAAAATTATAAGACACTGATGAAAGAAATTAAAGACGATACAAATAGATGGAGAGATATACCATGTTCCTGGATTGGAAGAATCAACATTGTGAAAATGACTCTACTACCCAAAGCAATCTACAGATTCAATGCAATCCCTATCAAACTACCACTGGCATTTTTCACAGAACTAGAACAAAAAATTTCACAATTTGTATGGAAACACAAAAGACCCCGAATAGCCAAAGCAATCTTGAGAACGAAAAATGGAGCTGGGGGAATCAGACTCCCTGACTTCAGACTATACTACAAAGCTTCAGTAATCAAGACAGTTTGGTACTGGCACAAAAACAGAAATATAGATCAATGGAACAGGATAGAAAGCCCAGAGATAAACACACACACATATGGTCACCTTATCTTTGATAAAGGAGGCAAGCATATACAGTGGAGAAAAGACAGCCTCTTCAATAAGTGGTGCTGGGAAAATTGGACAGCTACATGTAAAAGTATGAAATTAGAACACTCCCTGACACCATGCACAAAAATAAACTCCAAATGGATTAAAGACCTAAGTGTAAGGCCAGACACTATCAAACTCTTAGAGGAAAACATAGGCAGAACACTCTATGACATACATCACAGCAAGATTCTTTTTGACCCAGCTCCCAGAGAAATGGAAATAAGAACACAAATAAACAAATGGGACCTAATGAAACTTAAAAGCTTTTGCACAGCAAAGGAAACCATAAACAAGACCAAAAGACAACCATCAGAATGGGAGAAAATATTTGCAAATGAAGCAACTGACAAAGGATTAATCTCCAAGATTTACAAGCAGCTCATGCAGCTCAATAACAAAAAAACGAACAACCCAATCCAAAAATGGGCAGAAGACCTAAATAGACATTTCTCCAAAGAAGATATACAGATGGCCTACAGACACATGAAAGAATGCTCAACATCATTAATCATTAGAGAAATGCAAATCAAAACTACAATGAGATATCATCTCACACCGGTCAGAATGGCCATCATCAAAAAATCTAGAAACAATAAATGCTGGAGAGGGTGTGGAGGAAAGGGAACACTCTTGCACTGTTGGTGGGAATGTAAATTGATACAGCCACTATGGAGAACAGTATGGAGGTTCCTTAAAAAACTACAAATAGAACTACCATACGACCCAGCAATCCCACTACTGGGTATATACCCTGAGAAAACCATAGGTCAAAAAGTGTCATGTACCACAATGTTCATTGCAGCTCTATTTACAATAGCCAGGACATGGAAGCAACCTAAATGTCCATCGACAGATGAATGGATAAAGAAGATGTGGCACATATATACAATGGAATATTACTCAGCCATAAAAAGAAATGAAATGGAGGTATTTGTAATGAGGTGGATGGAGTTAGAGACTGTCATACAGAGTGAAGTAAGTCAGAAAGAGAAAAACAAATACAGTATGCTAACACATATATACGGAATCTAAGGAAAAAAAAAAAAAAAAAAAAAGGCCATGAAGAACCTAGTGGCAAGACGGGAATAAAGACACAGACCTACTAGAGAATGGACTTGAGGATATGGGGAGGGGGTGGGGTGAGATGGGACAGGGTAAGAGAGTGTCATGGACATATATACACTACCAAATGTAAAATAGATAGCTAGTGGGAAGCAGCCGCATAGCACAGGGAGATCAACTCGGTGCTTTGTGACCACCTAGAGGGGTGGGATGGGGAGGGTGGGAGGGAGGGAGATGCAAGAGGGAAGAGAAATGGGAACCTATTGTATATGTATAACTGATTCACTTTGTTATAAAGCAGAAGCTAACACACTATTGTAAGGCAATTATACTTCAATAAAGATGTCTAAAGAAAAAAAAAAAAAAAGAAAAAAAAAAAATTAATTAATTAATTAATTAATTTTTAAAAAAATGGCAGCTACTGGGATTCCCTCCCCAGGACCGGGCCTCTCTCCCTCTCTCTCTGGTGCCTTGCCTAGAGCTGGCCTCCACTGCAAACTACAAATGTGTCCATTGTCCTGGGCCCACACTACCTTCCCACCTCTTCTAAACTTTGCCCCATCCCCTTCCCTGGGCCTCTAATCCCTAATCACTCTTCAAGATTCAACACTAGGGCAACTAGGAAATTCTCACTATTAACCACTCCCTCTTCTCAATTTCCGGGATCTCAATCTTTTGCCAAAGTACATTCTCACTGCCAGAGCCCCGCTTGCCCTCACACACAGCCACAGTCAAGCATCATCATAAAAATGTGAGCACTAATTCCTCCCAACTACCCACTTGATAGAAAAGCAAAGTTCAGAACGAGGGCTGACTTGCCTAAAGCCACATGGGGGTAGGTAAGCCTCTTGTCCTCATTTGTAATCCAAGCACACTAAAAGGCCCAGAGAAGGAAAGCTATTGGCCCTCAAGAGAAACAGGGTAACTAGAAGCCAGGCCAGCCAAGGCTTTCTCCACTACCCCAGAGTGTCCACAGACAGGCCCAGAGAGCACCAGGCACCTTTCTTGGGTGGGGTAGAGAAGAAAGGAGCCATCAGCCAGAGCTGCAGATGGTAGAGTATCTGAAGAGAACAAACTTCCTACAGGCGTTTCTGAAAGTCATACCTCTGTACCTCAACAAATAACCATCTTAATAACAGCTAATATTTACCAAGCATGTACTATATGCCAGGCACTGTGTTTTTACATAACAAATAAGTCTTCACAACTATCTTATCAGGTGGGTGCTATTGTCCCCATTTTACAGATGACATCATTGGACATGGAGAGCTTAAGAACTTGTACAGCACCACACAACTAACAAAACTCAGATTTTAATCCAGGCAGTCCATTCTTTTAACCACTTAGATACTGAGTTGGGAGAATCTTCAAAACAAGGCAAGAGAGCTAGTTTGAATGCCACGTCTGCCTGTCAATGACCATGCACCATTTAGCAAATATCACCTTTCTGTGTCTCAGATGCCTCACCTGCCAATGCGGATAAAAGTAAAAATCTAGAAATGGACATGCAATGGCTGTGACAAAACCTGGAGCAAAATGAGAGAAGGGGTTTTTGAGAGGAGTATCTCAGTCCACTCCAGGCCTCAAGAGATGGGGAAAGGAACCTCACACTTCGTAAATACCTCACCATGTTCCAGGTACTTTGCTGATTTTTTTCCTATCTACCAAGAGCCCACAATCAGCTGCCTCCCTACCCCACCCCACCCCCATATTCCCGTGACCCAGATTACAATTCTCCACCTTGTGGGAAAAGACATTAAGGTTAAAGCTAGTTAAACAGGTTTCCCCAAGCCAGAGTAGAGCCAGAGCAGGGGGTGGTCAAATGTGGGACCTGTAGTCAGGTCTGTGTGGCTCCACTAGGGCAGGACCACGTGCCAGGCAGGCCAACCTACTCGCCCTTACTTACATTCCATGGTGTCCTCATTGGCCTGCTCGGTATCCTCAATGTCGAAGACCTCAGTCATCTCCTTAACAATCTCAGCACTGAGATGGGCAGGCAGAGTGTGGGTGGAGGGTGGGAGTGTATAGAAGCTGATCTTCCCGCTGAATTGGGAGGTGGGAAGAAATTGGTGATCTCATTAAGACAACAAATGACCAATCAAAGAGAGAATGAGTTCTCAGGTCAGAAACAGTGAGGGACAACTAGAAAACCCAGACAGTTGCTTCTGAACAAGAGGTTGAGCTGCTGGATAATCACTGGGCATAAGTTGCCAAGCAGGATGTGACCTGGTGCCTTGGACTTCCTTACCCAAGAAGTTAGGCTGCCCCGCCGCTGCAGTGAACACAGATGATCCCCTTTGTGGAGTCTGACTCCCAGCAGGCTTCACCCTTACGCCTAGCCCCCTCCTCACCTCACCCAGTCAGCCAGGACAGCTTTGGCTGCCTGCTCCTGACTGTATATGCCCCCCTTCTTCTTCTTCCCCAAGCGGTGGGCCACTGCAGTCAGAAAGTGCTCAGTGGTCTGGAACCCAGAGACACCGTAATAGCTGGAAATCTGGTGAAGAGAGGAAGAAGAGAAATCATGAGGAAGAACGAAGGGCCCTTGGAGCAGGGTAGGACATACGCAAGAGGCCCGCGTACCTCCTCCAGGTTGCAGCGCTGCAGAATGGTCTCCACTGGGGTCACAGGATCCGCCAGCTTCTGCACACGAATGCAGTTGCACAGGATGGTGCCCACCTCCGAGTTGGGTCCTGGGACAATGCCCGGGGCATCCAGCAGCCTGATGAATTTGTCCAGGTAGACCTCCTGCATGAACCTGGGGCGGGAGAGGGGAGATAGGAGGACACAGGATGGTGATAAGCCCAGATGTGCCTGGCATCCTCTAGGCTCCAAGCACCCAGTTGAGAGAAGGGGTGGGACAGATGGCACACAGATGAAGATGGAGAGATGTGGGGTCTGATTCTAGTCTAACCTCCACCACCAGGGACTGAGCTGCAGGACCACAGGCAAGCTTCTGACTCTCTGAGCCTGCTGCTTCACCGAGGAAGTGGAGCTGCTTATTCAGAGCCCAATCTTGCATGGTGTCGGGGAGGCTTCAAGGAGCTAAGTGGGGGAGACACCCAGCTGGGTGCCTGGCCCACAGCCAGGGTGTGCCAGGTAAATGAGGGCTATTAGTGAGACTCCCATGCCCAGGGAAGAATCAAAGGCTAGTCCAAGATAAGGGACAGGGGCTGAAGGCGTGGGAGTTGGGGGAATGGTAGGGTGAAGGATCTGTGAAGTGGGGGAGCAGGCAGGTGCTTACTTGGTGACCCCAGGAACGGCTCCCACACTGCACGCACGGCTGCGCTTCAGGCTATTGATCAGGCTGCTCTTCCCAACATTGGGAAGGCCTACAAAGGAGCAGCAGATGGCTCAGGGCAGGAAGGGTCCTCAGGAACATCTGGGACAGCCTGTGTGTGGGAGGCTCAGGCAGGGGCAGTGTGACCAGGCCATGGGGAAGCCAAAAACAGAGCCTGGCCTCCTGCCTTCCCATCCAAGGCCCTGACCAACCCCCTCCATGGCCTTTCTAACCCTCTCCTCCATATGTGAGCACCCTGGCTAGACGTGTCCCTCCCTCTAGATGTGACACCCACCTCCTACCTACAAACAGCCTGGGAAAGACGCTCAATGCAAGGCCTCTGTGACAAAATCCAGTGGAGGGTGGACACTGGGAAATGTTGTAAGACAGAACCATCCATCCTGGTGTATAATTCACCTGGCAGGGGGTGGGGGGAGCTCATCTCCAGATGTCAGTCTCTGAGCAGCTTTCTGCCTGTGGTGCGTGTTTTTTTGTTTGGGCATCTGTGAGCACCTCTCAGCCTATGGATGTCCTTGTCCATTTCTTCCTCACTGGGTCTCTCATTCCCACCATTCTCTTTCTCTGTGTGCTAGAACTTACACATGTACTGCTCCCTCACAGATGTGCCTGTGTATATATATCCCTCGTGTATAGAAGTCTCTGTATATCTTCTGTCTCTTGGTTGTTCTCATTCTAAATACCGCTGCTTTTCCCATTTCTGTCTTTCCCACTCCATCTTTTTCTCTATCATATCTTTCTTTGTCTGTGTATCTAAGCACCTCTTTCTCTGCTGGTTTGTCTCACTGTATCTCATTCTGGCCATTGTCCTTTCTCTCTAATTCTCCCCACCCCACCAATTCTGCCTCTTTGTAATTCCCTCTATGCCAACTCCTCTCAGCTCTTTCTGTACATGTTCCTTCTCTCCATGGGCTTGTCTCTCTACATGTATGTCCTTCCGTACGTGTTCCACTGTGTCTCTTTTTCTCTGTGCCTCCCTAATGCTCTGTCTCTATTTCTCTCTCTATATATATATATATATCCGTCTCATCATAGACGTGTATCTGTCTCTGTGACTCTGGGGCGTGACTACGTCTGAGGGTCGAGTGTATCCAGGCACGTGTCTCTCCGTGGCTCTATTTGATTGGGGAGGGGAAGCGGAGTTGGGTGAGTGTATGGGAAGAGCTTGGTCTGCATGTATTTTGCCTCTGGGTCTGTGCATGTCTCCATACATGTGGAACTGTATGTGTGCATAGGTCTGGGGTGCATTCCTCTGTGTCTGCATCTTTGTTCCTGCCTCTTTCTATGTGTATCTCCCTCTGAATCTCTCTCTATCCCTGTGTTTGACTCACTCATTCTTTCCTTGGGTATGCATGTCTGCCTCTCTACTTACATGGGAGGGTCTCTAGCCCTCTTATGTTTCTCTGCAAGTCTCTGTGCACACGTCTTTGTGATCATATCTCCCTCTCTCTGCATGCCTCTGTCATTCACATGTCTTCCCTTTCCACTCCCCACCAATCCCACCATTTGGCTTCCCAAATCTTCTGTGTCTATTCAGGTATGCAAATCTACACCTTTTTCTCAGTGTCCAGCCTCACTTCCTCTCCCTGCGGGTCTATCTCTGCCTCTCTCAATTTCCCTGTTCCCTTCCCACCAGCCTTCCCTCAGTACCCTGGGTTCCAGGTTTGAGCCTCAGCTCTGCCTTGTCTCACCCAGGGCTGAGCCCTACAAGTCCCTTTCCCGCCTCTGAGCCCCAGTGTTCTTATCTATGAAAGGGAGATGTTCACCCCTCCCTCCCACAGCTCTGGTAGAATGAGATGGGGCCAACTCCAAGCCTGGCCCCGCACATTTGGTCCATGGTTCTAACACTCAAACCACGGTGGTGATCCTGAGTATGCCTTCCCACGTCCACCTATCCAAATTACACATCACAAGACCCTTCCTGAACAGCTCCTCTCCTCCCCCCACAAAAGTAACATGAAGTTCCCAGAATCCTTTGTCCCAATGAAGCCCCTGCACAAGGAAGAAGCCTGGGTCCCATGACCTCCCCCAAGGCCTTACCCACAACACCCACACGGATATGGGTGCGTACTTCACCCAGGCGGCAATAGTTCCCCAGAACCCTCATGAGATTTTCAGCTCCAAAGCAGGCTTTGCTTTTCAGCAATGACTCAGAGGCTTGATCCACTGGCACACTGCAGCGATTCTGGAAAATGAGGGGTATTATAGAAGAGGCATCAGGTGGGAGATGTAGTCTCAGCTCAGATTTCCAACTTTCAGGGCCGCTTCCCTGTGATCACTGAGACCCCCAGCCTGAAGCAGAGGGCTTCTCACACAGGCCCTGAATACCTGCCATTTCCCTGCTTCCACAAGGCCTATTTTTCCACTGTCTTTGCATCTCCAGTCTTCTCTGTCCCTGCCTGTCTCTTGCCTCCCTCAGCAGGGGCAGGATAGCATCCTTGCCTCTAGGCAGGCCAGGTTTAAGTTCAGCTCTGCCTCTCACAGGCGTGTGCCTGGCAAATTCTGATTCCATTCTCTGGGCCTCAGTTAACCTTGCCTACACAATGGGGACGTTTACCTCCCTGTCTGTGGAGAGAAGAGATAGTGCCTGGCCCACATAAAGTCTACCTTCCCTTGATTCCTCACACAGGACAAGGCCATTTCGGCCTCCGTCTCCTTACTCCTGATGCTACCTCCTCTGCCTAGAATGCCCTTTCAGCTCTTCTTCTGTCCTTATTTACCCACCACAATACTTCAAAATAGGAACTGACTTAAATATCTATTAATAAGAAACAGATTAAGGAGCTATATCCTTGAAGTGGAACACAAATGAAAGAAAGCTGTTAAAAAAGGATGCTTATCACATTTTTGCCATGAAAAAGGCCAAAAAATTATAAAGGAGATATCATGTTTCTCCCAGATGAACAAAGATTTAAATGTTTAATGATATCAAATGTTGGCAAGGGTGTAGGGAAAAAAGCCCTCTCACACAGTCATCTATCCCATTAGTGGGAAGATAAATTGGTACAGCCACTGAGGGGTGGGGGTGGAGGAGGTGGGGTGCTGGGGAGCAATTTGTCAGTGACTAGGAAAATGTAAAATGCAAAAAGCCTATGACCCAGCCACTCTACCTCTCAGTGCCCAACCTACACAAACACTTGCCCACTAGCCAACACTTGTAAGGGTACATGTTGTAGTACCGGTTATAATGATAAAAAAAATTGGAAACTAATTTTATTTAGCATCAAAAAGGTAGAACTCTATAGAAAGATCTTCAAGGAAAAAAAAAAACGCAGGATGACATATATGATACCCGCAAACACTATTTTCTCTTTATAAACACATCCACATATAATATAAAGCACAGAAAAACATCTGGAAGGATACACACCAAACTAACAATGGTGGTTACTTCTGGGTATGGATAAAAGAGATTGGAATTAGAGGTACCAGAGTAAGGATATTCAAGCTTCATCTATACAGTTGGCCCTTGAGCAACACGGGTTTGAACAGCACAGGTCCATTTATACGCAAATTTTTTTCACTAGTAAATACTACAGTACTACATGATTCGCAGTTGGTTGCATCTGCAGATACAGAACTGCAGATATGAAGGGCCAACTATAAGTTATACACGGATTTTCCATTGTGCAGAAGGTGGATGTCCCTAACCCCTGTTTAGTTCAAGGGTCAACTGTAATTGTTTTTATTTTTTCTACTTTATTTTTTTAAATAAATAAGTTTTATACCTGGTGCAAAACTGAAAAAAATATGTCCCCCAGGGGGCTTCCCTGGTGGCGCAATGGTTGAGAATCCGCCTGCCAATGCAGGGGACACGGGTTCGAGCCCTGGTCTGGGAAGATCCCACATGCCGCGGAGCAGCTGGGCCCGTGAGCCACAACTACTGAGCCTGCGCGTCTGGAGCTTGTGCTCCGCAACAAGAGAGGCCACGATAGTGAGAGGCCCGCGCACTGCGATGAAGAGTGGCCCCCGCTTGCCACAACTAGAGAAAGCCCTCGCACAGAAACGAAGACCCAACACAGCCAAAAAAAATTAATTAATTAATTATTTTTTTTTAAAAAAGTCCCCCAGGACCCAGTTTCTCTCCATCGCAACAACAAATGTTTCTGTATACTTTAATATCTTACATTGAAAACGCATTTCCATGTTAATGATATAATTAGAAAACAGTGTAGCCCCAGGCTACCCTGAAAGAGGCTAGATGTCCCTGGCCCCAGCTTACCAGGTTTTTGACCTGATGCTGGGTGCTGGCCTTGAAAGCTACGACTGGCAGCTCATTCCGAAGGTATTCCAGCCACTTCTCCACAACCTCCTTGGGGACCAGGTCTGGGGAAAATAGGAACAGAGAGGACTGGAAAGGAGAACATCACCTCAATGGCTCACTCCAAAGATGCAGCCACCCACATCCAAGACTTGGCCCACCTCCTGCCAACAGATATCTCCCTAGCACTGACAGTCCCTGTCCAGTCCCCAGGTTAGAGTTAGAAAGGACAGTCTAGTCTAGGGGACCAGTAGGCCCTCCCTGAGGAGACCTCTGTTTCCTCAAGGAGAATGGGTAACCAGCTGTATGGTCCTAGATGCCTTCCTTCCAGACCAGGGGGCCCAGGGTACCAGAGGCCTCCCAAAGACTATGCTTCCCATCCCCTCCCTGGATCATTCTAGGTTGGGCCAAATGTCAAGAATAACCTTGACAAAAATGGCTACCATTTATGAAGAACTGAACATGTATGTACCAAGCACTTTATCATTAATTCTCCAACAATCCTGTGAGATTGGGACAATCACAGCCCATTTTACACCTAGAGAAACAGAAGCTCTCAGGTGACATGACTTGTCCAAGATCCCAGAGAAAACAGACAGCAAAACTGGGATAAGATCCAGACCTGAGTGACTCGTGAGCCGATGTGCTCTTCTGCCCCAGTGTCTGGGTTCCAGCTTGGGAGAGAAGAGGAACTCTCCATGGTTGGCCAGTCACAGATAAAGCTCAAAATGGCAAAAACAGGGGACTGAAAGGCAGACAGGCTTTAACTCCACTCCCAACTTCTGCTGTACTGTGTGTGTGGTGTGTGTGTATTTAGACAAGTGACTTCACCTCTCAAATCCCTGGCTTTAAAAACTCGAACAAGAATTCCTACCTCACACAACTGTTATGGATACCACTGAGTTGCTGGGTGTCAGGGTCTGGTCCAAGCTAGTTTTTCAACAAGGCCTGGCCCCTGCCTTGCCCTACCCAATACTGCCCAACACCCACCAATCTTGTTCAAGATCAGGACCAGCTTCTTGTTGCCTTCTGCCTGCAGGACAGTCTCCTCCATTTGGAAGCAGCGGCAGCCCAATGGGTCCCTGGCATCCAGGACTTCTAGAATCACATCAGAGTATTCCACCACCTGTAGGGCAGGGAATGAGGGATGAAGGCAGGGAAAGAACTGGGTAGCAATCAACAGGCCCATGAAAGAAGAGGTCTCCATCTTAGGAAAAACAGAAGCAGAGAGGAGACAGGACTGGATTGATGCCCTCCCTAAAGGACCTTAAGAAATGCGCCCCCGGGACTTCCCTGGTGGCGCAGTGGTTAAGAATCCGCCTGCCAGTGCAGGGGACACGGGTTCAAGCCCTGGTCCGGGAAGATCCCACATGCCGCAGAGCAACTAAGCCCGAATGCCACAACTACTGAGCCTGCGCTCTAGAGCCCACAAGCCACAACTACTGAGCCCGTGTGCCACAGCTACTGAAGCCCGCATGCCTAGAGCCTGTGATCCGCAATAAGAGAAGCCACCACAATGAGAAGCCCACGCACGGCAGAGAAGTGAGAAGCCCACGCACGAAGAGCAGCCCCCGCTCGCTACAACTAGAGAAAGCCCGTGCACAGCAACAAAGACCCAATGCAGCCAAAAAATAAATAAATGAATAAAAATTTTTTTAAAAAAAGAAATGGGCCTCCATACCTTACGGAACTCCTTGTAATAAGCCTTCCTTGTGGCTTCATCATCCAACTGAGGAAACATATTTAATTCCTCCAAAACTTCCTCCTAAAGGGAAAAAAAGACAATGGTCCAGGGCAGGAAAGAGAGTGAGAGCTGTCTTTGGCAACCATGGGAGGCTGGGAGAGCCATGTGAGTCCCAGACCACCAAAGAGCAGCTTGTATCAGCCAACAAAGCCAGGAACTAGAAGAAGAAAGGATAGACCCACATGGTCCATGTGTGTGCCTATTTGTAAGTGTGTGTTCGAGCACCAGCTAGAGGCCTGGGATTGCACCTGAGTGTATAAGGGAGGAATGTAAGAGGGAGGTATAAGTGAGAAAAACAATCTATGGGGAATGTGAGATGGAGGAAGCAAAATGTGTACTTTATATTAGAAAAGGAACTTTGAGTTGGAAAGTATATATTCTGTGAGATGCGAATATATTCTAGAAAGGCAGTAAGAAGTCCTAGAAAGAAGATGACTCTTCTCTTAACTTTCCCCTCACGTTCTCACTCCTTCTCTCCCCCTGTCCCCTAGTCCAGCGCCTCCCCACTCCCAAACCCCAGTCTTTGGGTTCCAGCTTGGGAGAAAGGACCTAACCAGGGTTGTCCAGTCACAGATAAGGCTCTTCACCTCCCTCTTACCCTCCCTCCATGTCCCTACTGTCTCCCATCCTCTCTGAACTGATTCCCTACTCCCCCTCCAACAATCTCACACCCTTCCTCTTTCCTTTTCACAGATCAATGGCAAAAGATGCTTTTGAGCGAACCCACACCAGTCCTACCCAGGGGCAAAGACTGCTCTCTTACCTTGCGCTCAAACTCCTTCTGGCGTCGCAGGACATCCTGACAATAGCTTTCAATGGTCCTGCGTCGGTGTCTCTCTTGCTCCCGGGCAGCCTGCTGCTTCTCCCGCACGTCCTCAACCTAACAAGTGAACGCACACCAGGGCTGTAGCTGACTAGGTCTGCAGTCTAAGGGAGGGATGGAAGACCAAGAGTAACAGGGAGCAGGTGACAGAGGGAGAAAACAGTGTGACATGGCACAGGTGGGAGGAGCAGGGATACAGGAAGGGAGAAGATATGACAGCAAGAGATAAGGGGTTTGAGAGAAAGAAAAAGACAAAGAGATGAAGAAAGGGAAAGCATGGCAGACACTAATACAAGGAAGGTATGTGAAGCTGAGAGAGAATGTGTTCTAGGCAGCGGGAAGCACTTAAGACCAGAGAGGAAAAGAAAACAAGGTCCTGGGATGCTCCATCATTTACAGAGCAGCAAAAGAGACTGTAGAAAAGAAAGAAGGACATCCAGGAGAGTGAGATGACAGGAAAGCCAAAGTGAGAGTGTTTCAAAAAAAAAATCATGGTCTCAAATGCTGAGAATTTGAATAAGATGAGGGAAGAAAGCTATCCATGAGTCTGATATCAGAGAACATGCTGGTGAGGCTGGCAGGGGTCATTCCAGTGGAGCAATGAGAACATAAACCAGACAGCCATGGACTGGGAGGTGAGCAAATGGAGACACTAAATCAAGTATCAAGGCAACCGCCCTCTCTTCCCCTTTCCACAAACAGCCTCGACAACCCTAACAGTTCTGGCCTTTGCCTTTCAACATTTCTGTGGACCTGGCAGTCAAGCCAGGTCCTCTCTCTCCAAGGGAAAGGGCTTACCCTCTTCTTCTTTAATTCAGCCTTCCGACTGGCATGATCATTGGAGTGAACAAACTGGGGAGCGGAGGCTACTTTGGTGGCTGCTTTCTTCCCATTCTGCTTTGCAGGCTGGTCACCACACAACAGGGAAAAAATGAACAGACCTAATGAACCCATGGAAATTACCCTTCCCAGGGGGTGTTAAAGCTGCTCAGAAGTGTAGTTGTTGGGGGAAAGAGGAGAGAAGCAAACAAAAAGGGCTCTGTCCCCAGAGGTCTGCCCATCTGACTAGAGAGAGACCCTTCTTCCCCTAGCCAGGCAGGGACGTGCAGCCCTTGGAACAACAGTACCAGCATCACCTAGGCACTTGTTAGAAATACCAATTATCAGATGCCAAGACAGACCTACCAAATCAGAAACGCAAGGGTAGAGCCCAGCAATCTGTGTTTTAACCAGCCCTCCAGGTGATTCTGGAGGGCTAGTTAAAGTTTGAGAACTGCTGCTCTGACCCAAGTCCTACTTGTCCACAACTTTCCCAGCAGGACCAGGAGATCCAGGAGCTGGGGCCAAAGACTGTTTGAACCTCCCTCCTCTCCATGAGCAATAGGGACTTGGGAATTAGACAGACTCAAGTCCTAGCTGTGCTACCTTGAACCTAAGAACTTTCTCACTGAGGCTCAGTTTCTTCATCTAAAAAATAGGATGATGACAATCCCTAACCAAGGTAAACCAAGCACAAAGCAGTGTATGGCTTGTGGTGGGAACTTAATAAATACTGCTACTTTTCTGCTGAAGCCACCCAGAGAGGGAGGGAAAGCCAGATCTACTGATTCCAATGCAGTGCTCTGTTTGGAGTCACCCAATATCTACCTGGTTTTGTGGGCCTCTTCTAGGGTGGGCAACCTGTTCCTGACCTTGTCGCCAACAACGGGTATACCTTACCTGAGTGTGGAACCAACTTATCTTCTTGCGGCCTTTGGAACTTTTACCTGGCTTTTTATTTTCTAAAGAAAAAAAAAAAAGCCATCATCCACCTACCCAACATTTGTTGAACCTTAATGGAGGTCAGGCCACACTGGGAACCTAAGGAAGCCTCAGACACCATGTCTGTCTAGGCGCACAAGACAGACACGGAGCTGGCAGCAACAGTGTCAGAGGAGGTACTGGATATAAATGTTTGGGGTATTCAGTGCAAACTGAAACAATTCTTAAGGGAATCCTGTGAAGAGAGCAACTTGAATGTGCGCTTCTGACTCCTCTTTCTCTCTCCCAACTTCTAGCTGGGGCAGCTCAACAATTTTGGCACCAGGCTGAGGTGGGGGGCTGGTAGCATGGGAAAGTGGTCTGAGGGTTAGGGTTAGGGTTAGGGACCCTGGTTAGTCCCTGGTTAGGGACTCTGAGGAGTCCCAGCCAGCTAAGCCAGAGTAGATGCCCTCAGCACATGGGGAGAGAACTGTCCCTTCCTGCTAACCCTGCTCATGTCATTGCCTCCAAAGGGAATTGCACTACACAGCTAAACTGAAACCTCCCTTTGATTTAAGGAGGAGAGAGTTCACCTTCTACAATCATGCCTTAACAAAGCCCAGGAACTTAAGGGGCCTCTTCCCACTTCAATGAGGAGTCCCGTCTGTCATCTCCTTCACAGCTGGCCTCTCAGAAAGAAAGGCTTCCCTTAATTCTCACCATTTGCAAGGGGGCTAAAGGAATTCTTACAGGGGGAGGTTCTGGAAGGTCAGGATATATGCTACAAACAAATATAGGAGCAGCTTGAGATTATCAGAGAACAGGCTCCCCAATCACACTAGGTGGTTCACACCAAAGCAGAGTTAATGTAGGAAACAGAGGATTTAAATACTACTGCAGGACTTCCCTGGTGGCACAGTGGTTAAGAATCTGCCTGCCAACACAGGGGACACGGGTTCGAGCCCTGGTCTGGGAAGATCCCACATGCTGCGGAGCAACTGAGGCCGTGTGCCACAACTACTAAGCCTGTGCCCTAGAGCCCGTGAGCCACAACTACTGAGCCCATGCGCCACAACTACTGAAGCCCGCATGCCTAGAGCCCATGCTCTGCAACAAGAGAAGCCACCGCAATGAGAAGCCCGCGCACCACAACAAAGAGTAGTCCCCACTTGCTGCAACCAGAGAAAAGCCTGTGCGAGGCAACAAAGACCCAACACAGCCAAAAACAATTTTTTAAATAAATTAAATAAATAAATAAATACTACTGCAAGTTCTTAAAGAGATTCAAGAAGATACTTCAAATGAACTATGTGAGAAAAAGATTCCCAAAATTTGATATTGAATAAAAATTCAATTGATGTAGTGAAAAACTGAAGAGACATTACTAATAACCAAATTAATGAGCTAGAAGGTCAAGGGAAGAGCTTGCTTAAAACAGGACAAAAATCCAAAGAAAAGTAAAAACAGGGGCTTCCCTGGTGGCGCAGTGGTTGGGAGTCCTCCTGCCGGTGCGGGGCACTCGGGTTCAGGCCCTGGTCCGGGAGGATCCCACATGGCCCGGAGCGGCTGAGCCCGCGAGCCACAACTGCTGGGCCCGCGCGCCACAACTTAAAAAAAAAAAAAGTAAAAACAGAAAAAGGAGAATGGACTCAGGAGAGCTAGTATCTAAATTAAAAGGAGTTCCGGAAAGAGAAAAGATACAAATGGAGAAGCAATTATTTTTTAAAATAATAGATGAAAGTTTCCCAAGTTGAAAACAGGATTGAGGCTTCAGACTAGAAAGGCGCATAGAGCATCAAGATTAACAAAAAAGACATATGCCCTGGGCATACACTGATGAAATTTCTGAACTCCAAGGATAAAGAGAAAATCTTGTAAACTTCCAAATAGAAGGCATTCCCAACAAAGGTGAGAGAAGCAGACAGCCTTCTCAAATCCACAATTCTGAACACTTAAGACAGAAGAATAACCATTACAAAGTACTGAGACAAGGGACCGTGTTCCAAGCTAAATTCTTATAACTGATCAATATATCACTCTTACGTGAAGGTAAAAGACAGACGTGCAAAGATTACCACCTGTGTTCCCTTTCTGGTAAAACTACTTGAGGAAGTATACCAGCAAAAATAAGCATAAAATCATGCTAAAGGTCTCACTTTGGAAGAGTAGAGCAAAAATAGTTATTTAACTTTGGTAAAGTGATAGAAAAATTTAGTTATGCTTGATATAAATATGAATGCAATTACCAACATAATTTTAAGTCCTGGTGGAGGATTTTTTTAACTTGTTAAACTTTTTAAAATAAGGGAATAAGAAGAAACAAACAAAAAATATAAAATAAGATGGTAAAAATCAGACCAAACATATTAGTTATCATAATGAATGTGAATGGACCGAATTTCCCCGTAACAAAAAAAAATCAGATCCCAAGTCTCCTTTTCTTCCAAAGTACTCATGTTGCAATGAAAAGAATGTGAGGTTTGGAAGGAACCAGGTCTGGCCATTTTACTCAACAATTTGCATCGGCCTAACTTCCCTGGAAAATGAGGGCCTGCACTGGATACAGGCACACGATGAAAGAAAATACATCACTTAAAGTGGGGAAAAACACCTGCTTCAGAGAGGAGAAGGAGGGGGGAGGAGAAGCGAGGAAGAGGGTAGGGGTGCAGTCACCACTCACAACACTGCAACACCCAGGAGCCGCTGTTACTGTTTTTTAATAGCTTCAGAGAGAAAACAGCTACCATTTTTTAGCCAGCCATACCTAGGTTCCTGTTCTGGCTCAATAACTACCTAGCTATATGACCTTGAAGAATTTCCTTAAATCTCTCTGACCACCAATATCTCCATCCACCAACTCTCATATCAATACTCAAAGGTGGATCTCTCCATTCATCCATCATCTCCCATACTCTCACCCCACTACATCCCTGTATCCCCAGCCTGGCAGTGACTCTGCCCCCATCCTCCATCTACCCCTGCATCCGACTTCCCACTATGCCCTCTGAAACTCCCACTTGGGAGATCAGCACTCCCCTAATTCTTCCATCTTTTCTTGGGAACAATTCCTCAACCTCCTGCCTTAATAGAGACTCAGCTCTCCCCTGAGGACACTGCTTCACCTGCAGGCCTGAAAGGTGGCTATTAGTTTACATGAACATGAATACCTTGGAGCCAGTAGGTACAGGAGGCATCTTGCAGACTCACCACTGCCAAACCAATTTCTCCCTCTTGTTAAAAAAGAGGGGGGAGGGCTTCCCTGGTGGCGCAGTGGTTGAGAATCTGCCTGCCAATGCAGGGGACACGGGTTCGAGCCCTGGTCTGGGAAGATCCCACATGCCGTGGAGCAACTGGGCCCGTGAGCCACAATTACTGAGCCTGCGCATCTGGAGCCTGTGCTCCGCAACAAGAGAGGCCGCGATAGTGAGAGGCCCGCGCACCGTGATGAAGAGTGGCCCCCGCTTGCCACAACTAGAGAAAGCCCTCGCACAGAAACGAAGACCCAACACAGCCATAAAATAAAAAATTAATTAATTAATTAATTAAAAATAAAATTAAAAAAAAAAAGAATCAGAAGAAACATTTAAAAAAAAAAAAGAACACCAGGTTTCTCCTTGAAAAAAAAAAAAAAAAGAGGGGGGAGGGGGGGAATCCTGCTTTTTTTGAGACTGCTGCTATGCCTGTCACCTATGAGTCACTTTTCCTCTTTTATTGAAGCACCTAGCTCATAGCTTTACTTTTTTTTTTCTTAATTATTTTTTTTAATTTTTGGCTGCATTGGGTCTTCGTTGCTGCACGTGGGCTTTCTCTAGCAGAGGCTACTCTTCGCTGTGGTGTACAGGCTTCTCATTGCAGTGGCTCCTCTTGTTGCAGAGCATGGGCTCTAGGTGCACGGGCTTCAGTAGTTGCAGCATGTGGGCTCAGCAGTTGGGGCACACGGGCCTTAGAGCGCACAGGCTTCGGTAGTTGTGGCACGGGGGCTCTAGAGTGCAGGCTCAGTAGTTGTGGTGCACGGGCTTAGTTGCTCCGTGGCATGTGGGATCTCCCCGGACCAGGGATTGAACCCGTGTCCCCTGCACTGGCAGGCGGATTCTTAACCACTGCGCCACCAGGGAAGTCCATAGCTTTACTTTCAACTGAACTCCTGCCATCATCAACCTGGGCAACTTTGGTGATCACTGGGTCCCTTCCAACGCTCAGGTTTCCCACTTCCTTGACATCCCCATTCCATGTAGCCACCTGCCCACCCATTGCTATGGTGACATCTATGATCATCATCTATAACTGCTTGTACTTCAGAAAGCAATCTCAGACACCTCTCTCAACTATCTTCAAGCACATTTGTTCAACCTCCTAGAGACTTCCAAAACACTGGCGCCACTCGATTCTTTATTCAACGGCCACCCCATTTCCCTCCCTGTACAGCTTACATTCCAGTCTGTCATTACGATGGATTACATACCTGTGCCACCAGTCATTGATGGTTGTAAATCTTTTAAATGATAAAACATACCCTCCTTTTTAATAGCCATTCAAAAATGTACAACAGTTGAAACTGTATCTGAACACTCTTTCTAGGGCTTCTCAATAACCTTCCCAGATTTAATCATTATCATTACCATTTGGGTCCAAGGTATCTCTAGCCCAGGGTGTAGGGAGCTGCACCATGAAGCACCTCCCCCATCTTCCACTGCAATCATCCTAGTTAGTCTGATCAAGACTTCAGTTGCAATTTAACAGTGAAAGTCTTTGTTTTGTGTGCACATGTAAAGTTTTTCTATTTAATTTAATGTTCACCATTTTCCCACTAATGCAGATATGTATGATTGTTCTTTAACAGGTAATACAGTCATATGGTTCCAAAGTAAAACCATGTCAGATGTAGAAAACAAACTTATGGTCACCAGTGTGGGAAGGGGGGGAGATAAACTGGGAGATTGGGACTGACATATACACACTACTATATATAAAATAGATAACTAATAACAACCTACCGTATAGCACAGAGAACTCTACTCAATACTCTGTAATGGCCTATGTCGGAAAAGCATCTAAAAAAGAGTGGATATATGTATAACTTATTTACTTTGCTGTACACCTGAAACTAACACAACATTGTAAATCAACTATACTCCAATAAGAATTATGAAAAATAAATAAATAAAAATAAAACCATGTATTCTGAGAGGTCTCCCTCCCACACTTGTCCCTAGCCACTGCAGTCCCCTCACCACAAGAAACCACTTCATTAGTTTGTCATGCATCATTCAGTTTCTTTATGCAAATACAAACATATATTCTTATTTCCCTCCATTTTCTCCCAGGGAAGGTAACATACTATGTACTCCTGTCAGCAACTTGCTTTTTTCACTTAACAAATCCTGGAGATCCTTCCATCTAACAGTTTTTCCATATAATAGTCTTTCCATATACTACTTCCTCATTTTTTTAAACTGCCAGGGTTCCTTTGTATGCATATACTCTATTTCACCAGGTAATTATTGTGTTTTTCATCACTATTAATAATTCTATTACCAATAAAAATTAATTAAAAAAATAATTCTATTATTATCTTGTATTTGATATTCTTAAATAGAGTATAACTAATTTTGTTCACTTTTCTCGTGTTGCATGATAAAATGATTATTTGCTTTTGGTATTAACATAACCAAAGTCTGATTCTTGATGAAATTTTTATGATTATATAAAGTAAGTGATTTTTTTTTCACCAAGCCCTACATAGGCAGGGCCACAATTCACACAGAATACAAGGCCACTGGGTTGCACAATTCTCATCCAGTCTATCCAGTGTGCTATCCAAATGTTATCATTTTCTGCTTGGGCTATAGCAGGATAAAGGCAGGGAAGCACAGAACCAGACCTGTCCTACTGCCTTTGCCTTCCCTCTTACAAGGAAGAGTCCATGTATCACATTTGTTTTCTCCCTCTAGGCTGTAAGCATCCTGGTGGGAGGAGGGGGCATTGAGTTAGCACTACTAATTGAGACATTCTATTGCCTGGCATACAGTAAGTGCCAAATAGCTATGCCTGGTCATGCTGGGCCCTTGGGACACAAAGATGAACCAGATGTCACTGAGAAGTTAACAGTGCTGTGAAAGAGACAGACCCAATCATAGAGTCAACAGCCCTGGTTCCTGTGGGTACACAGACAAGTGGAAACCAAGGGAGGAGGTTAACAGGAGGGATTCCCAGAGGAAATGATGTATAAGTTGAAATCTGAAAAACAAGCAAGAGTTATCCCGTTAAACGATGAGAAGGAAAGGGAAAGAGTCCTGAAGGCAGAAAGAACAGCAATTTATCCACACTGTCTGTTTTATAGGTAAGAAAAATCCAAAGCTCAAGACAGGTCAGACAATAATTCAGTGGCAGACAGTGTATGCATCCTCTGAGGGGCTAAACTCCAAAGAGAAATGAAGGCTGAATCTTTAAAGCTAATACTTACAGAGTGCTTATTATGTGCCAGGCACTGTTCTAAGTGTTCTACCTATTTTAATTCATTAAATCCTCACAACAACACTGTTAGGCAAATACTATTACGTTATTAAGTAGGAACTATTTTTACCCTCCTCTTCCCCCACTAGACTGAAGGTAAGTAACTTGCCCAAGGCCACACAAGTAATAAGTGGAAGAGCTGAGATTCAAACTCAGTCTGGCTCCAGAGTCCATGCTCTTAACCACTAGTACTATCTATGATACCAACTTAAAGGTACAACTTATAAAGAAAAATGCTAGGCTGTGTTGGGGTTATAGGCAGTATAATATGGTATTTACTGCTATTCACCTGCAGTCTCTTTGTCAAGTCACTTAACCTTGCTGAGCTTCAGTTTCCTTATCTGTAAAATGGGTATGGGGGATAAGGGGAGCTGTACCTCAGAAGGAAGTTGGGAAGACAACAATAATACCATACGTAAAAGACAGACTGAATGATCTGGTTCATACTGGGCAATTTTTAAAAATACTATGAATATTCATTAAAGCTTAGGATTGGGAAGGAGTGGTAAAAGAAACTCACTGTGTCTAAGTTTCATCATGATGACTAGCTTGAAAGCAGGTAGATTCAAATCTGCAGGCTTTTTTTTCCTGTTGGAATGGGAGAAGAACCAATTTGAAGACAGAGAGAGGAACTACAATGCTATAAGCCCCTTCTGAACCCCCTGAAGGCAAAATAAAATGTTAAAGAACATGATAAGGAAGCCCTAACAATTAGAGGAATCTGAGAGAAGGCGTTATACTGGAGCTGGCGCCTGGTATGGCTGAGTATAGTTAATTATAATAATAATATTACAGGGAAGGTAGTGTCACACTACCCAAAGGAAAATTAGGTCTAAACCTCTCTTCCTGGGTGGAGTCAGTGCCTCAATGCATCAGATAGGATACCCTAGGTAAGGGACTAGCACTAAACCTCTCTAAGTGGAGAGGGGTATGCAAGGACAATCTGTTTCTACATAGGGTATTAACTGCACCTCTTTTCCCCAAATAGAGGGTTCTATGTCTCATTTACCCTGGAAGTGGGAGGGAAAGACATATCCCAGGAGTCTACCCTGGGGAAAAGGGACCTCAGAATAGGGCTTTTTATCTGTATGTCTATGTGGACTAAGGTCAGTGCAAAATCTTGGGGGACGGGGGAAAAATGTGCACCTGTATGTGTGGCTGGGGTCTGTTCCTTGGTGACAGGGGGGAGGAGGGCAGGATGCCTTTTGTCACTCTACTCCAGGATACAGAGGAACTAGATAAACCGGCACAGTGGCTGTGTGCATCTCCGCTGCATGGGAGAGGAGCACAAGTCTGTACATCTGTAAGTTGTGCAGGGACCGGGGGTGGGGGGGTACGCTGAGTCGCTTTACCCTAGGGAGGGCCATGAGATGGGACTGATATACCGATCTCGACTACAAGGTGACATTAGTGCCATGCTAACAAAGGGGGGAATTATGCAGCTTTGCGTGAATGGGGTCTGCACCTTGCCTGCAGTGGGTTACTCTAGCCCCTTCCATGGGAGATGGGATGGGGCACGATCTGTTTATCTTGTGTACGGGTTGAAGTCAGCAGTGTGTTAATATTGAAGGAAAAGGACCTCTGGTTCTCTGCACGGGGGAGGGGGGAATGCAGCTATACATTCAATGGAACGGCCCTTACAGTAGGTGGTGGTGGTGGGGTTCCTGTGTTTTTTTTTCCTGGATAGGGAGAAAAAGATCTGAGCTCCTCTACCTCGGATAAGGGGGGGAGCCCATATGCACGCACTATGTGGTGATCAGTGATGTCACTGCTTCTCAACGTTGGAGGGCACCTCTCTGCTCCCTTGGGGTCTCTCCTTTCCTACAGTTGGTGATTCTAAATCCTTGGAGAAGGGGGGAGAAGAAGGATGATCTGTGTCTACCTAAAAAAGAGAATAAATCTGAGTCCTTCTTCCCCCGGGGCCCCAGGAGAAGCAGTTCTGACTGTCTCTTCGTGGGTTAAGGTCTGCTGTTGTTTGCTGTGGGGCATTTTTGGTGGGTCAAGCCCTTACAAATTCAGTAAGCCAGCGCCTGGGGAGGAGGTGGTGAGATCTGATTTTCCATAATGGGGACTCACTCTAGCCTAGAAGGGGTAAATCTGCATGCTTCTCTGTGGGATGAGACTTGTGCCTCCAAACACTTAGAGAGGGGTGGTCTACCACCTCTGCAGGAGCGGGGGCGGGGCATCGGTCAGTTAGTTACACGGGGGCGAGGTAGGGAGGTCTCTAGGTCTTGGCGCTAAGGGAAGGAGGCTCACTCCTCTGTATATTAAAATTTCGGAGCTCCTCTATTCTGGTGGTCGGGCGGGGGTGGGGGTAAATACATCAAAGCCTCTGTCCTAAGGGAAAAGGTGCGCGCCGAGGCGGATCTGTGTGCCTTAGCGCCGGTAGAAATCTGCGCCGTTCAGCCTCGTGAGGGAGATGTGTCTCTTTACGGGTGGGGTCGATGTCGCCACACCTTCGGAGTGTCCACGCCTGTCTACACTGGGAAAATACGGAATGGAACCTCACTACCCTAAAAGGAGGAGGGCACTCGACGCTTCTCCACACAAGTGGGGTCTGTAACTCTCCATACAGTGTGTCCAGGGGTCTACACCTGTCCAGATGAGGTGCGTCCGTGCCCCTCTACCCCGCAAGAATGTGTTTGGGCGCATGTCCACAGGCCGAGCAATCCCTGCCTCTCATCCGGGCCCTTCTACCCTGGAAGGAACCCGACTCTTCACCTCTCTATTCCAGGGCAGAGGGCGCCTCGGGTTTCACCTGAAATAGTTGATCCTTTCCGCGCGGCCGGCTGGGTGAGCGCTCACCACGAAAAAAGAGAGTCGTGTCTTACCTCCACTTCCGGCGGAGATCTGAGAAGAGAAGATGGCAGAACACTATCGGCCCACAGGCTGCGCTCGCGGAGTTAGGGTTTGACTTCCGGATCCCAGCCTCGCTGGGAGCGTACCCGGGGGCGGGGCTTAGGATTGACGGCTCGCGCCCTCCCGTCCCTTCCCCGGGGCCGCGCTGGCCCCGCCTCCCGGCCGCTCCGTAAGGTAAGGAAATAGCAGAGGCGGGGAGGCGGGGAGGCGGGGAGGCGGGGAGGCGGGGAGGCGGGGGAGGCGGGGAGGCGGGGAGGCGGGGGAGGCGGGGAGGCGGGGAGGCGGGGAGGCGGGGAGGCGGGGAGGCGGGGAGGCAGCAGCGGTTCGTTGGCTGGTGTGGCCATATAACCTACTTGTAAGCCAAGTTCTTGTCTGCGGGCCTCTGCCTGGCCCTAAATATGTGTTCTCGAATCTTAGTGACCAAGTGATCGCCAAGGCCGCATCAGACAAGGGTGGGGTGTCGGTGCCTTTGTCTACAACGGAAGATGGCGACGGGCAGGGTGTGAGAAAATGGCCGCCAGGATCACATGTTTTGCTGAGTATACCCACCTGAAATGACTAGGTTAGCTGCTCCCAGCAACCGTCCCGGCTTGCGGGGTCCCAGAGAAACCCTGAGGGAGCCGCTCAGAGCTCTTTCTGCAGCAGCGCAGATCCACGGCCAGGCCTACAAACCGAACAACTGGAAGCCTCTCCCACCCATTTGCCTTCTTCCCCACCTCCTCCCTCCCTCCCTCCCTCAGGCCCCAGAGCAGCCTCTGCCGGAGGGAATGGATTTACCTCTGGAGTGGGGGCAAGTAAGGGTTTCTTCAGAAGCCATCTCAGGGAGCTCCTGACCTAGCTGGAGAATGAGGTCTCCCCCTTAAAAGAGTAATTATTAGTCTGAAAATGTCTTCTTCCTGATAATTTAGTTCCAGCCACTCCTCTTTCTCTAGCCTAAACTTTGGGGTGAGGCCGAGCCCCGCTACCCCAAGGATATCAACCTCTAGTATATCCAGGCAGAAAATGACTCCCTCTGCCTACTCCTACGTCTTACATACGAAGGACTCACTGCCCCTACATCCATGGAAGGCTTCTAAACTCTTACCCTAGAGAAACACAACTCCTCTGGACCCCAAACCAGCCCTGGCCACCTTCACCTTCCCCCCTGCATTAGCAAATTCTTCCTTTTTCTTTAAGACCTAACTCTTGTCGCTTCTATGAACTTTCCCAGCTGAGTGAGAAACTCAGAGCACCTTGTTGCATTTATCACTTAGTACTGTAATCATTTATGTGGCTGTATCTCCACAGGAGAATGAACTCCCTGAGACTAGGGGCCATATATCTTCGTGCCCTCAGCAGGACCCAGCACAAGACTGGTACAAGGCACGCTTCAGCAAATGTTTGTTAAATGGGTAAGTTTACAGGCCTACACCACAAATCAATGGGAAATGGACATTTTAGTAGATAGCGCTGGGAAATTTGGCTCACCATAATGAGAAAAATAAAACTGGATCCCTATTTTTTTCCACATGAGAGGGTGGAGAATATCTTTGTGACCTAGGACTGTGGAAGGACTTTTTAAACAAAGTCACAAATGCACAAACCATGAGGAAAAAATTTGTGATGAAGTCTTTGATAGGAATGAAAATTGGTATTACTACTTTGGAAAACAATTAAGAAGTAATCAGAATAGTTAAAGATGGCCCTGGGACCCAGCAATTCTGTTAGAGATGTGTATATATATATATATATATATATGTTAAGTCCTAGAGAAATTCTTAAACATGCACAAGGAGGCATGTGCAAGAATATTCATTGCAAAATAAAGATAAAAAGAAAACAATCAAGAAAAGAATATTCATTGCAGAACTGTTAGTAATAGAGAAAAAAATCTGAACAATCTAAAAGTTCACCAAAAGGAGAATAAATAAATAGTGGTATAGCCACACAACAGAATACTATATACAACAGTGAAAAAAATGAACCAGACAGAATTGGGTATATCAATCCAGATAAATTTCAGAAACATAATGCTGTGATAAAATGCAAGTTGTGGAAGGATACATGATGTGTGAGACCATTTATATAGTTTTTTTTTAACTAGAAAACAATGCACTATGTTGTTTATCAATTACATAGATATGTAAACAATATTTTTTAAACAAGGAATTAAACACCAAATGCAGAATGGTGATTACCGCTGGGGAACAAAATGAGAGAGAAATACACAGGGGACTTTGACTGTTTGTCTGATATTTTATCTGGGTAATAGGTACATGGGTGTGTGCTATATTATTCTTCATACTTATTTGTACGCCTGAAGTATTTCATATTTTTTTAGAAAGACTATGAGGATCTATAACAAAATTAATGGTGTCTAAATCTAGATCAGTGGTTCTCAAACTTGGGCTGCAGCAGAATCACTTGAGAGAGCTTGTTAAAATACCAGATGCTGGGCCCCACACCCAGAATTGTGTTTTAGTTAAGTCTGTAGTAGAGCCCAGGAATTTGCATTTCTAACAAGTTCCCAGGTGGTGGTGGTGATGATGATGATGATGATGAAGAAGAAGAAGATGATGATGATGATGATGAAGCTGCTGCTGCTGCTAGTCCAGGTACCACATTTTGAGAACTGCTGACAGAGAAAATGAAATTATCAATGAATTTAGTTTTCTTCATCGTGCTTTTCTTTGTTTTCCATGTATTCAATGAGTGAGTGTTACCTTAGGGAGAGGTTTTTGTTGTTTTTTAAATTCTCTTTCATCTCTACTTCCCACTCTCATTTCCTTCATGTAGGCAAGCATTTTAAAGTGTTTTATGCATATCTTTTTGTTTATATGTGTTCTTGCAAAACATGTATTGTTGTTTTACATGCATGTATTTCCCCAAAATTTTCATTTTTCCATTTTTCAAAATTCAGAACAGTTGAAAAAATAGTACAATGAAAGCCCATATACTCTTAATAGTTTGCCAAATTTGTTTTACTTCTCTTTATATGTATATGTATAAATCTTGCAGGCAGTATAACAGCTCACCCCTAAAAACTTCAGCACACATCTACTAGAATAAGGACATTCTCCTGCATAACCACAATACCATTATCACACCTAAGAAAACTTACTAATTCAATAATACCATCAAAGATACCCTATATTCAAATTTTCCAGTTGAGCCCAAAATGTTCTTAGACCTGCTCTGATTTTTTGATCCCAGTATCTAATTAAGGTTTGTGTATTACGTTTGGTTGTTGTAGCACTTTAACCTCTTTTAGTCTAAAATAGTACCCCTAGATTTTGTGTGTGTTTGATATTACACTGATACTTTTCAAGAGTCCAGGCCAGTTTCTTGTAGAATGTCCCACAGAATATCTGTATTCATCTGCTCTTTCCACATGATTAGATTCAGGTTAAATAATTTCAGCAATAACGGTACATAGAGGATACCGCTTACTTCATATTGTATCTCCTCAGGAGGCACATAACACCAGGTTGTCCCACTGTGGAGAATGTTTTGTGTCTGTGCATTTTTGTTTTATATAAATGGTATCTCAATCTGTTTCTTACTTTTTTCATTCAGCCTTTTGTTTTTAAAGTCTATCCATATTGCTGTGTATACATCTAATCCATTGCTTCTAACTGCTCATGCTAACCAGTGTGCCTTCACCACATTTTCCCTGAATATTCCCCCGATAATGGACAGCAAGATTGCCTCCAGCTCCATGACACCACAAGTAATACTGTGATGAACATCCTTGTGCATGTCTCCTTATTGGCCTGTATGAGAATTTCTTTTGAAACATATACCCAGGAACAGGATGATTGTATCATAAAGTGTGCATATACTTAGTTTGACTAAGAATACTAATACTGCTAAATGGTTCTCTGGGATGGCTACACCAGTCCAGTTTTACCACCAGTGTACAAAGATTCCTGGATCCCTACATCCTCACTGACACTTGACATTTTCCAGCTTTCTAGTTTTTACTGGTCTAATAGGTTTAATAGGTATTACTATATCTTACCTTGCTTTAGTTTACATTTCTCTGATTATTAATTAATTTTTATTTTTGGCCATGTCTCGCGGCTTGTGGGATCTTAGTCCCCCGACCAGGGATTGAACCTGTGCCCTCAGCAGTGAAAGCACAGAGTCCTAACCACCGGACCACCAGGGAATTCCCACTAATTAATTTTTGAGCATCTCTTTAGATGTGTGTCAAACGCCTCTTCTGTAAATTGCCTGCTTGTATAGTTGGGCCATTTTTTCTATTAGGGTTCCTATCTTTCCTGTTGATTTGCTAGAGTTCCTTATATAGTCTAGCTATTAGTCCCCTGTTGGTTTCAGTCCCCTGAAACCAACAGGATTCTCCCCCTGTTTTGACTTTGCCCATGATAGCCATCTTTGAACAGAAACTGTTAATTTTAATGTAGTCAAATGCATCACATTTTTGCTTTATGGTTTTTGGTTTGGGGGGTTTTACTTAAAAAGTAGTAAAAAAAAAAAGATATTCTTCTATTTTTTTTCTATTAACTTTATAGTTTTACCTTGCACCTTTAGGTTTTAATCCATTTAGAATCCATGCTCATATGTGGTGATAGGTAAGTATGCAATTTTATTTTTTCCACATAGTGAGCCACATTTCCCACCACCAAATACTAAACAATCCTTCCTTTTTCATTGATTTACCATGCCACCTTTGTCATATATTATGAAACATACACACATAGGTCTGTTTCTGTTCTTGTACTAATACCACCTTGTTTTTAATATTTTGTAACGTATCTTAAATCTGATAGGGCAAGTCCCCTCCTCTTTAGTCTTCTTTTGGGTTGTCTTAACTATATCTCTGCATAAATTTTAAAAAGATTTTATCAAGCTCTTCAAAAAACCAACTGTAATTTTGATTAGGATTGCACTGAATTTATAGATTAATTTGGGGGAGTTGACACCATCAAAATATTAACTTGTCCCATCCAAGATCATGGAATATCTCCTCATTTGTTCAGTTCACCTTCTATCTGTGCTCTTTATTAAGAGTTTAAAGTTTTCTCTTTAGAATTTTTGTGTGTTTTTACTAATTTAATTCCTAGTGGCTTTACAGTTTTTGTTACTATTCTGAATATTTTTATTTTTTGAATAGATAATATACACGCATTTTGAATAGCAAAAGTATATAAAAATTATACTTTGAGAATAGTCACTCATCTTTGTCCATTCTACCCAGTTGCCACCATACACACCGCCCACAGTTACCAGTTTTATTCATTTATTTTTTTATTCTTCATGCAGATACAAACAAGTATAAATGTATATCCTATTCCATCTCCCTCTTTCTTACACAAAAGGTAACATACTATACATACAGTTATACATGTTGCTTTTTTCACGTGATACGTCCTGCAGGTCCTTACATATCAGAGCATTAGAAAGTTTCCACTACATAGAAAGTCATGTAGTATGACTTGAAACTGTTGAAAGCTGAGAAAGTGTTACATTATGTGGATGTGTAATAGTTTATTTAATGACTGCAATACCCTACTGATGGATGTTCAGGGTATTTTCAGCCCTTTGGTATTACAAATGGTGCCATAATGAATAGACATTTCATATGTATGCAGATATTTCTATAGGATAAATTCTAAGAATCACATTTGTAACTTTGGTAGATATTGCCAAAATTTCCCTCTGTAGGTGTACCATTTTGCACTTACCACCCATGTATGAGTTCATGTGTTTCACCACCACCTCACTCAGAAAGTGTATCATTAAAGACTTTCGGATTTTTGACAATGTGATAGGTGAGAAACAGTATCTCACTGTAGTTTTAATTGACATTTCTCTTATGATGAGTGAGGTTGAGCATCTTTTCATATGTTTAAGGGTCATTTTTGTCTTTTCCTGTGAGTTGTCTATTTATATGCTCTGTTTATTTTCTCGATTTCTACAAGCTTGTTATATAATTAGAGAAATTAGACCTTTGTAAATGATATAAGTTGTCAATATTTTTTTCCCAGTTTGTTGTTCTTTTGACTTTGCTAATGGATTTTTTTTCCAAGCAAATTTTACTTTATTTTTATGTAAACAAATTTATCTATGTTTTCTTTTATGGATTCTAGATTTTGATTTGCACTTTTGTGATAGATTGCATTAATGACCCCAATTTTTTATGTGTCTCCACACCCTTTGGTAGTGCCCTCCCATACTGACTGAGTTTGGCCATATAATTTACTTCAACCAACAGGATAGTAGCAAATTTGATTTAAGCAGAGACCTGAGAAAGCTCTTGCATATTCTGCTTCCTCTCTTGGACCCCTGCCACTGCTATGAGAACATACCCAGGCTAGTCTGCTGGAGGGATGTGAGAGACATATAGAAATGAGCCTGGTCCTCCCAGCCAAGGCATCCTGTAGCAGCCAACCTCCAGCCAAGCCACCAACTTAGTGCAGACACATGAGCTGGCAGAGCTGAGATCAACAGAGCCTGATCCAGCGTGTAGAGCCTCTCAGCTGACCATAGACTCTGTCTAAGTTTGGGTATCTAAATATTCATTTTGGTTTTTTATAGAGAATTATTGTAGCAGTAGTCCCCCATCATTGTTCTTCCTTTTCAGAGATATTCTGGCTGTGCTTGTTTGTTATTTTTCCATTTGATCTTTAATTCAGCTTGTCTAGTTTCAGAAAAAGAAAAAATATGGTATTTTTAATTAGCTTATACTAAATTTATAAATTAATTTTACATCTTTATGATTTTGAGTCTTCCTATTTAAGAAAATGGGGTGCCTTTCTATTTGTTTCTTCATAGTGTTACAGATGTTTTCTCTTGAAGGATTTAGACATTTCTCGTTAAGTTTGTTTCTAGGTGTTTGCTGTAGACTGAATGTTTGTGTCTGCCCGCACCCCCCGAATTTTACGTTGAAACCTAACCCCCAATGTGATAGTGTTTGGAGGTAGAACCTTTGGCAGGTGATTAGATCATGAGATTGGAGCCCTAATGACTGGGATTAGTGCCCTTATAAAAGAGACCCAAGAGAGCTCCCTTGCCACTCCTGCCATGTGAGAACACAGTGAGAAGATGGCTGGCTATGAACCAGGACGTGGGCCCTCCCCAGACATAAAATCTTTGAGTGTCTTGATCTTGGACTTCCCAGCCTCTAGAACTGTGAATAATAAATTTCGGTTGTTTATAAGCCAACCAGTCTGTGGTATTCTGTTATAGCAGACCCAACAGACTAAGACAGTATTTTATCTTTTTTGTTGCTGTGATAAATGGAGTCTTCTCTTCCATATATCTTCTAACTGAATGATTTCTATATATTAATTTTATATACTGCTACCTTGCTGAGTTCTCTTGTTTGTAATAGTTTTCTATTGGTTTGCTTGGGTTTTCTGGCTCTACAGTCTTATCTATAAGTAATGATAGCTTTACCTCCTCCATTCCAATTGTAATTTCTAATTTCTTTTTCTTTTCTAATCACAGTGCTTTTACTACCTCCAATATAATGTTAAATTGTAGTGGAGAGAGTAGATACCCTTGTGAGTTTAGCATATAAATGCTGCTAGTGTTTCCTGGTTAAGTGAAGTGCTGGATTGCTGGATTTGGGGATGGATGGATGGATAGATAGATAGATAGGCAGACATAATTATATTAAGGAAGAAGTTCTTATAAAGAATTTTTTGTAAAGGATGGGTATTGAATTTTGTCAAATGGTTCTGGCATCTCTGAAAATGATGATATGATTTTTCTCCTTAGATTCAACAATATGTTAGATTGTATTAATGGATTTCCTAATATTGAATGATTTTTGCATTCTTGGAAATAAACTCCACATAGTCATGGATTCTGTTTGCTAATATTTTATTTAGGATTTTGCATCGATATTCATAAGTGAAGATTGGTTTATATCATTTTCTTTTTCTTGTGAAATCTTTGTTAGATCTTGATATCAATGTTATACTCACTTCATAAAAAGAATATGAAGGTGTTCCTTCTTTATCTAGGATCAGGAAAATAAAAATAGCATTCAAATGATCTGCTTTTCAGTGTTAGCAGACTTCCCCTGTGAAATCATCATGGCCCAGTGCTTTTGGTGGAAAGTAGCTCTTTATAACTTTTTCTATTTCTTCCATGGAAATTGGTCTATATGGACTTCTCTCTTTTAGAGTTTTGGTAAATTATATTTTCCTAGGATGTTTTCCATTTCTTCAAGGTCTTTAAAACGATTTGCATAGAGTTGCATGAGGAAGTCCTTTATAACGTTTAAAATGTCCTCTTACTATAGTTATGTCCAACTTTTCATTTCCTGGTTTGTGTCTTTGTGCTTTCTCCTTTTCTTGATTATTATTTAATGGCTTATATATTTCTTTTTCACAGAATTGGTTAATCTATTTATTTATTAGTTCTGTTACCTGTTTTCTAACTCCTTTATTGGAACTTTTCTCTTTGTTAATTCTTTCCTTCTGTTCCCCTTAAGTTTATTCTGTTTCTCTTTCACTAACTTTCTGAGTTGGGTTCATTTAATTTTTTCCCTTGTTTTTAGTATAAGTATTTTGAGGCAATGAACTTTTCTCTGACTGCTGCTTTATCTGTACCCATAGATTCTGATATGTAATGTTTTCATTATTATTATTGGCTAGAAATTCAGCAATTTTGGTTTGAGTTTGCCCTTTGACCCAAGAATTGTTTGACAGAGAGTTTTTATATATTCAGATGGAAGATCTTTTTTACATTGATTTCTACTTTTATCCAGTTGTGATCAGAAAACATTGTCAGTATTAGTTCTACATTTTGGAATTTATTGAGATTTTCTTCTTGGCCTAATATTGATTTTGTTGTTTAGGTTTTCTGTATTCTTACTGGGTTTTTGTTGCTCTTGTTGTTCATTTGATCTGTCCTGGAATGAGAAAGGTGAGTTAAATTTCTCCTGTTTTTAGTGTGTTTCAATCTATTATCGATTTCTCCTTGTATCTCTTAATATTTCAGCTTTGTGAAAGTTGCTATGTTATTTGATACAAAAATACTCATAACTTTATATTTTCATTGTGAATTGTGGCCTTTTTTGTCTCAGTGCTTTTTTGTAATAAGCTTTTTATTTCAGAATAATTTTAGTTTTATAGAACCCTTCATCTAGTTGCCCCTCATGTTAATATCTTATATGACTACATCTGTGAAAACTAAGAGATTAGCATTAGTACATTGCTATTAACTAAACTCCTGACTTTATTCAGATTTCACCAGTTTTTCCACTAATATCCTTTTTCTGTTCCAGGCTCCAAACCAGAATCCCACATTGCATTTAGTCATCCTATCTCCTCCAACCTGTGGACAGTTCCTTAGTCTTTCCTTTTCATGACATTGACAGTCAATTAATGCCTTTCATTCTGACTTTCTAACTTGGCTGATAATTAAGATTACAACCTCTGCTTTCTTTATTTGCATTTGACTGGTACACCTTTGCCCTTCTTGTATTTTTAACCTCTCTGAATCTATTTGTTTTAGTTGACTCTTGAATGCAGTAGTTGGGTTTTGCTCAGGGATCCAATAAAAAATGTTTTTCTTTAAATAGATGAGCTAAGACCATTTATATTTATTGATACAAAAGATGTTTGGTGTTAATATTGTCACATTATTTTAAGTTTCATTTTCTTTTTTAGCTATATTTTTATATATTAAAATCATGTTACTATGTAGTCTATTTTGTTTGATTTTTTTATCAGTTAACACTCAATTTTTTTTTGTTTTATTTTTTGAATTTATGAATTTTATTTATTTTTTTTATACAGCAGGTTCTTATTAGTTATCCATTTTATACATACTAGTGTATATATGTCAATCCCCATCTCCCTATTCATCACAACAACACCACACCCCCGGCACGTTCCCCCCTTGGTGTCCATATGTTTGTTCTCTACATATGTGTCTCTATTTCTGCCCTGCAAACCGGTTCATCTGTACCATTTTTCTACGTTCCACACATATGTGTTAATATATGATATTTGTTTTTCTCTTTCTGACTTACTTCACTCTGTATGACAGTCTCTAGATCCGTCCACGTCTCTACAAATGACCCAATTTCGTTCCTTTTTATGGCTGAGTAATATTCCCTTGTATATATATACCACTTCTTCTTTATCCATTCGTATGTCAATGGGCATTTAGGTTGCTTCCATGACCTGGCTATTGTAAATAGTGCTGCAATGAACATTGGGGTGCATGTGTCTTTTTGAATTATGGTTTTCTCTGGGTATATGCCTAGTAGTGGGATTTCTGGGTCATATGGTAATTCTATTTTTAGTTTTTTAAGGAACCTCCATACTGTTCTCCATACTGGCTATATCAATTTACATTCCCACAGCAGTGCAAGAGGGTTCCCTTTTCTCCACACCCTCTCCAGCATTTGTTGTTTGTAGATTTTCTGATGAGGCCCATTCTAACTGGTGTGACGTGATACCTCATGGTAGTTTTGATTTGCATTTCTCTAATAATTAGTGATGTTGAGCAGCTTTTCATGTGATTCTTGGCCATCTGTATGTGTTCTTTGGAGAAATGTCTATTTAGTTCTTCTGCCCAGTTTTGGATTAGGTTGTTTGTTTTTTTAATATTGAGCTGCATGAGCTGTTTATATATTTTGGAGATTAATCCTTTGTCAGTTGATTCGTTTGCAAATATTTTCTCCCATTCTGAGGGGTGTCTTTTCGTCTTGTTTGTAGTGTCCTTTGCTTTGCAAAAGCTTTTAAGTTTCATAGGTCCCATTTGTTTATTTTTGTTTTTATTTCCATTACTCTAGGAGGTGGATCAAAAAAGATCGTGCTGTGATTTATGTCAAAGAGTGTTCTTCTTATGTTTTCCTCTAACAGTTTTATAGTGTCCAGTCTTACATTTAGGTCTCTAATCCATTTTGAGTTTATTTTTGTGTATGGTGTTAGGGAGTGTTCTAATTTCATTCTTTTACATGTAGCTGTCCAGTTTTCCCAGCACCACTTATTGAAGAGACTGTCTTTTCAACATTGTATATCCTTGCCTCCTTTGTCATAGAGTAGTTGACCATAGGTGCGTGGGTTTATCTTTGGGCTTTCTATCCTGTTCCATTGATCTATATTTCTGTTTTTGTGCCAGTACCATATTGTCTTGATTACTGTAGCTTTGTAGTATAGTCTGAAGTCAGGGAGTCTGATTCCTCCAGCTCCATTTTTTTCCCTCAAGACTGCTTTGGCTAGGGCTTCCCTGGTGGCGCAGTGGTTAAGAATCCACCTGCCAATGCAGGGGACACAGGTTCAAGCCCTGGTCCGGGAAGATCCCACATGCCGCAGAGCAACTAAGCCCGTGCACCACAACTACCGAGCCTGTGCCCTAGAGCCACGAGCCACAACTACTGAGCCCACGTGCTGCAACTACTGAAGCCCACGCAGCTAGAGCCCGTGCTCCACAACAAGATACACCACCACAATGAGAACCCTGTGCACCGCAAGGAAGAGTAACCCCCACTTGCTGCAACTACAGAAAAGCCCGCGCGCAGCAACAAAGACCCAATGCAGCCAAAAATAAAATAAATAAAATACATAAATTTAAAAAAAAAACAGACTGCTTTGGCTATTCGGGATCTTTTGTGTCTCCATACAAATTTTAAGATTTTTTGTTCTAGTTCTGTAAAAACTGCCATTGGTAATTTGATAGGGATTGCATTGAATCTGTAGATTGCTTTGGGTAGTATAGTCATTTTCACAGTATTAATTCTTCCAATCCAAGAACATGGTATATCTCTCCATCTGTTGGTATCATCTTTAATTTCTTTCATCAGTGTCTTATAGTTTTCTGCATACAGGTCTTTTGTCTCCCTAGGTAGGTTTATTCCTAGGTATTTTATTCTTTTTGTTGCAATGGTAAATGGGAGTGTTTCCTTAATTTCTCTTTCAGATTTTTCATCATTAGTGTATAGGAATGCAAAAGATTTCTGTGCATTAATTTTGTATCCTACAACTTTACCAAATTCATTGATTAACTCTAGTAGTTTTCTGATGGCATCTTTATGATCCTCTATGTATACTATCATGTCATCTGCAAACAGTGACAGTTTTACTTCTTCTTTTCCAATTTGTATTCCTTTTATTTCTTTTTCTTCTGATTGCCATGACTAGGACTTCCAAAACTATGTTGAATAATAGTGGTGAGAGTGGACATCCTTGTCTCATTCCTGATCTTAGAGGAAATGCTTTCAGTTTTTCAGCATTGAGAATGATGTTTGCTGTGGGTTTGTCATATACGGCCTTTATTATGTTGAGGTAGGTTCCCTCTATGCTCACTTTCTGGAGAGTTTTTGCCATAAATGAGTGTTGAATTTTCTCAAAAGCTTTTTCTGCATCTATTGAGATGATCATATGGTTTTTATTCTTCGATTTCTTAATATGGTGTATCACATAGATTGATTTGCATATATTGAAGAATCCTTGCATCCCTGGGATAAATCCCACTTGATCATGGTGTATGATCCTTTTAATGTGTTGTTGGATTCTGTTTGCTAGTATTTTGTGGAGGATTTTTGCATCTATATTCATCAGTGATATTGGTCTGTAATTTTCTTTTTTTGTAGTGTCTTTGGTTTTGGTATCAGGGTGATGGTGGCCTCGTAGAATGAGTTTGGGAGTGTTCCATCCTCTGCAGTTTTTTTGGAAGAGTTTGAGAAGGAGGGGTGTTAGCTCTTCTCTAAATGTTTGATAGACTTCGCCTGTGAAGCCATCTGGTCCTAGACTTTTGTTTGTTGGAAGATTGTTAATCACAGTTTCAATTTCATTACTTGTGATTGGTGTGTTCATATTTTCTATTTCTTCCTGGTTCAGTCTTGGAAGGTTATACCTTTCTAAGAATTTCTCCATTTCTTCCCGGTTGTCCATTTTATTGGCATAAAGTTGCTTGTAGTAGTCTCTTAGGATGCTTTGTATTTCTGCGGTGTCTGTTGTAACTTCTTTTTCATTTCTAATTTTATTGATTTGAGTCCTCTCCCTTTTTTTCTTGATGAGTCTGGCTAATGGTGTATCAGTTTTGTTTATCTTCTCAAAGAACCAGCTTTTAGTTTTATTGATCTTTGCTATTGTTTTCTTTGTTTCTATTTCATTTATTTCTGCTCTGTTCTTTATGATTTCTTTCCTTCTACTAACTTTGGGTTTTGTTTGTTCTTCTTTCTCTAGTTCCTTTAGCTGTAAGTTTAGGTTTTTTATTTGAGATTTTTCTTGTTTCCTGAGGTAGGCTTGTATTGTTATAAACTTCCCTCTTAGAACTGCTTTTGCTGCATCCCATAGGTGTTGGATCGTCATGTTTTCATTGTAATTTGTCTCTAGCTATTTTTTGATTTCCTCTTTGATTTCATCAGTGATCTCTTGGTTATTTAGTAACGTAGTGTTTAGCCTCCATGTGTTTGTGTTTTTTACGTTTTTTTCCCCTCTAATTGATTTCTAATCTCATAGCGTTGTGGTCAGAAAAGATGCTTGATATGATTTCAATTTTCTTATATTTACTGTGGCTTGATTTGTGACCCAAGATGTGATCTATCCTGGAGAAAGTTCCGTGTGCACTTGAAAAGAAAGTGTAATCTGCTGTTTTTGGATGGAATGTCCTATAAATATCAATTAAATCTATCTGGTCTATTGTGTCATTTAAAGCTTCTGTTTCCTTATTTATTTTCACTTTGGATGATCTGTCCATTGGTGTAAGTGAGGTGTTAAAGTCCCCCACTATTATTGTGTTACTGTCGATTTCCTCTTTTAGAGCTGTTAGCAATTGCCTTATGTATTGAGGTGCTCCTATGTTGGGTGCATATATATTTATAATTGTTATATCTTCTTCTTGGATTGATCCCTTGATCATTATGTAGTGTCCTTCCTTGTCTCTTGTAACATTCTTTATTTTAAAGTCTATTTTATCTGATATGAGTATAGCTACTCCAGCTTTCTTTTGATTTCCATTTGCATGGAATATCTTTTTCCATCCCCTCACTTTCAGTCTGTATGTGTCCCTAGGTCTGAAGTGGGTCTCTTGTAGACAGCATATATATGGGTCTTGTTTTTGTATCCATTCAGCCTGTCTATGTCTTTTGGTTGGGACATTTAATCCATTCACGTTCAAGGTAATTATCGATATGTATGTTCCTATGACCATTTTCTTAATTGTTTTGGGTTTGTTTTTGTAGGTCCTTTTCTTCTCTTGTGTTTCCCACTTAGAGAAGTTCCTTTAGCATTTGTTGTAGAGCTGGTTTGGTGGTGCTGAATTCTCTTAGCTTTTGCTTGTCTGTAAAGCTTTTGATTTCTCCATCAAATCTAAATGAGATCCTTGCCGGGTAGAGTAATCTTGGTTGTAGGTTCTTCCCTTTCATCACTTTAAGTATATCATGCCACTCCCTTCTGGCTTGTAGAGTTTCTGCTGAGAAATCAGCTGTTAACCTTATGGGAGTTCCCTTGTATGTTATTTGTCACTTTTACCTTGGTGCTTTCAATAATTTTTCTTTGTCTTTGATTTTTGCCAATTTGATTACTCTGTGTCTTGGCGTGTTTCTCCTTGGGTTTATAAGTATGGGACTCTCTGTGCTTCCTGGACTTGGGTGGCTCTTTCCTTTCCCATGTTAGGGAAGTTTTCGACTATAATCCCTTCACATATTTTCTCGGGTCCTTTCTCTCTCTCTTCTCCTTCTGAGGACCCCTATAATGCGAATGTTGTTGCGTTTAATGTTGTCCCAGAGGTCTCTTAGGCTGTCTTCATTTCTTTTCATTCTTTTTTCTTTATTCTGTTCCACAGCAGTGAATTCCACCATTCTGTCTTCCAGGTCACTTATGCATTCTTCTGCCTCAGTTATTCTGCTATTGATTCCTTCTAGTGTATTTTTCATTTCAGTTATTGTATTGTTCATCTCTGTTTGTTCTTTAATTCTTCTAGGTGTTTGTTCTTTAATTCTTCTAGGTCTTTGTTAAACATTTCTTGCATCTTCTCGATCTTTGCCTCTGTTCTTTTTCCGAGTTCCTCGATCATCTTCACTATCATTATTCTGAATTCTTTTTCTGGAAGGTTTCCTACCTCCACTTCATTTAGTTGTTTTTCTGAGGTTTTATCTTGTTCCTTCATCTGGTGCATAGCCCTCTGCCTTTTCATCTTGTCTATCTTTCTGTGAATGTGGTTTTTTTTCTCCTTTCTTTTTAGTTGTCCTGACATTTAGAAAAGTTTATACTTTGGTCTAGTGATTAATTTTAGATATCTTATTTTTTCTAGTTGTTTATTGCTAATGTATAGAAATGTTATTGATTTTTATAAGTTGATTTTGTACCTGGCAACCTTGCTGAACTCTTCTTAATTCTAATAGTATGTCAGTTGAATCTGTTGGTTTTATCTCTTCTCTTCCAGTCCTTACACGTCTCATTTCTTTTTCTCCCTTTATAGTATTAAACAAGACTTCCAGTTCTATGTTAAACAGTAGTTGGTGAGAGTAAGTATCTAGTCTTGTTCTTAATCTTCAAGGAGATGCATCTTAAGTTTCTCCATTTACTGCAAAATATGCTGTATAATTTTGGTATGTAACCTTCACCAAGTTAAGAAATTTGCCTTCTATTCGTATTTTTTAAAGAGTTTTCATCGTAAGTAGGCATGTAACATACTTTTTCTACATTAATTGAGATACTCATACGATTATTCTCCCTTAGTCTATTCATCTGGTAAATTACATTGATAGATTTTTCTGAGTTTGAATGCATTCTCCTTGCATTCTTGGAATTAACTCCATTTGATTGTGATGTATTTTTAAAATACTGTTGGATTCCATTAGCTAATATTTTATTTAAGATTTATGCATCTATATTCATAAGTGAAATGAGCCTATAATTTTCTTTAATTGTCCTTATCTGTTTTTAAAATCAAGACTTCAGGATTTTACTAGACAAATAAAATGAGCTAGGCAGCTTTCTCTCCTTTTCTATTTTCTGGAATAACTTATATAAGAAGAGAAGTAACTCCTGAGAGTCCCGCACACTATACCTGTAAATCCATCTGGGCCTGGATTTGGGGGGAAGGGATGTCCTTACCTACCATTTCAGTTTCATTAATGCCTAGTGGTCTATTCAAGTTCTCTACTTCCTATGCCATTTTTATCATTTTATATTTTTCTAGGAAAAAAACTTTACCTAGATCTTTCCAATTATTTCTGTATAGTTCCTAGCAGTCAGGTTTCTGGCTTGAGTACTTGGTGGTGCCTTCACAGAGAGGGGGGGCACAAGAGGAGCAGCATGTCTGTCATTTGAGGGCCAGAGGAAGTTTGGCTACCTCTACACTTTCAGCAAATCAATGGCTATATGTGATTCTCTGTTGCTTTGGATATTTGTGATTATGTATGAATGTGCACACTTCTATAAAGGTGTGTTTTTATACATGATGCTCTGGTGTGTTTCTGTTTATATGAAAATGTCAGGCTGAAAAAGAACAATTTTTCTGTGTAGTTATTTTTCTGTATCTGTTTGCATGGGTCCGTGAGCTGTGATGGGGGTATTTCCATGGTTCTCTCAATGTCCCTGTGTACATCAGCATCTCTGCCAGCTGGTAATTCATTCTGTGTGCTTTTCCATGTCTTGGAGTGTCTGCAACTGTGAGGGTTCTTGATTCTATGTGTATCTTTATGTCTCTGCACATGTCTTCATCTCTGAGGGTGGGGGATTATGTATGCATCTCTGTGTTTTACTGTAGAAATATATGCATGCAGTGCACATGCTACGTGGCAAGTTCAGACTCTCCAAGTCTGGAAGAAACATTACAACAGGAAATGCTCTGGATTCCAGCTTCCGGATGGAATTTCACTCAGAAAAATACCCCTTCCTGGTCCTCCCAATAACTGCAGCATTCTTTGTCTTTCTTGAAGAGGCTGAGTTGAGGGGGTTTATGCTAACCTTGACCTCAGAGGCCACGTCTTTCAGGAGGATTTGGCAGAGCCATGAAATTCCACACCCTGCCACTTGCCTCTTGCCAGGCCTACTGCTTCCTCCTAAACCCTTTTATAGCTCCACATTATCTACCAGACCAATTCCAATCTAAATTGTCCAGAGAGGCCAGAAGAAGACACAGGGAGATGAGGAGAAAGAAACAGAATAAGATTTTTATAAAGAAATAGATAAACAAAGATAGATATGGGAACAGGGGGATAGAGAAATGAGAACAAGGAGATAAAGAGACAGAGACCAAGAAATAGGTCCTGAATGGTAGGAACAGATAGTCAGAAATGGTGATAAAGAAGCAAAGAAGGTTGGGGACAGAGAGATGTACAGACAGATGGAATGGGCAGGGTAGAAAAAGAGGGACTGACAGAAATGAGGCTGGAATGTAGGGAGAGAGAGAGATGGGGACAGAGACACAGAGATTGGGGTCAGAAAGGCAGTTACATAAAACATGAGGATAGAGACACAGAGATGATAACAGCCAGGTGGATAGAGAGAGACACAGAGATGATAACAGCCAGGTAGATAAAGAGAGTGACTGGGATTAGATAGACAAAGATAGAAATGGAGTTGGTGTTGAGGAGGAGGAGGAAGAGGTTGATGATATAGAAGCTAATATTTTTTTAATTGAAGTATAGTTGATTTACAATGTTTCAGGTGTACAGCAAAGTGATTCAATTATATATATATATATGTAAATATATAGGTATATATAGTCTTTTTCATATTCTTTTCCATTATAGGTTATTACAAGATATTGAATACAATTCCCTGTGCTATAGTAGGTCCTTGTTATTTATTTTTAGGAGCTAATATTTTTGAGCATTTGTTATATTTGAGGCATGGTTCTACAAGCTGTACATGTGTTAGTTCATTTAATGCTCTTGGTAACACTGCAGTAGGTACTGTTATCAGCCCTGTTTTACAGATGAGGACACTGAGGCACAGCAAGTCAGCAGCACAACTAGGATTGGAATCCAAACAGTCTAACACCAGAGGCCATACTCTTGACTACTCTGTCAGTGACAGAGAGATAGAGACAGACAGGGATCTGGGGACAAGACAGCAAACAGATGAAACACACATAGGGACAGAAAGATGGAAACAAGAGGCAGGCACATGAGGAGAGCCACCCAGCAAGAGAGATGGTAACAGAGGTAGAAAAGGGGTGATAGATGAGGAGAGACTCAAAGAGGGAAACAAGGGCAAGAAGACCAACATAGGGGTATGTGTGTGAGAGAGAAACAAAGAGAATGTAAATGTTAGTTGTGAGGGGGTGTGAGGCTGGGGTGAAAACAGAGACTGGAACAGAAAGGTGAGGATAGAAATAGAGAAAGATAGGTGGGGAACAGAGACAGATGAATGCAGCAACATAAATAGAAAGATGAGAACTGGGAGACAGCCAGAGATAAGATAAATAGGTACAGAGTGATGGAGACAGAGGGGTGGACAGAAAAGAGGCCAAGGAGCCAAAGGAAATTGAAAGAGAAACAGAAAAGACAGAAATTTTGGAACACAAATTCAGAAACAGATGAGGTAGGGTAATATGGTATTATATATGTGAGGATGGAGACACAGACCAAGAGGAGAACCATAAGTTAGATGGGGACAGGATGGAGACAAGGCAACCCCCAACAGAGGCAATGGAGAGAGAGTGAGAGCAAGAGCAAGAAGGGGAGAGATTGAGAGAGCATAGGAGAGATAGGAAAGAGAAACCACCAGAGAGATGTAAACAGAAAGACGAGAGAGCAAAATAAGAGAAATGGGAGACATCTGAAAGGTGGTGACAGTGATGGTGAACTGGGGTGACAGTAAAAAATAAAAGAAATAGAGGCACAGTATGAAGTAATTTTGATTCAACAACCACTCACAAGTCTCGGATATATCAGGGCTGGCACTGGGCTGTGTGGTACCCAATAGGCTGTGAGCTCAGGAAGGCAGGGACTGGGCCTTTGTTATGCAATACTGTATCCTCCACCTACAGTATACTCCCAATCATGTGGAGGGCTACCATTTATTAAACATTAGGTACTGGGGACTGTGCATGCGTTTCATGGATTATGTTATTGAATCCTCACAACTCTGATGTAGTAGGTATTATTATCATCCCCTGTTTACAGATGGGGAAACAGACTTAGAGCAATGAGTAACTCACCCAGGGTCACACAGAGGAGCTAGGAGTGAAGCCCCAGCCTGGACCAATGGTGAGAGTATGTCATGAACCAAGGATTAGGATGAACCCTGTTCTTTCTGTACACCCAAGGTGCAAAAAATCAAATTCCAGTCTGCCTGCCTCCAAGGCCTACATGTCTGACCACCATGCCACACTGCTCCAGTGAAGACTCACTCACAGACTGATGGAAGACTGCTGAACCAAGGTAAGTGTGTCCTGACTCCTTACACTCTGGAGCTCCCTCTATCTAGCGAAGGAGGATGACCTGGCTACCTCAGAGAGAGTGAGAAAAGTCCTGTGAGTGACAGGAATAAAGCCCTGTGGGAGAACCTCGGCCAGGGAAAATCAGAGAATGCTTCCTGGAGGAGAAAGTAGTTCAAAGAAGCCAAAGACAGATTTACAGAGAGGTCAGTGAAGCTTCAGGGTCCCTCATTTGTCTCTTGCAAGGCCCTGCTTTACAATCAGCGAAAAATCAAAGAGTACTGAAGATGTGTATTCTTCACTCTATAAGAAAATTGAAATGCCCTGACATCTTACAGCTCATATATGAAAGAAACTAAACAGGTTTTCCCAAATTTGACAATAGTCCTAAAAATGTACATTATTGTAAAGCTGAAACTTTTCTAAACTATCAATAGTAAAAAATTTCTATCAACCATGCTATTAAGAAAGACTGACTAATATTTCTATTCTCTCTACAGAAAAATGATCTTATCTCATGCTTCAGTGACAAAATAAAAGCCATCAGACATGGGAGAATTGTTCCAGGACCTTCATCTTCCCACCACTGAATCCCTAAACCTCCCAGTATCTGTGTTCATCTTTTGTTTCATTCCTTCCTGTTACAATGAAGGGCCTGAGGACCTCTCCTTCTCTCTGAGGCCCAGTGCCCCAGACCCCAGCCCCTCCTTTCCCTTCCATTATTCCCTTTCTCTTCTGTGTTCCCGTCCGGTCCCTCTCTATGGTCTCTGGGTCTTTCCCAGCAGCAAACAAGCATAGTCTAGTATCTCCCATCTTAGAAAAATCATTCTTTGCCCCTCTTCCTACCATCACCTTAGCTCTCTGGGCTCTGTTCCCATTCACAGCCATGTTTCACAAGGAAATTGCCTACACACCTAGCTCCACTTTAGCAGGATAGGGGGCAGTGTTTTATTCCCTCTGACCTCAGGGAGGGTCCTGTAACAATCTACCCTCCCACCAGCACTCTATCCAATTATTCCTGCTTTTCAAATTTTATTTATTTTTCATGATAATACATTATAAATTTTATAATATACATATCTGTACAGTTTGAATAAATTATAAAACAAATACCTATGTACCTGTACCCATCACCCAGCTTCAAAAACAAATCATTTCTGAATGACAAAACCCGCCATGTAGCCCTCCCCAGTCACATCTCCTTCCCCTCCCTGAGGTAACCAGTGTCATTTTTCATGCCTTGCTTTTTTGTATGGTTTTACAACATATTACTGCATCCATATATTGTATAATTTTGAATGTTCAACTTTATATAAACAAACATATTCTTTCATGACTTTTTTGAATCAGTATTAGGTTTCCTGAGTTTTATCCATGTTGATACATGTAGCTGGAGTTCATTCATTTATTTAATTATAATATTCCATTGTATAAATATGTCTCAATTTATTCATCTTATTTTCTTGTTTCTGTTTCTTGCTGTTTCAAACAGGCTTTGGTGAACACTCTTGTAGTGTCTCCCAGTACACACATGTGAGGATTTCTCTAGGGGAGCGATTCTCAAACTTTCTGGTCTCAGGACTTCCTTTACATTCTTAAAAATCACTGCAGACCCTAAAAAGCTTTGGCGTATGTGGGTTATACCAACTGATACTTGCTGTATTAGAAATTAAAACTGAGAAAGCTTAAATATATTAATTTTAAAATAATAAGCCAGTTACATTTAACAAAAGTAACATTTTTATGAAAAATAACTATATTTTCCAAAACAAAATATAGTGAGAAGAGTGGCATTGTTTTACATTTTTGCAAATCTCTTTACTGTATGGCTTAATAGAAGACAGCTGGATTCTCATATCTGCTTCTGCATTCAATCTGTTGTGATATTACATGTCATGTAGCCTCTGGAAAACTCCACTCTACGTACTTGAGAGAATGAGAGTAAAAGAAGCAAATAACATCTTTCTAGTATTATGGTTTTGGCTCCCCCAACCCCCATCCCTGCCCTCAGGATCCCCAGACCACATTGTGGGAACTACCGCTTTGGGATAGACACCTAAAATTGCTGGACCTAGAGTATGTGCATAGTTCAGCTTTACTAGAAAATGGCCAACATTTTCTAGAGTGGTTGTATCAGTTTACACTCCTACCAATGGTGTATCCATTCACTCTTCATCCATTCTGGTTTTCACCCCAGCACTCCTCCAAAACTACTTATATCAAGGTCACTACCAACACCCATATTGCCGTATCCAATGGACCCTTTTCAATCCTCATTTTAGTTGACTTCTCAGCACTCTTAAAACATCCCTGACACATCGCTAGTTATGTCCCTATCTCTTTACCTCTTTTCAGTCTCTTTGCCACCTCCTACTCCTTCATCCAACCTCTAAACTTGAAATTTCTCAGAGCTCAGTCATGGATCCTCTTCCTTTCTCTTTCTTCTGTCTCAGACTGACTTCTTCTCTCGTGGTTTTTTAATGCTATTTCTATACTGCCAACTCTCATTTATATCTGAAACCAGACCTCTCTGAGATGTACAATATATACCACTATCTGCTTGACTTCTTCATTTGGCTATTTCAAGGGCATGTAAAACTGAACTCTTGATCTTCCCCTGAAAACCTGTTCCTCTTTTCTGTCTTCCTCATCTCGATGAATGACCTGGCCTCACATCACCAGGTCCCTGGGAGGTATCCTTGATTCCTCCCTCTCCTACCCGCAAGCCACCACACCAAGCCCTTTCAATTCTAAATCTCTTTCAAATCCACCTCTCTTCATCTCCACCTCTGCCACCTTAGTCCACTCACCGTCATCTCTGATTGCAGTAGACTCCTAATCTTGTCCACCTCCAATCCAATCCACAACAGCCAAAGTAATCTCTTTAAACATTAACTATACCATGTCAATTCCAAGCTTAAAACCTTTCAATGTAGTGTATTTCAGCATTTGGGGGATAGGAAGTATCTACAAAAGAGGTACTATTTCATCATGATCATATATGATGCAAACTGAGACATGCTTACCCCTCCTACGTAATCCTATGATACGTTCTGATATTTTCTATTCTTTTCTCAAATTGATTTCAGTACCTTCTGCAGTTTGACCCACATTTAAAAGCACTGCTTCAGGGCTTCCCTGGTGGCGCAGTGGTTGGGAATCTGCCTGCCAGTGCAGGGGACACGGGTTCGAGCCCTGGTCCGGGAGGATCCCACATGCCGTGGAGTGGCTGGGCCTGCATGCCACAACTACTGAGCCTGCGTGCCATAACTGCTGGGGCTCGCACGCCTGGAGCCCGTGCTCCTCAACAAGAGAAGCCACTGCAATGAGGAGCCCGTGCTCCTCAACGGGAGAAGCCACTGCAATGAGGAGCCCGTGCTCCTCAACGGGAGAGGCCACTGCAATGAGAGGCCCGTGCACCGCGGCGGAGGGTGGCCCCCGCTCGCCGCAACTACAGAGGGGCCACGCGCAGCAGGGGGGACCCAACGCAGCCAAAAATAAATAAATAAATTTTTTAAAAAAACACTGCTTCAGTACCTTTTTATTGCTCATAGAATAAGATCTATTCTCCTTACCATGGCCTATAAAGCCCAACATAAGCTGGCTTCTGCCTGCCTACCTCCTCAACCTCACATCCCATACCTCTTGCCCTCAGCTTACTGTGCTCCAGCCACACTGGCCTTCCTGCAGTTCCTAAGTATACCCTTTCCCTTTCTTCCCAGGGCCTTCTCACTTGCCGTGGCCTCTGCCTGGGACACTTTTGCCTCCACTCTTCATCGGCTAACTCCCATTCCTTTACTCACCTTAAATATTGGCCTTGCCTGAATCTCAGGCTAAATTGCCCCCACCTGTTATTCTCTTTCCTATCACCCTGTTCCAACTCTTTATAGCCTTATCACAATTTGTAATTTTGTGTGTTTATATGTTGTAATTATGTATTTGTTTACCTCAAGTCCTCTCCAGCACCAGACTGAAATTCTGAGGGCCAAGTTTGTCTTCCATGATCTTGTTCATGTCTGTCTTATTCACCACTGCATAAGTAGTGCCTCATATGGTGCCTGGCCCAAAGTGTGTGCTCAAAAGGCATTCATCAAATGAGCAGAGATCTGAAGAACAAATGAAATGGAACTGGGGAGATGTGGACAGAATTTCTTGCAGATGCAACAGCATATGCAAAGACTCCAAAGCTAGACAGACTAAGGAACAGTCTAACAATTTCAGCTTTGACTCAAGCATGGAGTCTGGAAAGGCTGGTGGCGGTCAAATCGTTAAGAGCCCAGCTTAACTTTGCCTGTTGAGGAAGGTAGTTTTCCTTTTGAGCAAGTGGGGGACTCATTGAAGGGTTCTAAACGTGAGAGTGATATGATTTTGGTTTACCTTTTCAAAAGATCATACTGCCTACAGTGAAGAGACTAGATTCCAGGGAATACGACTGAAACAGGGAGGTTGTGACAGTATTCAGGTTAGAAATGGTGCTGGCCTAGATTAGGGTAGTAGCAACAGAAATAAAAGAGACTACGTAAATAAATTTGGGAGATATTCAGGAGATAAAAAATGACGGGACTTGGTGATTGCATGGGAGTGGAGGAGAAAGAAGAGGGGTATAGCTCAGGTTTCTGCCTTGACTGGGGTCATTCGCTAAGGTAAGGCACAAAGAAGGACAAAAAGGCTGGGAGGAGGATACCTTGAGTTGGAGAGAAGCTGAGGCTTTAGGTGTCTCCAGGGTATTCAGGCAGAGCTATCTGTCTATTAACCCATTGAACGCATAGGTCAGGAGAAGTACCTGGACTTGTATCAATTTGGGAGTCATCAGCAAAGAAATGATAGTTGAAACCATGAGAATGAATGTAATAATCATAGGAAAGAGCAGAGAGAGAGAAGAGAGCTCAGGCCAAAACCTAAAGAGCACCAGCATTTAAGAGTTGGACAAGGAGTCTGGAAAGTAAAAAGGAGTTACCAAGGAAGCAGGAGAAAACTGAGAGTGTGGTGTCATGGAAGTGGTTTAAGGAGGAGGGAGTGGTCACTAGTGCCAAATGCTACCAAGAAGTCAGGTAAGATAACCTCTGAATAGATTCTATTGGATTTAGTGACATGGGCCATGGCAGACCTTGATAAGAGAGCAGTATCAGGCAAATAGTAGAGGCAGATTGGAGTGGGTTGAAAGATAAGTGGGAAGTGGGAAAATTAAGACAGTTAAGTGTAGGCGACTCTTGAGACGTTTATAGAGGGAAGAGAGGGAGGTGGTTGGAGAGGGAGATTTTTTGGTAATTTTTAGATGGAAGAGACCTGAGTATGTTTAAATGCTGTTGGGAAGGCACAAGGGACAGATTCTGTAGGTTTGGTGGCAAGAAGGAAAGAACTTCCTTTTTGATGACTTCTGTTTACTCTGTGAAGTAGGAGGTGGGGTCATCTGCTGAGGGTCAGGGGACAGATGGAGAAGTTGGGGGTTTGAGGAAAAGGGAGGTTAGAAATGGCTGTTGCAGAGCATGAGAGAGAAGGCTGCCCGGGAACGCATAGTAGGGTTGTGGGTCAGCACCAAGGGCCTGGTAGAAGCTGGGGACCATGAGTTTATAGTGGCACAAATCTGTGAGGTTGAATAGTTTTCTCCAGCAGTGTTTAGCTGCCTGGGCACAGGCATGGAAAAGGCGGACAGTTGGACTGATTCAAGGTTGGAATGTTGCCAGGCAGATGCGACAATCCTGGGAACTGAGGCTATTGGCCAAAGAGTGGCGAAGTAAAGAAACATGAGGTCTGGTCTGAGCTGCGTGAAGAGTATCAAAGGCAAGTTCCCTATGAGCCAAGCTCTAGGGAAACTTTGGAACATGTGGAAAGGTTGCTGGAAAAGAGATTGAACGATGAGCAGAGGGAGGCAGAACTGAGATGGAACAGAAAGGCAGATTTGGGGGTTTGAGCCCGTAGACTTGACTGTGCGGGACCAGGGGGAGATGGGGAGGACAGGCTGAGGGGGAATTTTTAAGAAGAAGGAGGGCCTTGAAGGCGGTCGCAGCGAGAATTGAGGCCGGCCGAAGTGAGGAGGCGTGGCCAGGCGCAAATCCCGGGCGAGGGGGCGGGGCCCGGGCAACTGGGTCCCAGCGCCGCTGTGGCTGCGGCTGCCTCAGCGACTGCTCCCGCCTCCCCACCCCCCTTCCCCGGGCTCCTTCCCGCCCGCCGCCGCGGAGACCCAGGCCGAGGCTGGGGAGGACGGCGAAGCCGGGCCCAGGCTGTTCCCCTGCCCCCGCCGCTGGAGCATCGTCAGGAGGCATTGGCTGAGGGGGAAACCCCCAGCCCGAGCGCGCAGCGTACACGCGCGCCCCCCGCCACCGCCATCCTCTCCTCCCTCCCTCCCTCCCCTTCCCTCTCCTCTCCTCCCCTCCGCCCCCCAGCCTCCGCTGCGGCGGGAGGAAGAACCTTTTCCGACCAGCCAGGAGAGCCCAGATCGATTCCCATCTGGGGAGAAAGAAGAGAACACGCACTCGGAACAGACCGGCCGCTCGCCCCGGGGCCACGGAAGTGGTTCGCCGCTCACGAGAGAGCCCGCGCCGAGCGCTACCCCCCGACCCTCACCCAGCCGCTGCCGCATAGACAGCGCTCCCCAGCGGGCCCCCGGCCCCGCCGAGCCCACTCCCCGCGCGGGGCCCGGGCCGGCGATGCCTGGCACCGCAGCGGCGGTGGCCGCGGCTGCTGCTGGTACTGCCACCGCTGCCACGGCTGCTGGTCCGGGCCCGGGCCGGGGGCTCGAGTCTCCGCAGTGGGGCTGAGCCCGCAGCCCCGCCCCCCGAGCCTGAGGCCGCTGCTCCGCCGGGCGCCGGGCCTCCTCCGCCCGCGCCTACGCCCCAGGAGCTGGAGCCAAGCGGGGAGCCTGGGCCCCGCGCCCAGGCCCGGACCATGCACGGCCACCGAGCCCCGGGGGGCGCCGGGCCTTCCGAGCCCGAACACCCAACCGCGAACTCCCCCAGCGCCGCGCCACCGGCCTATGCCGACTCGGACCCTGGAGCCTCGGAGCCTGGACTGCCGGTGCCCAGGGGATCAGGCTCGGCTCTCGGAAGCCTCTTGGATCCCCAGTTTGCCGGACCCTCGGACGCCAGTCTGGGCGTCGCTCCAGGCCCCCGGGTCTTGCCCTGCGGCCCCAGTCCACAGCACCACCGGGCCCTGCGCTTCTCCTACCACCTGGAGGGCTCGCAACCCCGGCCTGGTGAGTGATCGAGAAAGCATGCGAGCCCGAGCCATGGGCCTGGGAGCGGGTTCTTGTTCTCGGGCCCTTTAAGCCCCACCTCTGGGCCGGCCCGCTCACCCCAGCCCTTCGTCTCTTCTCAACCCGCAACCCCTTCCCTCGCTCCTCGGCCTTCGTCTAATTCTTTCAACCCCTGTCCCCCCACCTCCCGCCTCCTCTCTGTCCCCTGTGCCCCCTCAACCCTTCCGACCCTCTTCTCTTACATCTGCTGAGGCTAATGGGAGAGGGAGCACTCTAAGAAAAAGGGGCTGGATTGCAAGGCAGTAAGGGGGGTTTGTTTGGGGGAATGGGAGAAAAGGAGTCTCCCATTTGCCAAGCGCCTACATTGTGCCAGGCACTGGGTGCTTTACATGGGTTTTCATTTCATCTTCAGGAGCCTCCTGTGAAGTAAGTATCATTAGCCCCACTTTGTAGGGGAGGAAACTGAGGCTCAAAGAAATTAAGTAAGTTGCCCAAGGTCACACAGCTAGTATAGAGACAGGATTCCAAACCAGATCTATTTGAGTCCAAAGTCTATGGTCTTTCTGCTTCCCAAACTGAGGCTGGAGACCATGAAAGTAAAGCCAAGCCTTCTGCTTATGTGATTTTCTCCTGTACTGTTCAGCAGCTCTAGAGTATGAGTGGAAAAAAAAAAAGAGGGATGGTGGATTGATCCAAGGTTGGGGTTTTGCCAGGTGTATGTGGCAGGAGGACAAGGGAAGGAGGGAGTAGAAGGTGCTGATGAGAGAGAAAGGTGGAAGAGGTGGGCCTTGGGGGTCAAGTTGGAGGGAAGGGCTGGAGGGGCTGGTAGGTAGGGAGACAGCAGAAAGGTGGTGATGGGGGGAGGCAGAAGCCAGTTGTAGCAGAGCTGCAGAGGTGCAGGGCTATAAGGTTGTTTGTGAGGCGAAGTCAGGATGCTTGAACTTGGATTTGCAGAGGTGGAGCAGCTCTAGGTCAGGCTGGGGCCACAGACCACTGCCTGGAGAGACCTTTGCACTGCACAGAACTGAGTGCCTGAGGAGTCCAGCAGGGCCTCCCCCGTCTGGGGACATCCCATGTGGACCTGAGCCCAGGAGCCATGGAGGAAGAGCAGTATCTTCCACTGGGCAACACTTGAAGTAGCTGTTGAGCCTCTGGGACCTCCCAGGGTCCACATCCCAGGCTTCTCAGGTTTGGGGGGACTGTGGCCCAGCACCAGGTAGCATTAGTAAAGCATAAAAGTATGGGCAACATGTGCCCCTTGCTGCTCTTGTGACCTTGGGCTAGTTGTGGAACCTCTGGGAGTTCTCAGGGGCTCCCTCGGTGTGGGCTGGAGATAACCAGCTGACAACAGGCCTTTAACACCCTGCCCTGCATGTTGCTCCTGCTGACTTTCCAAACTCCCCTTGACAGACACTGTGTGGAGAAGGTTACTCACCCACTTTACTGCAGCACCTTCTTTCAGATCCCAAAACATGCCACAAGCACTCCCACCTCAGGGCTTTTGCATCTGCTTTTCCCTCTGCCTGGCAGCTCTTCCCCCTGCTCTCTACCTGGCTTGTTTCTTACCTTTCAGGTCTCAGCTCAGATGTCACCTCCTCTGAGAGACCTTCCCTGATCACTTTAGGTAGGGGCCCTTGTGGGTCTCCATCGAAATTGCCACTGCACTTCCATCTTTGCACTTAGTACATATGCAGTTATCTTATTCTATGTGTCTACTTATTTATTGCCTGTCTCCCTCAACTAGAATGTGAGCTCCTTGAGGGCAAGGGGATTATATCTGTTTTGTTCACCGTTGTATCCCCAGCAACTAGCATAGTGCCTAGCACACAGTAGGTGCTCAATAAATCCTTGAACAAATGCCTGAACAGATACAAAGGGACCACATAGTAGGCCCTCAGTAACCATTGTCTAAGAGAAGGACAACTGAGCTCCTGCCCTCCAGATACTCTTGGTATGGGAGTCAGTAGCTGGGCAGCATCTAGGCTTCTGATCTCTGGCCTCTGATCAATACACAGCAGTGATTCTTCCCACTCCATCAGTCCTTCCAAATTACAATCAAAATACCCATCCTGAACCACTCCCCTCCTCCCCCCAAAAAGCAGCACAAAGTTCCTACGATCCTTTTTCCCAATGAAGTCCCTGCCTCTCTAATTGATGGGTGTCTTTTTCTTTCTTTCACTTCAAGTTGAGGAGTGGGAATAAGAAGGGTGTCAGGGAAGGACCTGGCCTCCCATCCAACCATTCTTAACTGACTCACTGTGGAACCCCGGGTGAGTGACTTCCCTTCTCTGAGCCTCAATTTCCTCATCTAGAGAATGCCATGAGAAGTCTATGAGATACTGGTTGCAAAGCCTGCAGAATGAAATAAAATTTAAAAAAAAAAATAAGAGAAAAACCTTCTGAAGAAGAGGCGGAGGAATTACTCAGGCCCTGGCAAGACAAGCGCTGGGCCATGTGATTCACAGCAGCATGGGGCGTGAGATCCCGCCTCCCCCACTGCCCTTCCAGCCCAGGGGTAGGCACAAGTGACTTGCTTCTCTCTCCACAGGACTTGCCTATAATTGGCCCAAAGAGGGCAGGGTTGGTAGTTGTAGGGTGTGTGTGTGTGTGTGTGTGTGTGTGTGTGTGTGTGTGTGTGTGTGTGAGTGAGAGAGAGAGAGAGAGAGGGAGAGCGTCAATTAAAGGGTTGAAACATTTTCGTCCACATGTTAAGATTTCCGTGTGCCTCCCCGCTTCCTCCCTCAGACTGCTGAGGCCTTTATAGAATCACCATCCTTAGGGGCAGTGGCCCATCCTGGTGGAGGGGATGGTTTTTAAAATAATATATCTTATCCATGTGAAAGCTTTGAATTGCTTCAAAGTGCTTTCTCTTTTAGTTACCCTGATTCCTAGTGGGGGGTTGGTTGATTGTTTTTATGCCCATTTCCCAGTTTGATAAAACCTAAGGCCTTACTGGGTTACTGAGATAACTAAACTTCTCTGAGATACCAGAGAGGGCTTTGAGAGAGTCAGAAAGGAGTTCCCAGGTGTAGGTTTGCTCATAGAGATTTGGGGGGAGCCCTGCCCTCTTCCTCAGCTTTGGGAATATCTTTCCAGATGCTGATTGGGGGATAGCTTGGGACTTGACCCTAGCTCAGTCAAAGGAGTTGCACCTGGTGTTAAAGCCTTTTCGTGGGTAGTGGAAGGACTCAGCCTGTTGAGGGGGGCAGCCTGAGGGGCTGGCTCCTGATTTGGAGCCTGGGCCATCATCTGACACTCTAAGAGTAAGAATTGGAGCTGGAAAGGCCCCTAGTCACCGTCTGGTCCTGGGCTTCCTAAACTGGATGAACATCAGAATCCCCCTTGTTGACTTTGAAAAAATAAATGTGATTCCCAGACTCTACCTCAAAGCTCCAGGATCTTAGGGTTGCAACCCGGGAATCTATTTTGAAAGCTCCTCAGGTGATTCTGATGTATAGCCTAGAGTGGGAACCATCCTTGAGCTGGGACAGTGGAGACTCTGAGAGGGAGTTTAGCTGCGGTCCTACAGTGAGTCAGCATCATTAGGATACCACATCAGCCTCCACTCTGAGGCCCTCTCCCCAGGGCCTTGTGTGGGCCTCCCACCATAACTCCCAACCCTGAAGGGAGGCATGGGATCTAAGCTAAAGGGAGTGAGTCAACCTCTCACCCACATACGCACAAACACTGGCAGCCTCAGTTTACCCTTTATGCCTAGCTCTTATGTATGGCTGCCATTTGGCAGTTTAAGCTGGAAGGCAGTTACAGTTTTGGGACTCTAGGCAGAGGAAACGCTGGCATCAGCAGCACCCAGCACAGGGCCTGGCCCAAAGGAAGGGCTCTAGAGGGGTGCCAGCAAGGTTTGCAGAGCTAGGAGGAACATAGAGAGCAGTTCAGGTAGGAAGTTCAGTGGGAGCAAAGGCACTGAGACATGAGGCATCCTCGGACAGGGGCTGGTATTGGGAGAAGTAGAGAGATAAGGCTGGCGAAGGGACTTTATCCTGAGGGCAAAGGGGAACCTTTGAAGGGGAATGATGTGCTCAGATGTGGGTGTTTGAGAAATCCCCACGGCTGTATGTGGAGAGTGGATGGTAGGGGCACAAGAGTGGGGTCAGAGACCGGCAGGTAGGGGTCGCAGTCATCCCAGCAAGAGGTGATAGTAGCTTGGGTTAGAGTGATGGCAAGTGAGGAAGGTAAGATCTGAGAGATATTTTGGTGCTAACATGGACAGATCTTGGTGGTGGCTTGGACGTAGAGGCCGAGGAAGAAGGAAAAGTCCAGGATGAGTCTGGGTTGTTTTCTGAAACCAACTACGGTGACCTGGTGGATGCTGGTGGGGCCACCTACTTGCAAGAGAAGGAGCAGGTTTGGGGGGAGATACTGATGTACATTTGAAACCTGTTGCATTTGAGAGGCCTGGGGGGACATCCGGGTGGCGAGCGGGGGCTACTCTTCATTGTGGTGCGCGGGCTTCTCGTTGCTCTGGCTTCTCTTGTTGCAGAGCACGGGCTCTAGGGTGCGTGGGCTTCAGTAGTTGTGGCTCGCCAGCTCAGTAGTTGTGGCTCGCAGGCTCTAGAGCGCAGGCTCAGTAGTTGTGGCTCACGGGCTCAGTTGCTCTGCGGCATGTGGGATCTTCCTGGACCAGGGCTCGAACCCGTGTCCCCTGCATTGGCAGGTGGATTCTTAACCACTGCACCACCAGGGAAGCCCCAGTCCCATCCTTGAAGACATAGATAGTGAGGTCAGCAGAGTCACCCAAACTTTGCCTTAGAAATGTCATTTGGGGGTGGGGTGGGGGGAGGAGCAGTTTTTAAAGTATATTTGCATAAAGCTGAGACCCATTTCACATATACCCAGGGTAGTGGCTGCTGCGAAGAACGGAGGGAGTACTCCTGAAAAGCAAATCAAACATTGGTGAAGTAAATTCCTGTGGCTCCCTCCGTGTTTTCCCTGTTGAGGGCATCCTGAGAGGCCATAGAGGGAGGTTGCTCACGGAAAGGAGAAGAGGGGACTCATGACAGGAGGGGGTGGTGGGCTCTGCTGGTGATTTTTGGAGAGCAGCAGTTTGAAATTCCAGGAGAGTGTCTGGGAAAAGACCCAGATTTGGTTTCTAGTCAGCTGGGGCCTCCCAAACAAACACAACAAAGTGTAAAGACTGGGTAGCTGCAAAAAGGACTTCTCCAGACAGGACTAAAAGAATTGAAGTTTCCAGTTGCAGATGGTTGGCACCCCCATTCCTCGGCCCTTTCACGTGCCTCTGCCCCTAGGGGACAGCCTGGCTGGGGCTACTTGCTCCTTCAAGGGTGAGCGGCAGCTACCAGTGCCCCAGACAGATGCCAACCATGGCATTCTGGGGACCAGTTAGCTAAATGCCTTAGGCAGATGTGGAGCTGGCCAGACGCTGGCTGGGTGGGGCTAGGACCTGTCTGGAATGAGGACAGGAAGTGCACTCTGCCGTTGCCCAGCCCGGAAGTGTTAAGTGCCCTCATCTGGAGAAAGCAGACATCCTTGGAGCAGTGAGTCCAGCCTCTCCAGGCTCCAGTACCCAGTTCCTTGGACCTGGAAGGCATCACACCTCCAAAAGGTACCTCAAAACACAGAGGGCTGGAGACAAGGATGAGGGCAATAGCAGAAGGCACCTCTGCACTCCTGACTCTTCCCTTGGTTCACTGTGCCCTCAGGCTTCCCTTCCCACCTCAAGGCCTTCGTTTCCCCATGTGTAACATCAAGGACCTGTTCATCGCATTTGTCTGGGGTATAGTAGGGCATCCATAAGTACTTGGTGAGCAGATAAGGGAGAGTGAAAGAGGGGAGGAAGGAGGACATTTCTTCATTTAACAAATGTTTATTGAGTACCTACTTTGTGCTTGGCCCTGTGTGAATTGCTGGGTGGGCAACAAAAGGCAGGCTCAGTCCCTGTCCTCGTGGAGCTCCTTTCTAGCAGGGAAGACATACATGACAGGTAATTCCAAGCACAGATGCTGAAGGAACAGATGAGGAGGGGGCAGGCAGGGAAAAGAGGACACTTGAGCTGAGATCTGAAGGATAAATAGTCCAGAGGTAAGGAGAAGCAGAAAAGCTGTTCAGGCCCACGAGAATGACATGTGCCAAAGCCCCAGGCAGAGGAGAGCACTTTCGAGGAACAGACAAGAGGCCTTTGTGGCTGCAGGGTGGGGGTGGGGGTGGGGGTGGGGAAGTGTTTTCAAGCTGGGCCTTACTTGTCCCTGTGCTCAGGAGTTTGGAGTTCACCCCGGAGGCAAGGGGAGCCCTTCACCGGGCTACAGAAATTGAAGGGGATTGTGTTTTCATAACCTGGTTGTGGTGTGGAGAATACCTTGTAGAGGGCCCTGAGGATGGGAGGGAAACCAGTTAGGAGGCTGGAGTGGGAAAAATAGTCTATGGATTCCTGCCCTCCTAAGAAGTTGAATCTGTAGGACTTGGGGTCTGGCTGGACGTGTGAGTTAAGGGAGCAGGGGGAGTCGTGGAGAAAGCCCAGCCTCTGGCTTAGGGAACTGGGTGGCTGGAGGTGCCACTCCTGGGGTGGGGAAACAGGAGGAAGAGCCACTAGGGGCTGGGATAGAGCTGGGTTTTAAGATGCACTGAGTCTGAGGAGCCTGAAAAAGGGGCAGTGCCCAGTAGGCATCAACTGTGTCCATCTGGGCCCCAGACTAAGGACAGGAGGGTGAGGGGCACAGGTGTGTGGCTGAGGCCCAGAGAGGGAACTGAAGGCCTCTTCCCGTTGCTGGAGGCTTTCAGCCCTCTGCAGCACCTCCCCGTGGCCCGTGCAGAGAAGGGGTTAAGTCAGGGAGGGAAGGCGCCTGTAGAAAGCGGGAAAGGCAGGACTGGCAGCGCTGGCCCCAAGGAGCTGAAGCTGGCATAGAAGCCCTTCTGCCTGGGCCTGCTAGGCCCTCGCCACCGCCCACGCCGCTGCCTTCAACTTCACCTTCACCTTCTCTGCCCCCCCCTCCAGCTTCTTCCCTGCTCCCCAGGCGGGGCCTCCCAGCCTAATGCGTTCCAGGTGTAGCTGCGGCCCCCTCCCCCACCCCGGGGCACAGGGGAGGGGGCAGGGAAGGTGCTGGGCTCTTTCACTCTGCCTCTCTTAGGGGCTCCAAGTCTCCAGATCTCCCCGACAGCTTCTGTCTCTGGAGAATTCCTTCAGGGATCTCAGTTTGGGCCCCATGTCCCTGTCAGGGGCAGGCAGTGGTGAGAGCCCCCCAGACCCAGCTCTGCCACTTTCTAGTTTCATGTGATCCTGAGCGAATCACCTCACCCCTCTGAGCCTCGGTTTTCTCATCTACAAAATGAGGTTAGCATCCCCACCTCCTAGGGTTGTTAGGATTAAATGCCACAGGTAGAGCAGAGCACTCGGCGTGGCACATTGTAGCCATGTTCAACAAGTGGCCCTGGTCTGCTCTTTTTGTCCCCTTTGCCTCTTTGGGCCTGCATCCCTCACTGTCTCTGTCTCCCTTCTGACTCGCCCCCGCCCATTTTTTCCTGTCTCCTTCTCTAGCTGTCCGATTTTCTGGGTCTCTGTAGTTTCCCTGTCTTCTTCCTCCTTGTTTTTGTCCCAGTCTCTCTGGGTCCTTTTCCGTCATGATCTTTCTGTGTTGCCAACTCTCAGTTTTGACCAGGCCTCGGTGGGGGGAGGGGAGTGGGGAGGGGGGATGGGTGGGTGTTGGGGGCTCTGGGGTCACACACAGCAGGGGTCAGAGGGGCCATCCCCTAGCGGCTTTGTCCTCAAGGGGAGGGAAATCACAGCCAGCGTGGCAGCCCCAGCACTGGGTAATTACTGCCCCCAGTGCTCCCAGCTGCAGCTCCACTCCCTTCCCTTCCTGTCCTCTGAAGTCCCCAGCCCCTCCCTGGGGGTGGAGCTACCACCCCCAGCCTTCTCTGGCCTCAGGTCCAGAGATGCTGGGAGGAGGTGGCCAGGCCCTCACAGCAATCAAGCAACTGGAAGAGAGATGGGCTGTCTGTGCTCCCATGTGGCTGTGGTGTGTGTGTGTGTGTGTGTGTGTGTGTGTGTGTGTGTGTGTGTGTGTGTGTGTGTGTGTGTGTGTGTGTGTGTGTGTGTGTGTGTGTGTGTGTGTGTGTGTGTGTGTACGTGCGCATGCGTGCACATGTGCCTGGCTGCCTAGCTGTCTTTGTCCCCATGGGTCTGTTTTGTGTATATCTTAATGTTCTTGTTTCTGTATATCCATGTGTATGTTTGAGTGCATGTCATTATATATCCATGTGTGTCTATGTGTGTCTTTGGGTCTGTATACGTTATGTGTTCCTGTGTTATGACACCTTGGCTCTGTCTAAGCCCCTGGGGCATTTCCAGATGTTTCTGCATGTGGGTCTCTGTATGTAGACTCTGTGTGTGTGTGTGTGTTTCTGTGCCAGTGCCTGCCTCTGCATGGCCCCTATGGGTCTGTATCTTGGTGGTAGTGGTTGGTGGAGAAGGAGGGTGCCTGCCTGTCTTTTGGCTTTTTCTGCCCCTTCCTCCTGTTCTTACAAACCCAAGACTCTGGTCACTGTGCCCTTCAAACACACTCTTCACCTCCCCACCCCTAGTATCCACACCTTTGCTCACTTTTCTTCCCTTGCCTGCAGGACTGTGTCCAGTCTATCTACACCTGAAAAAACACAACCTGGATGGGCGAACTCAAAAACCATTTCCTTTAGAAAGTTCTCTGACCTCCCCCCCGACCGCCCCCAATGTGATTTCTTTCGCAATTCAGCAAACATTGACCGAGGATGTGCTCTGTGACTCTGGACACAGACACACTTGGGATCCAGTCTCAGTTCAACCACTTCTAGCTGTGTATCCTCAGGCAAGTTATTTTGTTTCTCTGTGCCTCAGTTTCCTCATCTGTAAAATGGAGCTAATAGCATACAGGGTTGTTAGGAGGATGCCCTACAGGAAAGCATCAACAAAATGCCTGGTGCAGAGTAGGAGCTCAACAAACAGTTGAATCCTCATACCTTATATCCTCCACAAAAAACTGAACACCTTGAGTTCCAGAGAGTTCTAAAAGTTCTTGCAGTCTCCTGCTTTTTTCACCAGGCATCCTGCACAAGGCAGAAGACCAGACAGAACGAAAGGCAGATTCCAGTTCAGGGAACTGCTGACAAGTATTACATGAGCCAGCTCCCTGAGGGTGCTCAGGCCCAGAAGAGACTGGGCCCTTCCAGGGGGTAGAGGAGGGACTCCAAAGCTGCTGCCCTAGGGCCAGAGCACATCAGATAGAGCAGGAGGTAAATGGCAGAGGTGGAAGGGACCTTAAGGACCATCTAACTCAGATATTGCAAACTGGTGGCCCACAAGTTCAATTTGACTCACAAGTTTCATTTGGCCTACTCACTGTTTTTAAAATTAGGGGATTTCACATAAAAGCCTGGATTTCTGATTCTCTTGAAATATTGGAAGACCTGAAAATGCAGGGCCCCCATTACTGCAAGGTGACAATTAGATAGAGGGGAGAAGCTGCCATCCCTACTTTAAGTGAGGCATGTGCTCTCCAGTTTACCCCCGTCTTCACCATCCCCTATTGCATTATATTGTCCCATTTTACAAAAAGGTCCTCACTTTACACAAGGGTCCACACTTCACAAAAACGTTCTTCACTTTACAGAGGAGCCTCATTTTACAAAAGAGTTCCTCCGTTTTACAGAACAGTCTTGTATTTTGTCAAAGAGTCCTTCATTTACAGACATCATCCATTTTACAAAAGGGTCTTTATAGAACTCTCCTCACTTTACAGAATGTCCCTCCACTTTGAAGAAAGTGCCTCCATATTGCAGAAACTTCTTCCCTTTGCAGAAGGAGCCTTCTTTTTAACAAAAAGACCTTCATTTTACAGAAAGTTTCTCCAGTTTTCAAGAGGGAACACTCTAGGAAGCTCCTTACTTGCCAGAATGGCTCCCACTTTCCAAAAATGCCTTCACTCTGCAAAAGGTGCCTCCATTTTTCTGCAGAGTCCTTATGTTCACAAGACCAGTCCACTTCAAGGAAGGGATCTTCGGGCTAGCCACAGGGTTCCTATAGACAGCTCCCCCTGCACTTCTCATACTTGACAAAGTTTTGTGTTTAAATTTTCAGAAAGAACATCTGCCAGGCCAAGCAAGTTTGGCTGCAAAGGTGGAGCAGGGCAGCTGGGCTGGACCTCACATTCAAGGGGCAGGTGGGAAGAGGTGGGGCAGCTACTCCACCTTTATCCTCTGCTTTTTTCTCAAGCTAAGGGACTCCCCTCCCCCCCCCCCCCCCCCCACAGAGCTGGCTGCCCAAAGGACACTTTCTTATTTGCTGTTCTTTTTTCTCCACTCCCTCTGCTCCCTTTCCCCACCCCACCCCACCCCCAGGAATTCAACTGTCCCAGGGGCCTACCTCTCAGCCTGGAGGCTGAGGGCTGCTGGGAGAACCATGCACTGGGGGTCAGCAGGCCTGAGTGCTAGGGCTGGCTTCTGCCCACAATAGCATGTCATCAGTTCCTCACAATGAGAAGCACACACATATGCTCCCCATTTTGCAGATGGGGAAATCGGGGTCCAGAGTTGTGAAGCGATTCCCCACGTCACCAGGGAGTTAATGGCTGAGGTCCAGTCTGGGGTCCTATTAGCTGTCTTGAGATTAAGCCAAGGCTAAAGCTGGGAGAAGGGAGAGGGGTTGCTGCTGGCCAGGGAGGGGGAGAGCTGGGAGCTGAAATTCTCGGAAAGAGGTAAGGGTCCAGTTCCAGTGGTAAAGTCATTGTCCTCAAACTCAGCTAGACGGTAGACCTACTCTGCCAGTAAGCCCAGAAGCACATGCTCAGGGCACCTGCCAAGCAGGGGCATGAAGCTACCAGAAACAATTTTTGGAATGAGTTTGCTATTTCACTAACAGTAAGTTGTCATGGGAAAATTCCAAACTCTGTTATACTTCTTGACACTTATTTTATGGTTTTGTTTGCTTTCTATATTTGAACTGAATTTGAATGGGGGATGGGGTACCATTGTCTTTTCTCTGCCATTCCGCCTCTAGTAGGAATCCCGCCCTGATCTGAGAAGCTGCCAAGGAGAGTGGTGCTGGATTCTGTGTCCATCTCTGGCTGGGTTTGCACACGTTTCTCAGTGTGTTGATAGCTTTGTGTTGGGTTGCAGCCTGTGGCCTGTGGGTTTATGTATCTGTGTGCGTAGTTTTGTGTCTTTGTGGATGTGCGGTTCTGTTGGCTTTCAAGTTCAAGCCACATTGCTCTGCGGGTGGGGGAGCACTATGCTCTTTCCCTTCTTTGTGTCATGGACTCCTCAAAACCAGGGAGCTGTGATTATTATCCTATTTTCCACACAAGGAAACTGAGGCTCGGATAGATGGAGAGGCTTGCCCAGGGCCACACAGCTAGTAAGTGAGGGTGTTGGGATTTAACTGAGGTCTGTGTTACTCCTGAGCCAGATGTTCCTAGTGAAGGCTTCACAACACCTTAACCCATGCAGTCTGGTCATCGAGTGTGATCATGCCACCCTTCTTTGGAATGGTCAAGTACCACAGGTTTTTAATTATTGACTTTGTTTTTTTAATAAATAAGACCAGATTCAAGGTGATCCCTGAGATAATGTCACTGTCATAAGCATTCAGGTGCCCATTGCAGGGAAATTGGGTAGAGCCCACAGCTTGCCTGGTGCCACCTCGGAGGCCTGGCTCCACCTCATTCACTAGAATCCCTTCTTGACTAGGGCTTCTGGAGTTCACCCCCAAAAAAGTACAGTTAGATTTGAATTTCAGATGTACAACAAAAAAATTTTAGTATAGCATAATACATTTTTAGTATGCATGAGGCATGCTTATACTAAGAAATTATTCATTGCTTATCTGAAAGTCAAACATAACTGAGCATCCTGTATTTTATCTGGCCATCCTGTCCCTGGCCTCTCCCTCCCCTGAGCTTCCCCAGTCCCGACAGGCTGACCCCCTTGCACTTCCTGAGCCACACTTAGCTTTTCCTGAATGAGAGCTTCTTGTCTTTGAGATTGGGAGCTCCCTCAGGGTCAGGATCAAGATTGCCCTTCGGCCTGCTGAGGGGCCTGTCGGAGGGCGCACCCCACACCCACAGCAGAGCCAGGGCCACACCCAGGCATCCTGGGGTGCCCAGGGCGTGTTTCCCATCAGTGACAAGAGACGCCTGAGTATGGCTGTGTGTGCACACCCTGTGCCAAGCGTGTTGCATGTGGACGTGTGAGCAGCTTTGTGGTTCTCACCAGGTCTTTGCGGTTTTCTCTACCCCCCCCCCCACCAGACCAGGGATCAAACCCGTGCCCCCTGCATTGGAAGCATTTGGTGGTGTGACTTTCGTGGTGGGGGAAGGGGATGCCCTTTGTGGCCTCTGTTCTAATGCCAGTGGTCAAGGGGGCAGTGCTGGTGGAAGACCTTGTCAGGTGTGTGGGTGTGAGTGTGGATGTGCGTGCACGTGTAAGAGAGAATGTTGTGGATTATCAACCATAAAAAATGGGCTGGAGGAGTTCCCTGGTGGTTCAGTGGTTAAGACTCCACACTTCCACTGCCGGGGGCGCAGGTTCCATCCCTGGTCGGGGAACTAAGATCCCACATGCGGAGCAGCTTGGCCAAAAAAATTAAATTAAATGTAAAAAAAATGGACTGGAGAAAATCAATGCAGGACTTAAGGGGGGGTGGGGATGGAATGGGGAAGTGGGAAGGGCTGTGATATCTAGGGGAGGGGAAGGACCTCCCTTCGGAGCTCCCTGAGGGCAGAGATAGGATTTTCAACTCCCCCAGCACAGAATCTACCAGGCTCAGAGCAGAGCTCAGAAGTATTGGGGCGACTAAACTAAGCTGAGGGAAGCCAGGGAGTTCAGCAGGGTCTTGAGGGGCCATAGAGAACTAGCTGGGAAGCTTCTATTTTCCCGATGGGCAATGGGGAGTCATGGAACGTTCTTGCGCAGATAAGTGGCATGACCTGAGCTGGAGGTCCATCTAGCCACCCGAAGGGAGCAAGACCTGGGGCCAAGGGGGCCACTAAGGGGAAACGTAGGAGGAAACAGGGAAATGTAGGCAGAGGGACAGGGAGGGGGAGCACTGCAATAGGAGAGAGATGGATCTTGAATCTTCTTCCCTCAGTGGAGCCCTGCCTGGTTCTTGGCCAGGCCTAGGCTCCTGAACTGAAGCCCTGTTGTCATAATCTGTGGGCAGGCTTGGGGGTGTTGCTCTTACTAGCCGCACTAGCTCATGACTTTCGGAAGCACTGACACGCACCTCTGCCCCTCTAGATTCCCCTCTTTCTGAGCTTCCTCTTGGAGAGCAGGGTTAAGAAGTCCAGTCTCAGATCAGTCTGCTACAAGTCTGTCACTGACTTGCTGTGTGACCTCGGGCAAGTCACTGCCCCTCTCGCTGCCTTCATCTCTTCATTAGAAACTGGGCTGACAGTCCCTGCCCCTCTCAACTGGGAATCCAGGGTGTCCCCGAATATTTGAATCCCGTTCTGCATGGCTGCCTGCAAGGAGGCAGAGAGAAAGGAGGGGCAGGCCCATCTGTGCACTCCCAGGTGAGGTGGGTGAGGAGGGAGCAGAGAGTGGGCCAGAGCAAGGCCACAGAGGGTGGCATGGTCACCCTATCCCTGGGACAAGCAGTGGAGAGAGGGTGAGGCCCCAACTAGGGGCCCCACTGCCCTGTACCGACTGGGTGGGAGGGCTTGCCCAGGGAGGCCTGCCTGCTTTGAGGTGTGGAGACAGGGCCAGGTGGGCGCCTCCAGACCCAAGGAGGCAGACAAGGGGCACCTGGGACCCTGGCACCTATGTGTGTAACCCTGAGAGGGGTCTCTGCATGGTGGGGTGCCTCGCTTTGCTCTCTGGATCTCTGGTCCTTTCAGCTGCTCTCTGTGTCTCTCACTTTCTCTAGCCATATTGTCTCTCGAACTATGTCTCTGCATGTGCCGCCCTCCAGGTGATTCATCTCCCTCAACCCCACGCCCAGGGGGAGGGCAGGGCAGGAGCAGGCCAGGATGTGCTGAGCAGGGCAGGGTAAGAAGCCCAGCTGAGCTGAGAGGAGCACCTTCTCCCTCCCAGCCAGGGCCCTGCCTGCTCAAGTGGGAAAGGAAGTAGGGAAACTGCACCCAAAGCCAGGTACAGAGTGGGGGTGGGGGCCTCAGCCTGTGGCCTGGGGCACCTTGTTCCTTCAGGGCTGGGAGGGGACCATGGCCTGAGGCCCCTGGGGCCTTTGCGACTGGATTGTGGCCTGGATGGAGTCAGAGACCCTGGGAAGCTGCTGGAACCCTGTGGGTTGGGCTGCTCCCTTCCCTCCTGGACTGGGAGAGCTAAAATTCCCTGCTGCTCTTTCTGCCTGTGACCCGGTAGGGTATCTTTGTGTTGTACTGTATGTTTTTGCAACAGAGGCCGCATGTGAAACCATGACTATTTAGACCAGGAGGCAAGTGTCATGTGGGTGTGTATACCTGAGCCCCTAAGACCCAGGGACTCCATGGACATGTTTGTTTCATGAGTATGACATAGTAAATTATGCCATGTGTCTGTGATTGTGTGTCTGTGTTTCTGGGTACATGGTGGCATGTGACTTTGTGCTGTTTTGCCACTGTGCAAGGTTGTGTCTGACATGGTATAATGACCCTGTGTGGCTATAGTCTTGTCACTGTGTGAACCGTTCGCAGGTGTGTGAACCTGCAACACCATATCCTGGTGTGTATGACACCCTGTGGCCCTGCAGTTGTGAGGTACAGCATAAATGGCACTGTATATCTTTGTGACTCAGTGGAACCATATTTGAAGAGTATATAAGTGGGTATATGATGGTAAGTGGTTGGGTGATTGTTGTATGGGGCTGTGTGTGAAATTGTATATTTGCCACCGTGTGACTTGCATCTTTGTGACTGTGCATGGCCACGTTTGCCGGTGCATGTGATACCGTGAGGCTGTGTGATAACATGTGAAGTTGTGACTGTGGGTCTTTGTGACTATGTGTGACCAGGCTTTCAGAAGCATGGTGGCACGTGATTGGATGTTTGAATTTGTGCGGCCCCAAAGTTAAGTGAAACAGTGTAAATAACCCCATGTGTCTCTGTGACTGAGTGGGCCCACTTGTGACTGGTCATGTATGAGACTGTGTGACACAGATTAACAGACTCTCTGTGGCTGTGAGAGGCCACGTGAGAGTCTGTGGCACAGCAAAACTGGCACCATATGTGGGTGGGAGCTCTGGGGGCTCTTGGCTGCCACTCACCCTCTCGTCCTCACACCTGTTTGCCTGCATCCTTCCCTACAACAGCTTTTCATGGCTCCCTTCTGCCCACAGGATGGTCACCCAGCTCCTCAGACTGCCATCCAGGGCTTGCCCTCTCTACTCTACTCTTCCCCCTCCCCTTCTTCTCTATCATCTGAGACCCACCACAGCTCCCTGCCCATCCAGGCCACACTCCTTCCCTTAGGACATGCCATCCCTTGGTGGGGGGGGTGTCCCTCATACCTCCCAGACTGAATCTTCTCTCCCCAGTGTGACCATCATCTCCCCCAGGCCCAAAGACAAAGGTAGGTAGGGAGCCCACAGTGAAAGAAGAGGGACAGTGCAAAAAGGCCTCCCTTTTCTGAATTTTTTTGCCTGTTTAAAGCTGTTCTTGTGACCTGAACTCTGGCTGCTGGCTGTGTGTTTGTGTGTGTAGGTGTGGAAATAGAGGATAGTACAGATTAGTGAGAAGCTGGCATTTTAAGAAGCAAAACTTTTGTTCATGAAATATAATTTCATCATTTTCAGCTATATAGAACCGTAGAAAAGGAAGTCCAGATATCCTCAGGACCTTAAGAAAAAAGGTGAAGAATGGTTTAGGCTCAGCATCTCACTGTGGCTAAATAAACAAGAGTGCAAGCATGTACACAAACCATAGGCTGCTCGTGCTCACCCCCAGCCTGGTTAAACTGCCTAATAATAATGCCTGCTGACATAGAAGAAATCAATGTACTAATCACAAAGAACTCTTGTCTGTTACTGAAAACAGCCAGCCACAACCCTGGGCCTGGCTCCCCGTCTGACGGCTGGGGTGAAGGCTTCCCAGAAAGGCAGTGTGGCCAGGAAAGGGGCTCAGGAAAACCCGATACCACAGGTACCTGCTAAGACATACAACTTCCCAGTCTCCTTTGGGGTAATCAGTTGCTTCACACCCAGTTTCTCCCTTTCTGCAGGGCTGCACCAGGGAAACCGTATCCTGGTTAAAAGTTTGTCCCTTGACCCTGGCCAGAGCCTTGAGCCTCATCCAGAAGGTCCCCAGCGACTTCGCTCAGACCCAGGTCCCCCCACTGAAACCCCCAGCCAGCGTCCTTCACCACTGAAGCGGGCACCGGGCCCAAAGCCACAGGGTAAGTGGGTCCAGAGAGGGGCAGAGGAATGGCCCATGAGAGGGGACAGAGGAGGGGAAAGGTTGGCCAGTGGGAGAGGAGAGGGCTTGTTAGAAGGACAGGAAGCACTGTGGTCTAGGGGCAAAGGGCTGTGACCTGGGGCTAACATGTGCATACTGGCATCTCACCTCAGGCCTGCTCTGTGCCTACCTCAGGCAAAGGTACAGACTGGGGGTTTGTGGAGGGGCCTGTGGTCTGGCTATGACAGCCAACTCCAAACTCAGCCCATTGGGATCTCCCCTCTTTTTCCCATCCATCTCTCTAGTCCCCCCAAAGCCCAGCTACCTGCAGATGCCCCGGATGCCCCCACCACCTGAGCCCATCCCACCCCCACCATCACGCCCACTGCCTGCAGACCCCCGAGTAGCCAAGGGCCTGGCCTCCAGGGCAGAGGCCAGCCTCAGTTCTGCAGCAGTATCCTCACTGATTGAGAAATTTGAAAGGTGAGTCTGGTCCCCGGGGGACCCTGTGGGGGTAGGGTGGGCCTGGGATAGAAAGGACAGTTGTAAGACAGGCCTCTCAGTCAAGCTCATACCCTGCCTTCATGTGTGTCCACCACCCACCTCAGAGAGCCTGTGATTGTCGCCTCGGATAGGCCAGCCCCTGGCCCCAGCCCAGGTCCCGCAGAGCCAGCCATGTTGCCACAGCCACCCCTGCAGCCACCAGTGCCCCAGCTCCCCGAGGGCGAGGCCTCCCGCTGCCTGTTCCTGCTGGCTCCCGGGCCCCGGGACGGCGAGAAGGTGCCCAATCGGGACAGCGGTATTGACAGCATCAGCTCACCATCCAACAGCGAGGAGACCTGCTTCATCAGTGATGATGGGCCCCCCAGCCACAGCCTCTGCCCCGGGCTCCCTGCCCTGGCCAGTGTCCCTGTTGCTTTGGCCGACCCCCACCGACCCAGCTCCCAGGAGGTTGATAGTGACCTGGAGGAGGAGGATGACGAGGAGGAGGATGAGAAGGACAGAGAAATCCCAGTGCCCCCGATGGAGAGACAAGAGTCTGTGGAGGTACTGACCCACGTTCACCGAGAGGCAGGACTGTGTGGAGAAATCAGGAGCCTGGCTTTTACACTTGATTCTTCCCCCAGCTCAGTATTTCTTGAAACAGGGCATTGTTTCCACTTGGAATGTTTGGCTTCCCTGGTCTCCTGGTACTAAATATCAGTAGCAGACCTGTACGCTGTCCCCCCATCACTGTAAATACAAAATGACCATGCACAATTCCAAATGCCCACTAGGAAAATTGTTCTACCCTCATCCAAGAACCACTAGCTGGACCTCAGTTTTTCCATCTTGAAGATGGGCATCATGGTTGGGGATCTTTAAAGTCCTGTTCCAACTGGAAAATCCCCAGATTCAGTAGCTATGTGACATTGGGCAAGTCTCTGCTGCCCCACCACAGCCTCAGTTTCCTTATTTGTAAAATGGAAAGTCTCACATCCAGAGAGAATTCCAGACAGCTGGCCTCCGGAGGGCCACAAGAGCTTAGAGCCCCCTAGGAACCTGAGGCTGTGGGACAAAGGCTCTCGGCAGCAGGAATCCCTTTCTGTGCCCCAGCAGCCTAACACTGCTTCCAAAGGCATCCTTGAACTTAATTAGGTCGCAGCCAGAATACCTGCTCCGCCAGAACCTGGCTCAAATGTGGGGGCCGAGGTCTGGGACTCAGCAAATATGTGTCCAGTGAAGAGGCAAGTGGGCCAACAGGCAATGAGTTTTATACATTTTTATACTTTTGGGTTTTCCTTACACCCCAGGTACTCAGCAAGCCTTTGCTGACAGTGAACTGAGTGGGTGAATAAATAACATTTATAGTCTACTTAATCTGTAGTCTAATATGTCTTATATATATTAAATCATTTTGTTGTCTCAATTACAAATGGACTTAGGTCCTATTATTATCTGTATATGTAGATGAAGAGACTTAAATACAGAGCATTTATACAACTTACGCAGGCTAGTAAATGTCAGAGCTAGGATTTGAACCCAGGAAGTCTGACTTTCCAGCCCACACCTTAACCACTACACTATGCTGAGTGAATAGAGGGAGCAGATGGCTGGGTGAATGAGTGACCGAATGAGGAGTGCACGGCCTCAGAATTGAGGGGTGACCTTTACGAAACACGGGGGAGTTAGGGGTGAAGCTGTGGGGCTTATGGGTTCAGGGATGGGAGGTAGGGTTATCTCGGGGTGGCATTAGGCTTAGAGTAGCATTTACACTATCTGAGAATTCTGGGGGTTTGGTGAAGATTAGGGTACAGGATGATGGACCACCAGTTGCCTCTTCTCTCTCCAGTTGACTGTGCAGCAGAAGGTGTTCCACATTGCCAATGAGCTCCTGCAAACCGAGAAAGCCTATGTTTCCAGGCTCCACCTCCTGGATCAGGTGAATGGTCCCTCAGGGGTGCCGGGGCACCAGGACCTGGTAGGTGGGTGCCAAGGAGGAAGTGATAGGACCTGAGCCCAACCCTACCATTGAGGCCAGAATCTAGAGTTTGGTAAGGCTCCCCTCTGACCTTGACCCCCATCCTATCCCTGAAGCCAACTCTGATTCATGACCCCAAGCTTGATCTTTGTATCAACCCTCATTCCTAAACCTGGGTAGGTATACCAGCCCTGACTGCAACTCTGACCCAGATCCTGAATTAACCCCTGGCTGTGAACCACACTCTGAACCTCATTCTAACCCTGGACCTATTCCTGACCCCCAAACCCACTAGAATCCCTAAGGGTAGGAATTTTTGTCTGCTTTGTTCACTGCCTGGCACACAGTAGACACTCAAAAATATTTGTTAAATGAATGGATCTAATTCCAAACTTCTCTCTGACCCTGACCCTGATCCTGAGTTCTCATTGTTCCAATGCCTACCTTCAGATCCTAACCTTGACAACCTGAAATCCAACCCCACATTATAAGCCTAACTCCATTCCTTCACTCCTCAGTCTCAAGATCAGTGCTGATCCCAAAACTCCACAGAGCTGCCCACAAACACTGCCCTCACCTGCCAGTTGCCCCTTCCCCAGCCAAGCCCCAGGCCCCACTGGGCTGATCTCTCCTGCCCTGCCCCCTAGGTGTTCTGCGCCCGGCTGCTGGAAGAAGCTCGGAACCGCAGTTCCTTCCCGGCTGACGTCGTCCATGGCATCTTCTCTAACATCTGCTCCATCTATTGCTTCCACCAGCAGTTCCTGCTGCCTGAGCTAGAGAAGCGCATGGAGGAATGGTGAGGGGCCCCAGACCTAAGCTGCCCGCCTTCCTGTCCACTTGCCTGCCGAGCCCAGGCCAGATGTGTGCATGAGAGTTCGTTCCTGCCTGCCCTCTCCCCTCACCACCTTTCACAGAGAGAATCAGGCCTAAGCTCTGCTTTCTAGGCCCTCCCAATCTATAATGAAAGACAGATCAGGACTCAGAAAATTACAACAGAATTATAGCAAAGCTCTAAAGAGTATGAGGTTAAGAGCCAAATTGGCTGGGGTCAAATTCCAGTTCTGCCTCTTGCTAGCTTTATGATGTTAAGTGAGTTTCTTAAATTACTCTGCTTCAGTTTCCTCAGCTGTGAAATGAGGGTAATAGTAATAGCCTACCTTGTAGGGTTATTTTAAGGATTAAATGAGTTGATACATGTAGAGAGCTTAAAACAGTACCTGGTATGTAATAAGTGCTAAATGAATGTGAGCTATTGTTTTTTTTGTTGTTTTGTTTGTTTGTTTTTGTTTGTTTTTATCAGTGCTATGATAGAGCTGAGAATGGGAGGCTGTGGGAATCCAGATAAAGGGACCAAAACTAGCTTGGGGGTTAAAGAAGGATTCAGGGAGGAGGTGAGATCTGAGCTGAGTCCTGAGGTAGAAGGGCAAGGTTCATAGGCAGTCTCCTGGCTTCCAAGCTCTCCTCTTCCAATTCATCCTTTAGCGTCTATACCACCTGCCATAATGGTTTTTCTGAACAACAGTCAGACCATGTCACTTCCTGATTAAATCATCTCCATGCTCCCCACACCCACAGGATAAAGCGTGTCTGTGTGACCACAGACGGCTGGCATGAAGTCACTTCCTACATCTCCCCAACTACTATGACCCCTGAGGGCTGAACCAGGGCTGGTTCTTGTGTCTCCCCCAGCAGACTGTGACCAATGAAGGCTGGGACCAGGTTTGGTCCTCTGTGTCCTCCAGTAGACTGTGACTCCTGAGGAGTGCAACCAGGCCTGGTTACTTTGCCCTCCCCTACCTGACAGTGACCCTCTCAGGGCTCAGCTAAGTGTGACTCATTTGTGTCCCCAGAATCACCCAGCACAAGGCTGGGTACAGAATCAAAAAGCAGTGTATGAAGTGGCCCTTGCAGTAAGGTCAGAGCGGGTATTCCAGGATGTGTCATCCCTTGTGCTCAAGGCAGGGCAGAGTTGGGGTGGGTGGCAGCCCAGGCCGTGGTCTCAGGTCAAACTGAGCCTTTTGGCCTACTTTGTGTATAGTATAAGCAGCATTTCCAAAGGAGCAGACTGGCTGAGAGGTAGATTTCCAGGACTGAGATAAGACCGGCCTACAGGGTGGGGGCATTGTGGGGGACAAGGATCAGCAGGACCACATCAGCCCCTGGTTCCCCCTAGGGACCGCTACCCACGCATTGGAGACATCCTGCAGAAGCTGGCACCCTTCCTCAAGATGTACGGCGAGTATGTGAAGAACTTTGACCGGGCCGTGGAGCTGGTCAACACCTGGACAGAGCGCTCTACCCAGTTTAAAGTGATCATCCATGAGGTGCAGGTAAGCAGTGAAGCTGGATGGGGCCGACTGGGGTGGACAGGTCTGCAGGGACCCAGTCAGGGGTCTTTGGCCAGACCTGAACCCTCCTGCTTCTGCCTGTCACAGAAGGAGGAAGCCTGTGGCAACCTGACCTTGCAGCACCACATGCTGGAGCCCGTGCAGCGCATCCCCCGTTATGAGCTGCTTCTCAAGGACTATCTGTTAAAGCTGCCCCATGGCTCCCCGGACAGCAAGGATGCCCAAAGTGAGTGCACACAACCGGACCCTGCCCCCCCACCCCAAGACTTAACTCACAGGGTCAGCCTTCCATTGCCACGTAATTGAGATCTCAGAATAGGACCTCCAAACTGAAAGGCCCACCTTGAGGGTCTTGAATGAGACCCCAGGATGAACCTCCAGGTTGAGATCTCTACCTGAGCACCCAGACAGAACATTCAGGAGTCCCCCCAGTCTGAAGTTCCCAACTGGAACTCCAGAGTTTGAGGGGCATACCCAGAAAGATCCCCTAAAGGGAGCCATCTGTTTCCTAGGTTGAGACCCCAAGGCTGACCCCTTGACTTGTCCTCAAACGAAGTTGTCCCAAGTCCAAAATGAAACTGAGTCTAAACCCCCAGGGACTGAGCCACCAGGCTAAGAGCCCAGACTGACCCTCTCAGGCCAAGTCCTCTTTACTGAATCTCCACAGCTGAGCTCCCCAGAAAGAGGCTTGTCTCATCAAGCCCCTGACTTTTCATCCTCCACATTAGAGCTTCACTCCGTATCCACCAGCCACTACCCAGAATGAACCTCCCAAAAGAACCCCCATGTCTGATCAGAACCCCACAGAATCACCTCTCCAGAACTGAGCACCTCAGACTGGACTCCATATTTTCTGCCTCCCAGATTTGGATCTCTAGGCTGAGATACCACCTCCTTAGACAAGTACTCACACATTGAACCACTAGAAAAGTGTTTCATTCTGATTCCTTCAGTATGAGACCCACTCCTCAGGGTCACACCCCAAAGAGTGCTGCCCAGAGTCTCCCCAACTTTCTCTCCCCAGACTGTTACTTCCATTCATTCCTTCATTAATATAACAGCTATTTACTGAGCACCTTGGTGTTCTGTGCATTGTCCTAGGCACAGGGGACATGGAGGTGAACAAGACAGACAAGGTCCTTGATCTCAGGGAGTGTGTATTCTACTCGGGGAGATAGACAGTAGACAAAAGTCATAAATACACTGGAGAACATTAGATAGGTGCTATGTGTGATTCAGAGAATAAGAGGGTAATGTGACAGTGACTGGGGGGTCAACTTTAGATTGGGTGGCCTCTCAGAATAGAGGATATTTGAGTCAAATCTGAATAAGAAGAAGGGAGCCACATGCTGAGTAGGGAGGAGCACGTTCCAGGCAGAGGCAACAGCAGGTGCAGAGTTCCTAAGGGGGGGGGGGGGAGGGGGTGGCAGCTTGCATATCTCTGGACCAACAAGAGGACCAGTGTGACCTGAGCATGACCAGTGATGGTAGAATGGTGGAAGAAACAGGGCTGGAGACAGGAGCAAGACTTTGAAGGCCAAGATGAGGAGATGGATTTTATTCTGAGTGCAGTGGGTAGCCATGGCAAGGTTTTGATTAGGATCACTTGAGGAGCTAGAAAGGGAGCCGAGAGACCAGTTAGAAGCCTTTTGCAATAATCTAAGTGGGAAAGGTTGGCTTGATGAGAATGGTAGCAGTGGAAGTAGTGAGAAATGGTTGGATTCAGAATATATTATATTTGAAAGTAGCACTGAAAGAACTAGGGTGAATGGGTGTGGGGCTTGGGAGAAAGAGTCAAGAATGACTTGCATGCATATTTTTGGCTGGTGGTGATGGTTCCTGAGATGAGTTTAGGACTTTGATTTGGAGTTAGATGAGCCTGGAATCCCAGAGAGAGAGATTTGGATGTCACTAGCACAGGGATAGTATGCAAAGCCATGAGGCTGGCCATAGTCACCAAGGGACTGAGTGTAAATGGAGAAGAAAAGGGGGCCAAGGACAAAGTTGAGGGAGGTGGAATCAGCAAAGGAGACTTAGAAGGAATAGCCCTAAAGGTAGGAGGAAAACCAAGAAAATGTGGGGTCCTGGAAGCCACAAGGGTCGGGAGCAGACAGTTGTGTCCACTGCTGTGTCCGCTTCCTAAACTGAGCCCCTTCCACCCCACCAGATGGGGCACTTTGCTACCAAGCCTGGACTTCTAGAAAGAGCTAGAACACTAGAAAATTTGATAGCTGAACTCTACAAACAGACCTCTGCAGACTAAGTGCCTTAGTCCTTTCCCCAAATGAGAATCCCCACTGAGGTATCAGGATGAACTATAAAACCTAAACCTCTAGAAAAAGCCTTCCAGACTGACTACCTGGGATGAGCCCCATAGACTGACATCTCCAACCTGAGCCCTTAGGCTGAACCCAGTTTGAGGTCCCAGTTATAGATCCCCCACACTGGTTTTCCCAAACTAACATCCCCAGACCGAGTTTCCAAAATGCTCTCCCCACCCGGGGCGCTGAGAGTGGGTTCCCAGTCACAGCCCTCGGCCTGAGGTCCCAGAGGGAGATTCCCCCAAAAGAGCTTCCCAGTCTCATCTCCTTAGCCACCATTTTATAGACAGGTATTGCCAAACTGAGCACCCTAGATTACCCGCCCCCCCATTTACTGTCGCTCAGACTGAGACTTCTAGCTTGACCCGAAAAGAATGACTCTCCAGATGATGATGATACCTACCTCATAGAATTGTTTTGAGGATAAATGAGATGATCCGGGTGAAGCTATTAGCACAGTACCTGGCACATGGTAAAGACTCAATAAATGTTAGTTGTTTTTATTACTGAATACCCTGACTGATGCCCTCCATACTGAATGCCCCTAAAATCAGCCCCCAGATTGAGTTCACCTAACTTAGGTTCCTGTTTTATACCAATCTCAGCCCTATCTGAGTCCCGAGAATGAACTTCAGAGCTTGAGCTTGGCCAGCTGAGCTCCCCACACTGAGCCCAAAGCTGAACCCCCCAGAAAGAACCTCCCAGTCCAGTTTTCTGAGCTGCTCAGAATGAAAATCTCTGAATGAGAGCCAGCCTGAGATGTGCTCACTAAGCTCCCCAGCCCAAGATCTTAAGCTGACCTCCCTATTTTTTTTTACCGCTCAAGACTAAAATCCCCAGGTAGAGCCCCAGAAAGTACCTCCAGGTCTGAGCCCCCACTGAATCCTGGTTCCCCAGACTGACTCCCCCACTTTCTACTTCCCAGACTGAACTCTGGAGCCTGGACCCTAGACTCCCCAAACCAGGCCAGCTGGAACTCCTGGCCTGAGCAGCCTACCCTGAGCCCAAGACTGAACTCAAACCAAGATCCCAGACTGCCAAGCCCAGACCAGGCCCACCAGAGCTTCCAGACCAAGCTCCTACACAAAGCTCCCCAAAGCGCACTCCCTAGCCTGAACCCCCAAATGAAATCCTGGACTGAAATCCCCACACTGAATCCCCAGACAGAGCCTACACACACTGGACCCCTGGAAATGCCAGTCTGTACCTCACACAATACACTTTGATAGCAAAGCGGTCTGAGCCCAGCGGCCTCCACAGGCCTGAACTTATATGCCCACAGCTTGCCAGAGTCTTCTTCCTGTCCCCTTCCCTGGGCACTGCCTGCCTCCACGACCCAGCATGCCCCTTGCCCTGGGGTGGGGGAGATGCAGAATGTGTGGGAGAAAGGGCAGCTCTGATGTCAGCTCTGCTGCCTCCCAGGCAGATAGCCTAGGGCCGGCACCTCTTCTCTCTGAGTCTCAATTTCCTCATTGGACAAACAGGGCACATAGGGTTGTTGTGACAATTGAATGATGGCATGCAAAGCATCTGTTCAGGAGCCCAGGAGAGGATGGTGGGACCTTGGCCCCATCCTAGGGAGCTCCTAGTCTGCTGAGGGATGCAGATACATAAATACACAATGAATACGTAGTGTGACTGGTGGGACAGAGGGGAGCAAAGGGGAAGGTGGAAACCCAGACAGTATCCTAATCCAGCCTGGGAACTCAGGGCAGGCTTATTGGAGGAAGTGAGCTGAATTCAGAAGACTGAGTTGGCCAGGTGAAGGAAGACAGGACATGTTTAGAGAGGTACAAGTGGAGAAAGCTGGAGAGGTCAACAGAAGCCAGATCACCAAGGGCCTTGAATGCCAGGCTAAAGGACTGGGTCTTTACCCTGCAGGCAGAGGGAAACCACTGACAGATTTGAACAGAGGAGTGACAGCAAGCTGTGTGTGAGAATGCTCCCTCTGGCAGCTAGGATGGAAAAGGGCTGGGAGCTTGGAGACTGGCACCTGAAAGGCCTGAACTGGGTTAGGGGCCACAGATCTTGAGCACCAAGATTTGGTCATGGAGGTCATTTTCCATGGTCATTTTCCTTGGTCATTTTCCCCTAGGAAAATGACACTTGGTTTGCCAACCATGTGGACCCTCTTCAGAAGCACCTGTGCTCCTCCATTACAGGCATATTTTCTGAGTGGGAAAATACAGCACCGTGCAGACAAGAGAGGGGTGCAGTGCAGCTGGGCCTCAAGCATGGGCAAGATTTGTTAGTGTGTGGAGATGCATAGGGACTTATTTCGTTTTTTTTCTGATACCTGGTCACAATAGGAAATATGGAAATACAGGAAAGCTGAAAGAGGCAGGGAAGAAAATCACCTATGATACGAGACTCCAGAGAATAAGCGTGAGGAACATTTTGACATATTTTCTTCCTGGTGTTTTTTATACACGTATATTTGTGAAATTGAGATCATTCGGTATATACAAGTTTGTATCCTTTCCTTTTCTTAAAATATCCTGAGCATTTCACAGATTATGAAAAACCCTACAAAAGCATCATTTGCAAAGGTTGTTTAGTATTGCATTATATGAATGCACATTTATTTAAATGGGTTGTTTCTGGTTTGACACTGTTGTAAACACCACTGCAATGAAAGTATATTTGTACATAAAACGTGTATTTTCTTAGTATAGATTCCTATAATCAGAATTATTGAGACAAATAGGAGCATCTCTTTGCTTCTTTATCTGACTTTTTTCTGATTATAAAAGTAATACGTGTTCTCTGTCAAAAATATGGAAAAAGAAGACAATAAAAATCACCCATAGTCCCATCATCCAGAGACAACTTGTTAAACATGGGTATATTTCCTTCCAGTTACATGTGTAACTATTATTGTTGTTTTTTAAATGGTAATAATAATCTTAAGCTTGCGTTTTATTGGCTGCCAGCTATTTCATGTCCTATGATTCTGCTATTGTGGCATTAATTGAGTCAGTTTCTGATTTTAAGTGATGTTGCTATGGACCTCTTTGAGGCTGGCACTTTCTGGAATGGGAAGGGTGTGGTCAGGCCAGGAGGAGGTATTCAGGGAGCAGAGAAGCTCCCAAGAGCCTTTTCTCTGCTAGTCCCCCCATCTGACCTCCCACTCTGCCCACAGAGTCTCTGGAGCTGATAGCCACAGCAGCAGAGCACTCTAATGCTGCCATCCGCAAAATGGTGAGTGGTCCTTCTAACCCCTGCCCTTCCTTGGCCAAGCCACCTATCTCGATGTCCGTTCTGGGCTGGGGGGCTTGCGACTTGTGGACATATGAGGGGAGGCCAGCACCCCAAACCCTGCCTTTTATTCACTATCTCCTGCCAGGAGCGAATGCACAAGCTGCTGAAGGTATATGAGCTGCTAGGGGGTGAGGAAGACATTGTCAGCCCCACTAAAGAGCTCATAAAAGAAGGCCACATCCTTAAGCTGTCAGCAAAGAACGGGACCACTCAAGACCGATACCTCATACTAGTAAGTGCCACGGGTAGGGATGCATGCCCCCCACCCCCGCCCGCCACACTGACCTGGTACCCACTCAAGGCTATACTTCTTGCTCTCCATTCTTTCCTCTACTAACTCATTGTATTTTCAGTACCTTTACTGGGAGTTTTTTTCTCTCTACTTTACAGATAATGTAACTAAGACTTAGAGAGAAGTGACTTGCCCAAGGCCTCCCAACTAGGAAGGGACTCCCATGCCTAGGCTCTTTCCTTGCAACCTTTGTGCCCAGTCCGGACTGTGTTTTCTCCACCTCAAGGACTCCACCTTGAGTCCCTAGCAGTAAAGCTTCGGGAGTAATAACGGAAGGGAGCTGGGCCACACCCCTTGTGGGTCCTCCACACATACATCTGAAACCTTTTCCTTCCTAGTTCAACGACCGCCTCCTTTACTGTGTGCCCAGGCTGCGGCTCCTTGGCCAGAAGTTTAGCGTGCGGGCACGCATCGATGTAGATGGCATGGAGGTGAGCACCAGGAGGTGGGAAATGGGGACCTGGAGTGGGGCCTTGGTGCTGGGAGGAACAAAGACGTTCTGACTTTGACCCCAAGTGTGTGCATATGTGCAGAGGGCGAGGGCCCTGTAGGGCTCAGTAGGCCTCACCAAGCCCCTTTCTCTCTCCATTCAGCTAAAGGAAAGCTCCAACCTCAATCTGCCTCGGACCTTCCTGGTGTCAGGAAAGCAGCGCTCCCTGGAGCTCCAGGCCAGGTACTTGCCCTTGCCTGTATCTTCCCTCCAGCCCCCTCTTCCCTTCAGATATGCTGAGGCACTCTAGGCCTAGTGCCAGGGCAGAGGCTACCTCCCTAGAGGAGAGATTTTTCCAGAGAAAGGGTGGGTACCTTTCCCCAAAGATGCTTGCTCTTCTGATGGGTTTTGTTAGAGGAGAGGGAAGAATGAGATAGTAAACCAAACATAAATAACAACAGCACAAATAGTTTATTGTAGATTCAGAGATTTAAGAGAAATAACAACCAAATGCAATGCTTGGTCCATGATAGGAGTCTGGTTTGAGAAAAACAGCCCTAAAAGACATTTGCAAGGCAATAGGGAAAATCCTAACTGTGAACTGGGCATCAGCTATCAGGGCATTATTGCTAACTTTCTCAGGTGTGATAATGGTATAGGAGGATATAGGAGAATGGCCTTGTTTTTTGGTGATGCATGCTGATGATTTAGTATCATGATACCTGTAACTTATTTTTAAATGATTTATCAACCAAAAAATATATACATATACACACATATTATATCTACATATATAAATATATATTAATATATACATATATGAAATAAATATAGCAAAATATTTTTAAAATTTGTATCTATATAGTGGGTATATATTTAATGTACTTGTGTTATCCTATCTACTTTTCTGTATGCTTGAAACTTTTCATAATAAAAAAATTTTACATAATAACAAATTTTAAAATAATGCCTAGCTATTTAACAAAGGGGCCTTCATATCCATTCTCTACTTGAATGATTATAATAATAGTTCACATTTAATGAAGACTTGCTCTTATGCCAGGCACAGTTTTTGTTTTGTTTTAATTTTTATTTATTTATTTATTTATGTCTGTGTTGGGTCTTCGTTGCAGTGCACGGGCTTCTCATTGCTGTGGCTTCTCTTGTTGCAGAGCATGGGCTCTAGGTGCACGGGCTTCAGTAGTTGTGGCACACAGGCTCTAGAGAGCAGGCTCAGTAGTTGTGGCGCACGGGCTTAGTTGCTCCACGGCATATGGGATCTTCCCGGACCAGGGCTCGAACCCGTGTCCTCTGCATTGGCTGGCGGATTCTTAACCACTGCGCCACCAGGGAAGTCCCTGCCAGGCACAGTTTTAAGTTAATTTTAACTTAAACAATTTAAGTTTAAATTGACTAGTCAAATTCTTAAAACAACCCTTGAAGTAGCCACTGTTACCATCAACCTCACTTTACAGATGAGGAAACTGAGGCACAGAAGAGTTACGCACCTTGCCCAAGATCCCACAGCTAAAAAGAAGCAGAGCAGGAATTGGAGCTCATGCTGCCTTCTGAGGGCCCAGGTGATAGGGTATCGAGGCCATGGTCAGGGCCAGTGAGTGGATGCACATGGGTAGATGATCTGCTTCTGACAGGCTGCAAGGAATTAAGAAATGAGAGTCAGAACCCTCATTGCTGGAACTGTGTGGAGGTAGGAGAGAGAGATGAATGTGGGCTAGAGGTTGTCCTCCTGGAAGATGAGAGAAGGGAGTTAGGTTTGATGCTCTGAGAGACTGAGAGAGCATCTCAGAGGCCTGTGGCCAGGAAAGTGAGAACAAAGGCGACAACAGGCGCTTCCAGGGGAGGGCAGGTGTGGGGCCCAGTCAGGCCTCAGCAGAGCCTAAGTGATAAGCCACGTGACTGGGATGAGTCGTCTGCTGGGAGGCTGGGAAGGAGGGGGCTGCAGAGGGATGCTGGGCCCAGAAGGGTGCACCGAACAGTGTAGGGTTTCCTCCTAGTGGCAGAGGGAAGGCATGGAGCATTTGCTTTGCAGTTGCTTTTACTGCCCTTTCAAAAGTTGTTTTTAATGAAAAATTTCAAATATCCAGAAAAGTAGAAATACAACAAATACCCATATGCCCACCATTTAGACAACTGATTCTCAACTTTGGTGACATAGGAATCAGCTGAGGAGCTTTTAAAAAATACTGATGTCTGGGACCCACCCCTGGAGACTTTGGTTTAATTTGTCTGGGGTATAGCCTGAACATGGGGAGTTTTAAAAGCTCCCCCAGATGATTTTAATGTGTGCACCAAGGTTTAGAACCACTGACTTAGGAATCAGTATATATTTTTGCCTTCCGTCCCCAACTCTCTGGTCTGCCCTGCAGTCTCCAAGGCCTCCACCCTGGTGCAGGCCCATCAACTGCTCACTAGGAGTAGGACCAGCTTCTTGGCTGACTCCTGCCTGGCCTCTTCTAATTTTTAGTTGCTCCGTGGCATGTGGGAGCCTGCCTTCTTTTTTTAAATCCAAACAAATTTAATAAGTACCATATCTAATGACTTTACCAAGATCACCAGATATATGGTTGATATAAAAATTAATTGTATTTCTACATACTAGGACCAATTAGAAAATAAAATTAGAAAAATAATGTTCTTTACAATCATATCAAAAGGATCAAATACCTAGAAACAAATTTAATGAAATAGTTTCAAGACCTCTACCCTGAAAGCCATAAAATTTTGCTGAGAGATATTTAAGAGGAACTAAATAAATGAGAGATTTATCATTTCATGTACTGAAATATTCAATATTGCTAGGACTACGATGATCTCAAATTGGTCTACAGATTCAGTTCCAATCAAAATCTCAGTAGATTTTTTTTGTGTAAAAGTTGACATACTGATTCTAAATATATATGGAAATGCAACGAACCTAGCACAGCCAGACCAATCTTGATGACAAAGTCTGAAGATTTACATTACCAGATTTCAAGACTTAGCAAAAAACTACTAAAAAGTGTTTTATGGCAGAAGGATATAAACTAGACAGACTGAACAGAATAGAGTCCAAAAATAGATGCATACATATATGGGCACTTTAAGACAAAAGCAGTAAATACAGTTCATGAGGGAAATTATGTAGAGAAATTAGATATCTCTATGGAACAATATGAAGCAGCCATATAAACTTTGATGGATAATAACATACTATTTAAAGCTTAAACAAAAAGCAACTCACACTGATTGAGCACCTAGTGTATCAAGGATTGTGCTGGGCACTTTACAGATCACCTCAGTTACTGCCTAGAACAACCCAGACTGATAATTATCATATCCATTTTACAGGTGAAGAAAAACAAACTGCCCTCCTTTCTCAAACTTGACATTCCAGCAAAAATAGGGAACTATTTATGGTTTCCCGTATGTTCCATACTCTCACTCACACACTTCACTCTTACCCCTGTACTTGAGGGCTAGCACCTCTTTGAGGAAACCTTCTTTAGCAGCCCCCACCCAAACTCTAGGATGGGACAGGTCTCCTGGGCTCCTCAGCCCCATTTTCCTTCTGTCACAGCACTGATCCCCCTGTTTTGTCCCTGTCTCCCCCTCTAGACCGTGAGCTCCTTCCTTGATGGTAGGGTCCTCTCTGAGGCCCAAGTTCCTAGCACAGGGTCTGGAGAGTATTAATAACTGTTGAATAAATAAACTCAGATAGGTTATATGACTTGCCTAAGGTCACATAAGTGATAAGTGAAGGAGCAGAGGGTCAAACTCAGGTCTTTCCAACTCCAAAACACCTGCTCTTTACCACTACAATTGCTTTTGGTTGGCCTGCCTAACCCAACATCTTTCTTTCCCCCTGCCCCCACCACCTTCCCTACCCAAGGACTGAGGAGGAGAAGAAAGACTGGGTCCAGGTAACATCCAAGAAGGCTTTGTGGTAGGGGGCTGGAAGAGTATTAACAGGTCTTCAAGGGGGTGGTGGGCTCTCCCCTAAAATTCACATCTGACCAGAATGGGCCTGGACACCTGCCTTCCAATATACTTTACCATCCCCATTTTACAGATAAGCAAACTGAGGTCCAGAGGTTAAGCAGAAACCAACCAATTCTTCCTTTAGAAAGCTGGCTCCTCTGAGGGTGTAACCCCAGTGAGTTAAGCCCTGTAAAACCTTAATCCCAGATAGTAATAGCCAGGAAGGCCTTCTGTGGTTTTTCAGCCCCTGATCCCCCTCCCCCACTTCACAAATATAAGAACTGAGACCTGGATTCGGGAAGGGGCTTGCCCAAGGTCATACACCTAGCAAGGGGTAGAGCTGGGCCTAGAACCCAACTTTTCTGACTCCAAGCTAGGTTATAGGAAGGTGAGGTAAGGGTGGAAATGGGTGGGTTTTGAGGTGTTCTGACCTCTTATTTCTTACACCTCCTCCCAGGCCATCAACTCTACCCTCCTGAAGCATGAACAGACGCTGGAGACCTTCAAACTGTTGAACTCCACAAACAGGGAAGATGAAGACACACCCCCCAACTCTCCAGTAAGAGTCCCCACCCCCTCCTCCTGCACCGGGACCCCCTCTGGGCCTCCAGGTGCCCACCTTACCTTGTGATGCTCCTCTCCCCTTCCCAGAGGGTAAAGACCAGAGAGGCAGTGCATGACCTCAGAAGCACAGTCTTCTTTTGGTAGGGCCACAGAGAAATCATTGGGCAAACAATGCTCAGAAAGTAGACGTGACTGGTCGTCAGTTGCACAGTGAGGTAGAGCAGAGCCAGGACTCAAAGGCAGGTCTTCTGAATGTATCTGCTGCCTCCCAGTGATGATCCAAGCCTTGGGGCAGGGGCAGGGGCAAGGGCTGGATGGACTGCACTGGGGAGTAGCTGTCGCTGACCTGAGACCTGGCCCTCTCTCCAGAATGTGGATCTTGGGAAGCGGGCACCTACGCCCATCCGGGAAAAGGAAGTCACCATGTGCATGCGCTGCCAGGAGCCCTTCAATTCCATCACCAAACGCAGGCACCACTGCAAGGCCTGCGGGCATGTGAGTGTTCGGAGGCAGGGGCAGAGCTAGGGAGGGGACAGGCTGGCAGCCCAAAGGCCCACTTCTAAATGGGCACTCTCTAAGTGGGGGGAGGCTGTGAGTCTGCTGTGGGAGTTGGTACATTGAAGGGGAAGGCCTGCTGGAATCAGGCTGTTCTTACCCACTTGCCACCCAGGTGGTTTGTGGGAAGTGCTCCGAGTTCCGGGCCCGCCTTGTCTATGACAACAACCGCTCCAACCGTGTGTGCACTGACTGCTATGTGGCCTTGCATGGGGTGCCCGGGAGCAGCCCAGCCTGCAGCCAGCATACACCCCAGCGCCGGAGGTCCATCCTGGAGGTAAGAGCCAAGCCCCCCAACTAACCCACCCACACTGACCACATGGACCCCAGCCACCCACGCAGTGGTGGCTGAGGCCTGGGCACCTCTGAAATCGTAGTACCGTGTGTATCCACTGAACAAGTGACCCAGGCTTGGAGTGAGTAAAATGAGTATGAGTGAATGAAAGAGTAATTTTTATTTAAGTGCTTTATTCTTCACAGTAACTTACCTATCAATGCTATTCCTATTCCTGTTTTACAAATGAGGAAACTGAGGCCCTGGGAGGTTATTTGCCCATGTTACACAGTGAGTGACAGCTTTCTTATTACAAAGTAGGATATATGCACTGAAGAAAGTTAGACAATATAAACAAAAACAAAAACAACGTATTCCTTTGACCCAGAGATTACCACCATTAACGCTTATGCTTCCTATCTTTCTAGATGCATGCACATACACACACTTTTGCTTTTGTTTTTTAAATTGAGGTATTTATTTTATTTAACGCTTAAAGAAAGCTAATCTGTGCCAGGCACTCTTCTAAGCGCTTTGCATGTATTAATTCATTTAATCCTTACAACAGCCCTATATGCTCTCCTTCCAAGTCAATATATTTCCGTCTAGGGCTGGGATTCTGGGACTGACTGCCTTACCCACCCACCCAACCCCTTAACCACAACGCTAGGTTGCTTCTCGCTGAGTGTAGGGAATGCACGTGATGAAAGATGAAAAAAAAGATGAAGTGTAAATGCATAAATGACTTGAGGAATAAATGGACTGATGGAAGAATGCCTGACTGGCATTTAGGTGCCCCCACTGAGAGCTACACACCCCTCCCACCAACTCTTAGAGGCAGCAGCCATGGCCCAAATCCGGCAGACAAGCCTGGCTTTGAATCTCAACTCTGACTCACTGAGTGACAACGGGCAAATCACTCCCGCCACCTGAGCTTCAGCATCCTCCTCTGAGACATGGAAATAGCAATCCCTATAGTGAGGGGGTGTTGAAGCCAAGAGGAGCCAGGCTAGGCCTCCTATCAACATTGATGCCCCCCATGTCTCTGGCCACAGAAACAGGCCTCAGTGGCTGCGGAGAACAGCGTCATCTGCAGCTTCCTGCACTACATGGAGAAGGGCGGGAAAGGCTGGCACAAGGCATGGTTTGTGGTCCCTGAGAACGAACCCTTGGTGCTGTACATCTACGGAGCCCCTCAGGTGTGCATCCTACTCCTTTGGGTCCTTTCAGCCACCTGGCAAAACCAGGCTGCCCTCCTTTCACCTGAGTCCTTCACCTCTCCTTGACCTTGGAGGATAGGGTGAACCTAAGGAGAAATCAGAAACCCCCACCCTTGTGAGACAAAGACTGGCTAGAGACAAGGAGTGACTGTGGGTCAACTTATGTAGAGAAAAGTCGGTGACTTGTGGGGGGGCTAGCTTCTTGGAGGAAGCTGTAGTGGAGACAAGGCACTGCTTAATCCAATTTGGAGTGGGGAAGATGCAGATGGGGGGCAACAGCCCAAAGGCCGGAAAACATTATATGCTAAAGAGACTAGCCCACCTGGTTTGGGGTGTGGAAGGAAAGAGGTATTTGAACCAGCCTGCATTCTAGCCCCAGTTCAGACATCTTCCTGTTGCTCAGTGAAGTCACGTAAGGTTCTTGAGCAGGGGAAGAAAAAGAGGGGTTTAGCAGATACAAAACCAGTGAGAAGCCCAACCCCTAGGTGACCCCTGGCTTTGTCCCTGTTCCCCAGGATGTGAAAGCCCAGCGCAGCCTGCCCCTCATTGGCTTTGAGGTGGGGCCTCCTGAGGCTGGGGAACGGCCCGACAGACGGCATGTCTTCAAGATCACCCAGAGCCACCTGAGCTGGTACTTCAGCCCTGAGACAGAGGAGCTGCAGCGGCGCTGGATGGCTGTGCTCGGCAGGGCAGGCCGTGGGGACACGTTCTGCCCAGGGCCCACACTGTCTGAGGACAGAGAGATGGAGGAGGCACCAGTGGCAGCTTCAGGAGCCACGGCGGAACCCTCCGAAGCCCCCCAGACCCGAGACAAGACCTAGAGGGTTTGTGGGTAACTGGGGCCCCCTGCCCCACACTCTAGCTGCCCATGTCCAATTGAGGGCCCCAGCCCGCTCTCTCCCAGCTCAGTCAATACTTGAACTCCCATCATGGGCACTTTCAATCCTGAATGCTGGGTCTTGGGTTTTTTAATTCATCTTTTCACAAAACCTGGGCTTTTAAAAAAAATATTCCTACAGTGATGTTAATTTTTTTTAAACCCTGTCCTCCAGGGAGGGTGGGAGCTGTTGCTAGACCTGCCTGAATTAGGCCATTTCCCCCAACCCCTCAATACCCTACAGATCCTGCCTCCACCCAATTCCCCACAAAGCACCAGAGGCAGGAGATCTGGATTCAAGTGCCAGCTCTGCCACTGACCCCATGGTCCTGGCCCACCCCTGCCCCCTCAACCAGTGTCTTCACATGTATGATGCTACATGGGGTGGTGACCTCCTGCCTCTCCCACGGCTTACAGCTTCTACCTGGCCCCAGGCTACCCAGTATTTTATCGTCCAGACCCATGGCAGGGCCACCGGGCAGGACAGGGGAACAGGGGGGGGAGGACAATGAATACTCTTTGTTTTGTTTTTTAAAGAAAAATACAGTTTATTTCAGGCTTACGGAAACATTCAGAGCGCTGCTGTGCTCCATTCGTCCATCTGTTTGTTTGTCCAAAGTACCAGGCTGCTGGGGTGGGCCCAGAAACTGCTCCCTTGCTGAGCTCTGAAGCTCAGCTCCCAGAAGGCTGATTCCAAGACTACTCACAGGTCAAGCCACAAATTAAACAATAAGGTATTATTTATTGAGGTCTTAAGCCTCATCCCTGGACTTCAATGGGATGAGGAGTTTGAAAAGAGGTTGAAGGAGACAGAAAACAAAGCCCAGGTCCCCCGAGCTCACTGCCTAGACAAGGTCTTAGACATCCTGAAGGAACCCAGGGCTAGAAACTGGGCTGCAGGAAGGAAGCGTTCCTGGGAGGTTCCAATTTCTGGGCAGGGGCATAGAGATGCTCCGTGTGGGGGCGGGGGGAAGTGAGGGAGAGGTACCACAGCTACTTCCATTCACATCATCAACTAACCTCTCTTCCATGAGCAAGCTCATCTCAACATTCCTTACCCAGCGGGAATACTGGTTCTCCTGTTGGTCCTCTCCCTTCACACATCCACCTGCCTACTACCAGCCAGCGTTTAGCTTTTCCTCTAGTCACTCCCATACCCACTCATCCCTCCCTCTTCACGCTGACTGCACCCAAGTGGCACTTTGCTGGGAAACCAGGCCTCATCACTCAGACCACCCCAAGACCAAAGACCCTTGGGCTCTTCTTCCCCTGGAAGGAGCTGGACAGGGGAATGGGAGAGGGTGGAGATGGGGTAACCAGTCCAGAGGTCCATGACCCTCCAAAAAACCCCTACAAATAAGCCCCAAACAACTAGCAAACAAGGACCCAGACTATTTCCAGCCCCACTCATTTCTTTCTCCGGACAACGGTCCAGCCATCCTCCACTATATCCTCTTCCTTAATAGTCTGGGAGTCTGGACCAGGCTGGGGGCAGACCCCATCTGTAGCTGCCCCATCAGCTGCGACCTGGAGGAGAAATACAAGAGAGAGCTAAATACAACACCTCCCAACTGTGGCCAGTGGAGACCCAGGCTCTCCCAGCTTTGCCAGGACTGGCTGTGTGACCTTAGGAAAGTTTCCTGCCCTCTCTGGATAATACAACCACCACCACCATCACCACCACCCCCATCACTTCCCTGTGAAACTAGGTGATCTTCCAGAAGATTGAAAATATCTGCATCTCCACACCCAAGAGGCACCCCCTTCACCTCCATCTCCTCCACGCTGTTTGCATCATCATCCTCATCAGTCTCTCTGGCTGTCGTCAGTGCGGTGGCTCTGACCTTGCACTTTCTTTGGGTGATGAGAGAGGCCATCTCCTTCAGAGCAGCCCTATCACCCCTCTCGAAGTGGTGGAACATGGTCTGTAGCTGCTGGCTCACCTACCAAGAAAACATTCAACCAGCTTGGATTTTCTAGAGAACCTACAATACAACCAGCCCGTGTTTGCAGCAAGAGTGGGAAGGGGTCTGGAATTTTCCAGAAGAGAATGGGGCTCTTTCCTCCCCAAGGAGTTCACTAATGAAGCAATCACATATGAAGGGCTCAGTAAGGGTCTGAAGCATTGAAGGAGGGCCTCCTAGCAGGGAAGGCACTAGAACTGGGTTTGAAAGATGGAAGATGTAAAAAGGGAAGGCAATCCCAGCGGGGGCAGTAATGTTAACCAGAGCAGGGGTGGAAATGTACCTGGCCTGATGTGCCCTTGAGATGGGGGTGACGAACAGACCTAGCTGAGAATGACGTATAGAAAGAAATAAAAGAGGCAAGATTTGAAAAGCCTGGGAAGACTAGACTCAGGCAATAGGGAGTCATAGAAAGTTCTTGCACAGGACTCAAGAAAAGAATGGTTACAGCCAAAAGTATTGGTCTAAAACAGACAGCTAGGGAGAAGAAAGGCTGCAGGCAGGGAGACAGCAGTTGTATCCACGATATGCTCACCTGGGGCAGACTCCCATCCTCCACAACCGTATCAAACTCGTTTGTCATTAGCTCCCCGAGGAAGTCCTCCACCTCATCTAGCTCCAAGTCAGCTGAGTAGGAAAGGATAGGGTCCTCTCATCAAAGACCAGCCAACTTCATCACCCCTGCCCACTACTCTTCAATACCTACTTAGTGGATCCGCATCTGGTTGGTGGGTAAAGGTTCAGTGAGCCTTTTATTTGCTAAAGTGCTCTACTTTCCAGGTTTTAACATGATTTTTAAAAAGAAAAAAATCAAACACTAAATAAAATACCTAATTTCCAATCTCCTGCATTCTACTAAGCCCTCTATTCCTGCAGCATTCCATCCACACTCGACCTCTTTCATCTGGCCTATTTTAACCGGAATCCTCTCTGTGTGACCTTGAGCATGTGACTTACTCATCTCCAAGCCTCAGTTTTCTCATCTGCAAAGTGATGTTAATAGTAACCTCCTTGAAGGTCTGTTATGAGAAGTCACCCAAACAATGCCTAGCACAGGGGAGACCCATAATCCATGTTCACTTCCATCACTCAAGGGCTGAAGTTTTTGAAATGTAGACTCTTTCCAATTGTGGTTCCACCGACACAGGAGGCCACAGACCAATGGCATAGGTAAGAAGAAATGGATATAAGTACTTGCCACGATGAAATCATCACAGCCTTGACCTAACATCCTATTGTGTTACTTTGGCTAAGACTCTTGGCTCCACTTACCTTATAGGCCCATGCTCTACTTTTTCTGAGTTAGAGAATAACTCAAGAAAGTCTTCCACAAAGCTCCTTGCTCTCTTCCCTCTGGGAGAGCTCATTCACCCCCTTGGCTTTCCCTAACACTCTAATATCCCCCAAATCTGTCTCCAACCCAGACTACTCTCCACGTGTTTCACAGGTGCCTCAGACCCTCCATATCCAAAGCCAGATTCATCACCTTACCGTGCAAACCTACTTCTCATTCCCCAGCGTTCTTCTATTCCATGAAAGGCACCTAAGCCACCCAGCGACTCAAACCTGAAACCTGTCTCCCTTCCCCTCCCCCTCTACAGCCAAACAATTTCCTTAGGACCACCCCTTCTTTTCCATGACTATTGCCACTGCCCTAGTTCAGGCCTCATCATTTTCTAGACAGAAACAGCTTTCTCATCAGTCTTTCCCTCTCCAGTCCATGCTCCACACTGACTACTTTCTAGCCAGAAAACCCCATCGTTTTAGATCCTGCTCATGAATTTTTAATCACCTACTGCAGTGTTTCATGTTCTGCTTCTGAGAAATAACTGTCCTGCTGGGTTTTAAGGGAAGCTATTCATAGAAAACTAATGGGAACCAAAGGTAAACAGGTTTCTTTTCGGTGATTAACCTTATCCAAGCCTTTAATATGTTAATGATTACTGTGACTCTTAAGTAAGAACTGAAAAAACGAGCTTTTCTTATATAATTTGACTGGAGCAGCTTTTTCTTCGTTGAACATCTAACAGAACTAGTCTTCCAAAGCATGCATTTTGGCAAACACTAGCTTAAAGGACAAAAATCAAAGGCCTTCCATGTCTCACCCCTTTCCAGGGTCCCCTCCAACCCCCAATCTCCACCACTCCTCCCTTCCACACACCCACAAGCACACACACACCGTTACTCTAACACTGAGCTCCCCGCCACTTTCCAAATATAACGCATAATCTCCTCATACCACAGGACTTATTTTTGAGTGCTGCTCTCTGCCTCCCCCAGCTAGTTAACTCCTTCTCATCCCTTAAGATTCAGCCCAATCACCACCACCCCCTAACGATCTCCAAAAGACGCCTCCTTCCCAGTCTCACATTACCCAAGCACCGAGCTCCTCTTTATTAGAACACCTATCACCCTATGTGTAAACGCCTATTTACTTATCTGGATCCCTCACTAGATGGTAAACTTCCTTGAGAGAAAAGACACTGCCTAATGTCATCTCCAAGACTAAAAAACTATATGAAAAATTTTGTAAAAATCATATTTCGCAAAAGACTCCCTGCGGGGCCCCTTATTCTTATACGACCCTCAAGACACACCAAAGATGTAGATCTCTGCTGTCCAAATAGTCAAATGTGGTTACTGAGCACTTAAAGTGTGGCTAGGCCAAAAAAAGAGATGTGCTAAAACTGAAAAACACCCACCAGATTTTGAAAACGTAATGCTAAAAAAAAATGTAAAACATCTCATTAATAGTGTTTTATACTGACTACATGTTGAAGTATTTTGGATATGTTGAGTTGAATAATATTAATTTCATCTGCTTTTTACTTTATTAAAGTGGCTGCTGAAAAATTTTAAATTACGTGATGCGACTAGCATTGTATTTCTATTGGACTGCGCTGGTGGATACTTTTATATCCATTTTACAAATTATGAAACTGAGTCTCAGGGGAGTAAACCGACTTGTCCAGCCTGATATCCTGAGTCAATGGCACGGCCCGTAAGGCATTCGAACTCAGGATTCTGACTCCAAAGCCTGCATTCATTCCACCTCGCCCTCAGGTACCAACCGACAATTGCGCAAGAGGAAGTGCGGACTCACTAGGATCGGCCTCCTCCTTCCCATGCCCCCACAGAGACACATCCTAGCGCCTCACATTCACTCACCATTGCGGAAGAAGTACTCCTCCACTGCACCCCCCAGCCACTCAGCCTTCTCCTGGCTGTGCACACCCCCGAAGCCGTTCTCCACAGCGATCTGCGAACACAGGCCCAAGCCCACCACGTCAGCCCGGGAACCGGCCTACAGGGGCGCAGGAGGCCGCTGCTTACACCGCCCAACCAAGCCTCGGGCGGCTCGCCGGGCCAACTCCTGTTCTGCCCCGGTCTTTAACCTTTGTCCCAGCCGCGGCCCCGCTCACCTGCAAGGCGGGCCAGGCCTCCAGCGCCGCGCGGACAGCAACCCCGAAGAGCGCTCGCGAATCTTCAGCAGCGCCCGCCATCATCCGGCCGCGGAGCACGTGACATCAAGGCGGGCCAATACCTGCGCAGCACCGCCCAGGCAGAAGGAGTCGGAAGCCGAGCCTGAGAACGCAGATTCGCCTTTCCGCAGACCTGGCAGCAAGACTAGAGCAATAGAAAAGTCTGTCGAGCAATCGATGACACCACCGCCGTCACTCACATGTAATAATTAAATCTAAGGAAGCCAGGAGGGGAGGGCGGCTGAGGCCATGAGTTCCGGACCCATGGGTACTGCGCGGAAAAGATGTGGGGAACTTATTAAAGATGCACATTTCAGGCCCTAGGACAGAAGAAGCAACCTCACGTAGCATTGCCTAAAAATCTGCATTCAATAATGCATCCTAACATCTATAGAACACTCCACCCAATAACAGCAGAATACACATTTTTCTGAAGTGCACGTGGAGCATTTTCCAGGACAGACCGTATGTTAAGTCTAAAGCAGGCCTCAATAGATTTAAAAGGATTGAAATCATACAAAGTACGTTCTCTGACCACAATGGAATGAAATTAGAAGTCAATAACGGAAAGACATTTGTGAAATTCACAAATATGTGGATATTAACACACTTCTAAATAACAAATGGGTCAAAGAAAAAAATCACAAGAGAAATAAGAAAACATCTTGAAATGACTTGAAAGCTAAAGCACAGAACACCAAAATTTATGAGTTGCAGCCAAAGCAATGCTTAAATGGAATTTTATAGCTGTAAACGTCCCTATTAAAAAAGAAGAAAGATCTCAAATGAATAACCTGACCTTCCACCTTAGGAAACTAGAAAAAGAAGAACAGAGTAATCCCAAAGCAAGCAGAAGGAAGGAAATAATAAAAATTGGAGAGGAAATAAATGTAACAGAAAATAGAAAAACAACAGAGAAAATCAGTAAAACCAAAAATCAGTCTTTTTAAGAAAGATCAACAAAATTGACAAACTTTTTGCTAGATTAACTAAGTAAAAAATAGAGAAGATTCAAATTACTGAAATCAGTAATGAAAGAGGTGACATCACTACCAACTAGTCAAAAAAGCCCATATATTGCATGGTATCATTTATATGAAATGTACAGAACAAGTAAATCTACGGAGACAGAAAATAGGTTAATGGTTGCCTAAGGATAGAGGAAGGGGGAAAATGTGGCCTGACTCCTAATGAGTATAGGGTTTCTTTTAGGGGCAATGAAAATGTTCTAAAATTAGATATGGTGACATCTGCTGTTAGGGCCTGAGTTGTGTCCTGCCCCCAACCCCCATTCATACGTTGAAACCCTAATCCCCAGAATGTGGTTGTATTTGGAGGCAGAGCCTTTAAAGAGGTAATTAAGGTAAAATGAGGCCATGTGGGTGCACCCTAGTCCAATATGATTGGTGTCCCTATAAGAAGAGGAGATTACGGCCCAGTGGTTAGGACTCCGTGCTTCCACTGCAGAGGACACAGGGGGTTCAATCCCTGGTCAGGGAACTAAGATCCCACAAGACGCATGGCATGGCCAAAAAAAAAGAGGAGAGTAGGACAGAGAAACCAGACGCATCCACAGAGAGATGACCATGTGAACACACATCTGCAAGACGAGGAAAAAGGCCTCAGAAGAAACCAAACCTGCCAACACCTTGATCTCAAACTTCTAGCTTCTAGAACTTTGAGAAAATAAAGTTCTGTTGTTAAAGCCACCAGTCTGTAGTATTTTGTTATGACAGCCCTAGCAAACTAATATAGTTGCACAACTCTGAAAATATACTAAAAACCATTTAATTGTTCATTTTAAATGGGTGAAGTTTATGGTATATAAATAATATCTCAATAAAGCTGTTTTTAGAGAAGTATTATAGGTGATTCCCTCTCACAGCAAAGGTTGCAAACTTTGGACAAGTCCATGTTAACAAACAGTACTGATACTTCTGTGTCTGGCCCTGTGCTTAGTGCTGCTGGGTCATGGGGTTTGGTCAGATGCTCAAGGAGCTTACAGTCCGGCATGCAAGATTTTCCAAGGACCATAGAATATGATCAGTGCTCAGGGTGAGTGCAGATTTTTGAAAGCCCTGAGGCAGCTAGAATTTTGCAAGCTGTTTTTAAGAAAAACAGTACAAATTTAGGAATGAAAGTGAGTATTGCTTTAGATTATAAAAGAAATTTTAAAATTTACAAATTCCAATTTAAAAAAAACTGACAAATGCCACAAACATCCTCAAAACTAGAGAAATAAAATATTTTTATTAATTGCCTGACTAATCTCTCTACTAACTTTTCCTTTTTTTTTTTTGGCTGCAAACACTTTGATGTCCTCCTGTAAGTAAATGACAATTATTTTATAATAACATTTTCAAGAGAGAATAAAAAGAATTCAATTGAATTCAGTTCCATTCGGTTGATCAAAATTATTTTGTTATTGGTAGTTTAGAAAAATGTCAACTTCACAGCTTGTTATTAGTAACACAAAGTTTAAGACTGTTTTTAAATTTGGGAAAACTTCTATTTAGTTTCTTTTACATGTGAGCTGTAAAATTTCATGATATTTTGACTGTTCTTGTGCAGTGACAAATCTTAAGTACTTCTCAAATTGACAGTGCTCAACAACCAGGGACTTGGAAATGGTCTGTGTAAGTGTGAGGTGCGGAGGCTTAAACTTTATTAGTTCTATGAGAAATCCATCTCTGTGCAATGCTAGAGGAAAAAGGACCACAGGAGCCCATGGGAGTCCAGCATAGGGTGTTCCTGATCCAGCCTTGGGGATAATGGCAAGCCTCTGAGAGATAATGCCTCAGACTTAAAGTTTGACAGGAATTTTGCCAGGTGATGGGGAGTTTGTGTAGATGAGGGTGAGGGTGTGTTTCTAAAGAAAGAAAGAGCCTTTCACGCTGAGGAAACAATCTATACAAAGAAACAGAAGCAGGGAACAACATGGTGTGTGATGATAATCATGAGCATTCCCAGACTGATCATCTAAGGAGGCATAAACTCCTACGGGGCTCTAGAGACTCATTCCTGCAGACTCAGCAATTTAAATTGAGTTCAAAGAAGCCCAGACGAAGAAACTGAGATTAAGCATTTGCACGTGAGTTCCCAGGGCCTCAAAGTTACGTACGTGGAGAGAGTAGGTAAGATTCCGGTTACCAGTTGCAGCGTGTGTGTCTTGAGTTTTCCCACACCACCAAGCGATTCTTCAATATCAGCTGGGTGTCCTACAATTCAACTCAGTTCTGATACTATCTACCTGGAGATAGTGTCAGATTCCACAGGTTAAGGGCTCAGTCACACAAGACTGCCCCCACCACAGACGCCAATCACCAAGTTCAGGTTGTCACCTGTGCTTCTGACCCACAGGCCCAATGGTCAGAGTTCCAACGCCCCCCCTCTCACTAGAGTGGCTCACAGAGCTCAAAGAAACATTTTACTTACTAGATTATCAGTTTATTATAAAAGGATATAACTCAGGAACAGCCAGATGGAAGAGATTCATAGGACAAGCTATGTGGGAAGGGTCAAGGAGCTTCCAAGCTCTCTGAGCATGCCACTCTCCTGGCATCTCTGCGTGTTCATCAACTCTGAAGCTCTCAGAACCTGTTCTTTTGGGGTTTTATGGAGGCTTCGGTACAGAGGCACGATTGATTAGATTATTGGTCATTGGTGATTAAACTCAAACTCCAGCACCTCTCCCCTCCTAGAGGTGGAGGGGAGGGACTGAAAGTGCCAACCCTCTAATCCTGTGGTTGGTGCCACAGACAACCAGCCCCCATCCTTAGTTACCTAGGGGCTTTCCAAACGTCTCTTCATTAATGTAACAAAAGACACTTTTTATCACTCTCAGAGGAAATTCCAAAGGTTGTAGGAGCTCTGTGTCAGGAATGGGTTGAAGACCCAATTTGTATTTCTTATTATAAATCACAATATCACAGTAGACCTGCTGGAAATTCCCACACAGGGAGCCCAATTCTGGACTCCAACAAACCAAGGCCGCTGAATGAACCCTGAGATTTCATCTTGAGACTGAAGTGCAAAGCTGAGTGTACTAAGATTTCACCTTTTCTGTGCCTTGAACCCATCTAGCAGTCTGGTGAAGACAATATACCTCTTGCCAGAATAATGTTTTTAAGTGCATAAACTAAAATATAGAATTACAAAGGAAACCAATTATATTAAAATAGCAAAATAATATAAAAATTAATTGTAATATACATTTTTTTTTTGGCCATGCCATTCCTCTTGTGGGATCCTAGTTCCCCAACTAGGGATCAAACCCAGGACCTGGCATTGAAAGCACTGAGTCCTAACCACTGGACTGCCAGGGAATTCCCAGTATACATATTTCTTTTTTTTTTTTTTTTAATTTTTATTTATTTATGACTGTGTTGAGTCCTCGTTTCTGTGCGAGGGCTTTCTCCAGTTGTGGCAAGTGGGGGCCACTCTTCATCGCGGTGCGCGGGCCTCTCACTATCGCGGCCTCTCTTGTTGCGGAGCACAGGCTCCAGACGCGCAGGCTCAGTAATTGTGGCTCACGGGCCCAGTTGCTCCGCGGCACGTGGGATCTTCCCAGACCAGGGCTCGAACCCGTGTCCCCTGCATTGGCAGGCAGATTCTCAACCACTGCGCCACCAGGGAAGCCCCATATTTCTTTATTAATGCATTAAATACCATGATCTACTAATGAAACAGGAGGGAAGAGGGAAGGGCACAACCTTTAAAAGAATGACAGCAGTTGAGGACATAACATAAACTGGTTAGAACCAATTAGGTCCAAGATGGCAGAATATTCGACTTCCAGTAGACCTTGAGCCTCATTATACACTCATTGTAATACAGTGCCATGACAGTTCTGAGGCCAACCATAAAAGGCCAAAAAGTGGGTGGTGGCCCAATTCCTGGAAATCTGTGCCCCCTTCCCCCCAAAATAGTTAGAATAATCCTCCTGCTCATTAGCCTATGAAATTACCCAGCCCATAAGAACTAACCACGCGGGGGACTTCCCCGGTGGTCCAGTGGGTAAGATTCCGTGCTCCCAGTGCAGGGGGCCTGGGTTTGATCCCTGGTCAGGGAACTAGATCCCGCACGCATGCTGCAACTAAGAGCCCGCATTCTGCAGCGAAGATCCCACGTGCCTCAACTAAGACCTGGGGCAGCCAAAATAAAATAAATAAATACATAAATAGATAAATATTAAAAAAAAAAACAACTAACCACTCCATATTTCAGGGCCTCTCGCCTTCTGAGATGGCCTACACTCTGTCTGTGGAGTGTGGTTCTCCCAAGGCCATTCCCCCTTTTGAGACAGACTGCATTCTGTCTATGGAATGTGTACCTCTCTAAATAAATCTACTTCTTACCTATCACTTTGTCTCTCACTGAATTCTTTCTGCAATGAGACATAAAGAACCTGAGCTTCAATAAGTCCTGAGACCAGGTGTGTGATCTCAATTAAAAAACTGTAGGTTTTGTCTGGGTTCGAGTCCTGGCACGAGGGTTCAAGTCCCAACCTGAGTTGCACAGTTTCACTAACAGGTTAAATGACTACTGTGATTTCAAATTAATGATGAATGTAAACAATACTTTAAGAGATCTGCTATGAGAAATATCTGTGTATTGGTGACAAAGTCATATGTACTGCTAATACTACTGTGGTTGGTTGCCTACTTTCATTATTGAAAGAAATGTCAAGTTTCAGTGGAGGTTGGTGAAAATAAGATGTATTTTTCTAGCATCCAAATACACAGACACTCCAAATTCTATGCATGACACTTAATAAATCCATGAATCCCAGGTTAAATACTCCTAGACCCTACTCTAGAGGGAACATTTCAGGCTAGCTTAGGCCTTCAGATGAAGATGATCAGATTGATGTGTCGAAGACTGAACTCCCAAAACCTAAACCAAAATTCAATCCCCAGCATGAGACCTCAGGCAGAGCTCCAAGATTGAAATGCAGGTTGAACTGCCAAACTGAACTGCAGAGGGTGCTTCCAGATGAAACTTTTCAGACTAGGACCCCTCTTAGGATTGCAAGACAGAGCCCACCAGACAGAAATCCCCATGTAAGGTCATCACATTGAGATACCCTAGGCATGACTCCTCAGGCTAAAATACCCCAGACTGAGCCCCCAGTATCTGAGCCTCCCGAAGGTGGCCAGACCCGCCACCCAGACGGAGCCTTGAGCCTAGCACTCACTTGGTGAGAGACTCAGTCATATCTTAGACCAAAAATCAGGCTCCCATATTGAATTCTCAGATGTCTCAAGAGTGAACCGTCAACATTTAAACCCTCAAAGTCAGGTTCCCCATAATGAACCTCTAGGCAGAGCCACAGGACTAAGACCTCAAGCTTAACTCCTTGAAGGAGAATGGGGGTGGTATCTTGGAAGTGAGACCAAACTGAGTTCCCAGAAGGACCCCTCACACACTGAGGCCACAGATATGCCCCCACTGAAAATACAGACTGAGCCCACGTTCTGAAACAGATTCCCTCAGACTGAAAACCTAATGTCTGAGGTCCCAAATAACACACCCAGAATGAGCCCTAGAGGGAATCCCCAGAGGGAACAACCAGTATGCATCCCATGGTAGCCATGAGAATGCATCTCATAGACTTTAAACTTCAGGATGCATAATTGATCAAGAGCCCCAGCTGCTGTGTTCTGAATTCCCCTCATTTGTGCAGAGACCATACTTCCCACGAGCTACTCCCAGCCAATGACTGAGTGTGGCAGGGATACTTGGGTGACTTTGGTTCAAGGAATCCCACACAGTCTTGCCAAACCTCCCTTGCACTGCACAGCAGTCTAGGACACTTTCACTCAACCTTCCCTCTTTCTCTCCTTAGTCTGGGTCAGATTGCATTATGTTCCAATGGCTCTCCCAGCCTTCCATGGCACCCACCCCATTTTCTCTCTTTGGCATTTCCCCTGATAAAATTGTTGCTCACTTTTGTGACACTAATCCCATCTTAGTGTCTGCTTCTCAGAACTAACACAAGCTCCCAGGCATGAGACTGTGAGGTTAATTGCTCCAGACTGAGCTGCCAATGTCTGAGACCACAACTCCCATTTTCAGAATAAGTCTACAGATTGAGATCAGAAGCCAGCATGCTCCCAGATGAGCTTCCAAGGTCTCAGCCTCAAACTAATAACCCAGTCTGAGTCCTCAGGTTTGTATGGAAGAGGGAGCAACCCAGGTGGACCCCAAAGGCTGCCAGATGGAACTCCCACTCTGAAAACTTTAGGCTTATGTTCACAGAATTAGCTGCCAAGACTGAGCGCCCAGTCTAAGTGCCCCAGAATGAGCTCCTCTTAACTGACCCCCCGAGAAAGCTCCCACACAGCCCCCAGACTGAGCTACCAATGTCTGAGCTTTCAAGACATATGCCAAAAAATGAATCCTCAGACAAGTGACCAGAGAGGGGGTCCTAACAATCCAGACTGAGGACCCTACCCTGAATCTGAAAAGTGATGACTGAAGGCTAATCCCCAAAACTGAGCTGGTTTCCTTAGCTTGAACCTCCAACCTCTGGGCCCACAAAACAAACCCAAAGCCCAGAATGAAGCATCAGACTGGTGATACAGAAGCTCAGACAGACCCTGGACTGAGTCCCCAGGTAGAACCCCAAGAATCAGACTCCTAGACTGAACTCTTTTTTTTCTTTTTTTTTTTTGTCCTCACAGCGCGGCATGCAAGATCTTAGTTCCCCAACCAGGGATCAAACCCGCGCCCTCTGCAGTGGAAGTATGGAATCTTAACCACTGGACCACCAGGGAAGACCCTGAACTCTCATATTGAAATACTAGAATGACCCCCAGTCTGAGCACCCCCAGACTACGCCCCTTATAAAATGAAAACCAAGAATGGGATTCTATAGACTGAATCTACCATATTGTCTACAGACTCAGAAATTGAACTGAAGCCTTTAGAGTAAGTTCCTAGACTAAGGTCCCCCAACTGTGATCATGAAACTGATTCCCCAGAATGAACTTCCAATCTCTTAGACTCTAAATTCATACCCCCAGAATTAGTACCCAAAACTGTATCCACAGAACCAGGGGCTCAGACTGAGAAACCCAGGTTGAGACACCTGTGTAGCAAGACTGCTAGCTTAACACTCCAATTTACATTCTCCCTTTCCTCCTTTGGAACAGAATCCATGTTTTTAGCTCAGTGGGCAAAAGTCCAGCTAAAAGACTACATTTCCTAGTCTTCCTTGCAACTGGGTACAGCCATGTGATACACGCTTTGGCCAATGAGATTTAAATGGAATAGAGGGGCAGTTCCTTGGGACTGTTTTTACCTGAGAGAAATAAAGGCTTTTGTCTTGTTCAAGCCATCCTTATATGGTGGTTTTCTGTTGCTTGCAATCACATCTTTGATGAGATGCTGAGCCCTCCCGGGCGGGGGTGGGAGGGTGATGTCTGAGCCACAGTGAGTCAGCACTCTAAACCCAAATCCTCATGCTGAGCACCCAACAGTGAATGATCCAGATAGAGCTCCTGAGTGACCAGTACCGTGAGACTGATCCCTGATACTAAGTTAGTAGTGCCTGAGCCCCTAGACAGCAACCATAAGGTAGGTGACCAAACAGTTTCTAGGTCAAACCCCCAAAATGATGTCCCCAGAACAAATACCCTGCCTGAGCTCCCTGAAGAAGTTCCCCAGGTTGGGTACAAGAGATTTAGTTTGGAGAATGAAGTTTCAGATCCCCATACTGAGGCCACACTGAGCCCCCCACCAAAATGAATCTCAGAGTACATCAGAGTAACATCAGAATAAACTGCTAGATGGAGCACCAGTCTCTCACATCCAGAGTGAGCCCCTTGACTGTGCCTGGTAGCCAGAGTACCCCAGTTGATGCATACAAATTGAGTTCTCCAGAGTATAATTCCCAGATAGAGCTCCCCGAAACTGATCTGCCAAACTGAGGTCCCAACTTTGAGTCCCTCTGGCTAAGACTTCAGATTGACTTATTTGCAATGATAGCCCTAGGTGGCCCACTCGGGTTGTTCAGATTGAACCCAAATATAGGTGTGCAGAGTGACTGCCTGGACTAGACCCCTGAACTGATTTTTTCAGATTGAAATCTTCAGACGAAACCCCTATACCGAAACTGAGATAACCAGTGACAATATTGAAACTTATCTGAGCCCTATGTTCCTGGAAAGCAGCATGGTCCAAAAATTCTCGCTCTCTTTTGTGCTCTGAGAAAGGGCAAAGGACTTCCCTGCTCCCGTGTAGTCCAAGATAAGGCTCAGCTCCACCTTTCTTCAGTGACTCAGATAAGACCTGTCACTCTCATTCCTCATCACTCCATAAGGCTCCCAGACCATCTACCCTTGTCTACTTACCTCCATAGAATCCCAGTCTCCCTTCATATTCTTTGAGACATTTCTCCATAGTGTACAGTTTCTCTATTGTACTATCCTGAATAAAATCATCTCCTTAATTATCCAGTGCATTTTGTCCTTCACACCAATCTCAGTCCCCACATTGAGGTACTCAGATCCTCAGAGAAACTGCCTCACTCATTCATTCATTCATTAACCAAATATTGATTGAGTGCTGAATGTGTGCCAGGCACTGCACTAAGCACTGGGGAGCTAACATGACAGACAAAGGTTCTGCTTTCACAGGGCTTACAATGTGAATGAGGATAACAGGGGAGGGAGGAAGAGTTTTTAATAGGATGGTCATGGAAAGCACCTCTGTGGATATAACATTTAAGCTGTGCTCTTTTTTTTTTTTTAAACATGTTTTTTGTTTTTTTAAAATTTTATTTTATGGCTGTGTTGGATCTTCATTTCTGTGCGAGGGCTTTCCCTAGTTGCGGCAAGTGGGGGCCACTCTTCATCGCGGTGCACGGGCCTCTTACTATCGCGGCCTCTCTTGTTGCGGAGCACAGGCTCCAGACGCGCAGGCTCAGTAATTGTGGCTCACGGGCGTAGTCGCTCCGCGGCATGTGGGATCCTCCCAGACCAGGGCTCGAACCCGTGTCCCCCGCATCGGCAGGCAGATTCCCAACCACTGCGCCACCAGGGAAGCCCCTTAAGCTGTGCTCTTAAGGAGGAGATGGAGGACAAGGAAAATGGTTCCAAGAAAAGGAACAACAGGCATAAAGGCCAGGGAAACAGAACTTAGTATGAGATGGAAAGAGCTACAGGAGATGAGGTGGGTGACACTGGCAAGGGCCTTGTTAGTCATGGCAAGAAGTTTGAATTTTATTTGAAATGCAGTGGAAAATGTTCTATGCAGGGTGATAAAATGATGTGATTTACTTTTTTTGAAAGACGACTCTACCTACTTGTGTGGAGAAGGAATTATAAAGGGGCAAAAGTGGAAGCAGAGAGACGATTGGGAAATATATAATGGGAAATATATAATTGGGAATTATAATAATTCAGACAAGACACAATGGTGGTTTGGTGTAGGTTAGTGATAGTGGAGACAGAGAGATGCGGACAAATTCAAGATAAATTTTAGAGATAAAACCAATAGTACTCCATAATAAGTACTATTGAGTGTGGAGGAGGTGAGGGAAAGGGATGATTCTCAGCTTTTTTTTTTTTGGCCGCGCCCTGCAGCTTGCAGGATTTTGAACCCACGCACTCAGCAGTGAAAGCACAAGTCCTAACCACTGGACCACCAGGGAATTCCTGATTCTTGCCTTTCTGAGTAGCTGGTTATTGTGTTGTAGGGAAAATGGGGCACAAGAGGACGGTCATGTCCCAGGTCTCTGGTGAGTCCCTGGGACGGGCTGCCAAGTGAGGGTCCTTGGCTTCGTGTAGGAAAGAATACAAGAGCAAGCCACAGCAAAGTGAAAGCAGGTTTATTTAGAGAGATGCACACTCCACAGACAGAGTGTGGGCCATCTCAGAAGACAAGAGCGACCTGAAGTGTGGGGGGTGGTTAGTTTTTATGGGCTGGGTAATTTCATAGGCTAACAAGTGGGAGGAATATTCTAACTATCTTGGAGAAGGGGTGGGGATTTCCAGGAGTTAGGGTACCACCCACTTTTTGGCCTTTTATGGTTGGCCTCATAACTGTTGTGGCACCAGTGGATGTGTCATTTAACATATGCTGATGTATTACAATGAGAATGCAGTGAGGCTCAAGGTCCACTGGAAGTCAAATCTTCCACCATCTTGAGCCTAGTTAGTTCTAACCAGTTTATATCATATCCTCAATGGCTATGTCATTCCTTTAAAAGTTGTGTTCTGCCCCCCTTCTCTCCTGTCTCAGTTGTACTGAGATAGGGAAAGGAAGCAGGAAGAACAGACTTGGGGGAAATATCAAGATTTCTGTTTTAGACACAGTCAATTTGAGCTGCCTGTGAGATATTCAAGTGCAGATGATAAGGGGGCAATTGGGTCTACAAGCTCAGAGAATGTCAACATTTAGAAGCCAGCAAAGGAGAATGAGAAGAAATAGACATGTTTCAAGAAGGAGGAATTGGTTGACAGTGTCAGATGCCACTGGGAGACAAGTAGTATGAGAAAAGGAAAGTATCTGTCAGATTTGACAACACAAAGTCTTTCATGACTTTGACAAGAGCAGGTTTCACGGAGCGGTACAAAATTAGACTGGAGTTGGTTGAAGAGTGAAAGGGAGGTGAAGTGGAGAAATCAGTGTGTAATGCATGTCTTGGGAAGTTTTGCTGTGAAAGAAACAGAGAACTATGCATAGCAGGAAGAGCTTGTGGAATTCAAGGCGGACTCTTAAAATGGTAGATGATAGAGCACGTGCATGCACTGATGGGAATAGCCCAAAAGAGGAGAAACTGGTGATGCAAGAGAGATGGGAGTGACTGAAAGAGTGAAGTCCTTGAGTGGGTGGGAGGGGTCTAAAGCAGAGGTAGAGGGACTGGTCTTTGACTTGAGGAGGGACAGTTTCTCCATGTAACAAGACAGAAGAGGAAGTTGTGTATCCAGAGGATTGTAGATCTGGTGGTGAGATAAGGAAATTCCCATTTGAATACATCTATCTTCTTAATGAAGGGTGATGTGAGGCCATCAGCTAAAGGTGAGGACAGAGGCTGGGATGTGGGAGGTTTGGGAGGAGAGGATAAAGTATGAAATAGTTCTGAGAGTGGGGAAGTGAGCAGAGCAGGATTGCTATGCTATTAATGCCCATTTGAGATCCACAACCAATAATTTAGGACTTCCCTGGTGGCACAGTTGTTAAGAATCCGCCTGCTAATGCAGGGGACACAGGTTCGAGCCCTGGTCTGGGAAGATCCCACTTGCCACAGAAGATCCCACATGCCACGGAGCAACTAAGCCCGTGCACCACAACTACTGAGCCTGTGCTCTAGAGTCCGTGAGCCACAACTACTGAGCCCATGCACCACAACTACTGAAGCCCACGTGCCTAGAGCCTGTGCTCTGCAACAAGAGAAGCCACTGCAATGAGAAGCCCATGCACAGCAACGAAGAGTAGCCCCCGCTCTCCGCAACTAAGAAAGCCCGCGCACAGCAAGGAAGACCCAACACAGCCAAAAATAAATAAATTAAAATAAATAAATTTTTAAAAACCACAATAATTTAGAGTGAAATCAGTTGACTTGTTGTGTGGTTTTTGGTTTTCTCTAATAACATTCAGCTGCTCTGATACAGATGCAGAGTAGGTGGGGCATTGTGACTAACCTGGGTTATGTTTGGCCAAGTCAGTATAAAGATGGGATAGGGGAGCTGTATTAGTTTTCTTCACTGCATAACAAATTACCACAAACTTAGAGGCTTAAAACAACATGCATTTATCATCTCACAGTTTCTAAGTGTCAGGAGTCTGGGAACAAATTAGCTGGGTCTTCTCCTTCAGGGTCTCATTAGGCTCCAGTACAGATGTCAACTGGAGCTGCAGTCCCATCAGAGGCTTGACTAGGTAAAATATCCACTTCCATGCTCCCTCAGGTTGTTGGAAGAATTCATCTCCTTGAAGCTCTAGGACTGAAGTCTTCATTTTCTTTTTCTTTTTTTTTTGGTTTTTTTGTTGTTGTTCTTTTTTTATTTCTTTTTAATTTTTTTCTATTTTTTTCTGTTTTTAATTTCTCTTTTCCTTTTTTTGTTTTTTGTTTGTTCTATTTTTATTATTTTTTGTTTGTTTTTTGGCTTTTGAGGTCCTCATTTTCTTGCTAGCTTTCAGGCAGGGATGGCTCTCTCAGCTGCTAGAAGCCAACTTCCTCGCCATTTGGTCCTTTCCATTGGCCCTCTCACAACATGACAGCTTACTCCTGCAAAGCTAGCAAGAGAGAGTCTCTCTAACTCCAGTCTGATAAAATGGAGTCTTAGGGGAGTGACATTCTATCACTTTTGTCATACTCTATTGGCTAGAAGCAAGTCACAGTTTCTGTTCAACTCACAGGTTCTGCTCAAAGGGAAGGAATTGCACACGGCATGAACACCAGGTGGTGGGGATTACTAGGAGTCACTTTAGGGTCTGTCAGCCACAAGGGCTAGAATAGTAAGGATGTTTGCAAGGGAGTGATTATAATGATGGATAATGAAACCTAAGCTGAGTGTATTCGTTTTCTATTGCTACAGAACATATTGCCACAAACTTAGCAACTTAAAACAACACATGTTTATTATCTCACAGTTTCCATGTGTTAGAAGTCCAGACACAGCTTATCGGGATTCTTTGTTCAGGGTCTCACAAGTTGCACTCAAGATATTGGCCAAGGCCATGGTCTCATATGAGGCCGCGTATTATTTCATATTCTCTTCCAAGCTCACATGGTTGTTGTTAGAATTTAGTTTTTTTGTGGTTGTAAAACCGAGGACCTCAGATCCTCGGGTCTGCCTGAAATTACCTGCCATGCAGCCCTCTCAACAGGAAGTTCACAGCCTAGCAACTTATCTCTTCAAGGCCAGCAGCTGAGTTCCTTGCATGGTAACAAGATGGAGCCATAATATACATATAGATAGATAGATAGATAGATAGATAGATAGATAGATAGATAGATAGATAGATATCCTCCCATCACATTTGCCATACTCTATTGGTTAGAAGCAAGTCACAAGTCCTGCTCATACTTTAGGGAGGGGATTATATAGGGCAAAATACCAGGGGGTAGAGATCATGGGGGTCATCTCAAAATTCTGTCTATCACACTAGTTAAGGAAGTAAGCGAGGACATGAGAAGAGTGAGGGGCAGTGAAAAGGTGATGGAGTGAAAGAATCAGAGGTTGAGATGAGATTGAAGAATTCTTATGCAGGGCAGGTACGAGAGTAAATCAGCTAGAGGACCAGGAAATGATGATTAGAGTGGTATGTTTGAAAATGAGATTTGGGGAGGAGTTTCCTTTTTCACTGAGGACAAGGGCTAGGCTGTGACCATGGAAGTATGAGGCTGAGGTGGCTGAAGGACAAGGTTAGAAATGAGGAGGTCAGAACACTGAGAGGCCAGGATGGTGGATGGGTCATCTACACCTAAGACCTAGCCTGCCATAAGAGCCTTATAAACTGAGCCCTGCCCCACAAATGGAGCCCTCAAACTGAGATCCTAGAGTCCCACAGATTCCATGCCCCTCAGATAAAGCCCCCAGATTATACTGAGAAGCTCACATAGGCCTGAGTAAATTCCCAGGGAGAGGCAATGCCCTTTGTTTGTCCTTTTCCCTATGTAAAAGCTCCTGCCCTGAGTACCCGCCTAGGTTTCACGCAATGTTTTATCTGTTTCCCTCCACCTCTGTCAAGCTAACAGCCTCTCATCCTATGCTGTCTCATCCTTATCCAGCCACCCCTACTCACCCCCTCTGCACACCTGCTCCAGGGAGATGCAGCAGATAAGGCTGCTACTAGCCCATACAGTGCTGTTCTCTGAATAGAGTGAAAAAGACAATCCCCTGGGTGGACAAATTAGAAACATGAGCCCCTTCTTCCAGATAGGCACAGGTTTACAAAGGGGCAGTAGGCTTGTTGAGTGGATCACAGGCTAGATTTCAGCTCAGCCCCAATCCTCTGGACTGGGCACCTTTGTACAATGCATAAAATGCACAACAATATACAGCAGCCAAGGCAGCATGTGTAGGGGAAATGACCAGTGTAAGGTCAACCTCAGCTCTGCCACCTCCTAGCTAGGCAACCTAGGGCCAGCCACCTCCATTGTCTGAGCATGTTTCCTTGTTGGACAAATGGGACACAATCATACCTATTTTACAGGGTTGTTGTGAGGATTAAAGGAGCTAATTTATGCAAATCATCTGATGAGGAGTCCTGGAGAGGGCTGTGGGACCTGGGCCCTGCCCTAGGGAGCACTCAGTTTAATAGTGTATATGACCCCTTGTGGGCAGGGACCACCTCTGTTCATATAGTCTAACACTCATTCCTCCACTGTACTTCCTTTTCTGCAAATGGTCTGTTCATATCCCTTGCTTATTCTTCTACTGGAATGTCAGGGTTTTGTACCCAGTGATGCAAAGATAGAAGAAATGATTGGTGCTTATTCATTCACTCTAGGAATGGTATCTGGGGGAAACTGTTAATAATTTTTTTGCTATTATCAGGTTCCCTTGGTAGCTGAATGGCTTCTGTCTATCTAGCCTTCCTTTCAATCCAGTGAGTTCTCCCCCAGCCTTGAAATAATTCCCTTTTTGCTTAAGGTAGCCAGGGCCACTTTCTGTTACTTGCAAGCAAAGACTTCTGATCAAAACTCACAGTTATAAGAGAGGAGATGAGGTTGGGCTGGACTTCTGCCAACCTTACAAGAATGATTTTGAGAGGAAACCCTTACATATATCATTCTGAATACTAATGAATGAAGTCTTACAGATTCAAGTTTTGCTCACTATGAGTGAACTCTAATAAATTACTATGTGATATGGGATAATAAGCCTGTTATAAACAAAAGTTCAAGTGGATGTAATACCTCATATTATTTGCTCTCAGAAAATTTCTGGAGCCTTGGAAACAGAGTCATTTGGGCAAAATGTTGGGCAGGCAGGAACCACTGATTGTGAAAACAGCGTGGAGAAGCAAAACTCATCCGTGTTTTTGCTTCATCCACTATGGAATCTGCTCCATTCCAAATATGGCCCTAGATGGAAATCCCATAAGAGTGTTCCATTACTTGCCTGGGAGAAACCAGAGCTGAACAGTTCCTGGAATTCCCAGCTGCTGGGCCTCATCCACAATAATGCTTATGTCCTCAGACATTCATTCCATCTCTGGGAACCAGGGCTTTCATATGAGGGCTTTACTCAAAGATTAACCCTCACAGAGATGTTAAGTCTGGTTTTATTTTTATTTTTAAGGAGGAACTTTCTGAATTGTTCTTATCAGCTGGTAACAATCTCTCAGGTACACACTGAGAAACTCATATTTTGTCTTGCAGCTTTGTACCTGAGTTGTGAGAACAGTGAGTTTGGGATATCAAGCTCAGATCACCCCTTAACCATGTCTCCTTCCCACCACATAGCCTTCAATAAGCTATAGCATTTGTAATGCCAATTCCTTCAAACATGGCCTTCCAGCAACTTGATGAACCAGAACAATTATTAATGGAGATTTTTGACGTCGATGCAAAGAATCACAGTGATGTGCAGACCTTTTTTCTTTATCAAAGCAGGAAAACTAGATGAACAGTCAAGCATCTCTGCACATAGTTCCCCAAAGTTTTCCTCCAGTTGTTACTGGACAAAGAAACTTTCTACTACTTTGAAGATGCCCAAGAGCCTTAATAGTCTCCCAAAGGGGTTCACAAAATAGAATGTCTTTGATGACATCAGCAGCACATAAAGGCTGAAAACTAGGTGCTGGCTGTACAGAGAGACAATGGTACTTTGACCCAGTTACATGCTGGAGGGAAATTGCTCTCTCTCTCTCCCTCCCTTCCTCGCTCTCCTCCTTCCTTCCTCTGGCTGCAAATATCAGAAATAAATTCTGTCACCTTGAATATGAAATATAATTTACTGTAAGGATATAGGGAGATTGTAGAAATGGAAGGAAAGGCTGAAGATTCAGGTCAGAGGGGACAGGATCTGGATCCAGTCTAGCAACTCTAGACTGATGATCTTTCAAGGTTGCTCCATCTGGATGAAGCTATTCCACCCAGTTCTGGATGAAAGTACTGTTTGCTCACTCCACTCCCTTTCTACTCAAAAGGTGGTCTGTGGGCCAACAGCACTGGCATCATCTGGGAGATTTTTAGAAATTCAGGATTTCAGGCCCCACTGACTCAGAATCTGCATTGTAACAAGGCTCTCAGGTGACTCATATGCACGCTAGAGTTCAGAGAAGCGCTGACCTCTTCAAGATCCAGCTGGTCTGGTTCGGGTCCCGTGCCACTCCCTTGACTAGAGGAAAGCATGATACTGTGGTTGACAGTCCTGCCAGACTATATCCAGTAGAAGAGTAATCATTCAAATCTCCCAAATCAGGGTGCTGTTACCAAAGGAGTGGGGAATGAATGCTGGGTGGCTAAGAACCAATTAAATATCCATTTCACCCTTGTTCTTTGGGAGGGTGAGGTTTGGAAGGTGTTTTCTCCTAGGAAGGGTTAACAAAACTTTGTGTATTCATTAGATCTGGGCCCTCCTTGGAGGCAATGAAGTTATTTTGCCCAAGAAAGGGAATTTCAGGGGCTTAAAAAAGAAAGCCTCTCAGCTCCAGGGATTAATCCCTAGAGAATGGAAAGTAGGAGGGTCTGTGATGGGAAGTCCCGCGGCAGCTCCAGCAGGAGGTAAGCGCCCGGAGGGGCGGGGGCAAAGTTGCCACGAGTGCGGGTCGGCTGGGGGTCCTGCCTGACCCAGAAGACTCGCTCCACATCTGCCGGGATGCGGAGCGGGGGCGGCTGCCCAAATTCGGGACTAGGAACCGCGTCCCCTTGGCCCGGGCTGATGGAAGTATGGAGGCGGGGATGTGTCTGAAGGACTCGGGCGCTTTCCTGTCTCGGCTGCGGGCTCCCTTTCTGCCTTCCCGGCTGTGGGGCTGACTCCCCTGTGCAGCCCCAGAGAATCTCCTTGGAGTGGGGTCGCCTCCAAACCCCAGATTGCCGGAGCTCTCTGCAACCGCACCCGGGGCTGGGTGCCAGATAATTCTCACCCTTTCGGGGAGAGGACGAGAAGGGGGACAGCTGACCCGCCATGCAACTGAGGACTAGATTCAAACTGTGCGTCTGGGGGTCGTTACAGTGCCGCGTTCTCTCACTCTAGGACCCTTTGCTTCCTTTTGGTTCAGGCTGCCCCGAGGGACCGGGTCCCTGGACCGATCCCAACCAAGTGTCTGGAAGCCGAACTTGCGTGTGGCTTTCGCCTGGAGGCCGGTGGAGGGGACTCCGGGGTCTCAGAACTTAGCGGGGGAGGGAGAGGAGATCTTAGGTCACAGGCGGGAACCTGAGCGAACTCCCCCCTTTTTTCTTAGTTCCCTGACCAGGGATCGAACTCCTGCCGCCTGCAGTGGAAGCGCAGACTCCTAACCACTGGACTGACAGGAAATTCCCCCAGAGATGGAGAGTCTTGAGTGATTATTTGTCCGATGAAACAAAATGAAATAGAGAGCATCTCTTAGTGATTAGTATATTCCTGTCTCTGACCCTCCCTGCATCTCTGTTAAGGTTGTTGGTTATGAACAACAGAAATCAACTCTGTGCTTGTAGAATCTATACATGACTGGAGGACCAGGTTGAGAACAGGGCAGGAAATAAGAGAGCTGTAGGAGGGCTCTGGGGAGTGAACAACTTCATCCTCTTCCCTCCATCCTTGTATTCTTTGCTCATAATTCAAAAAGAGCATGTAGCTGACTAAGCTTAGGTTATAGGCCCACTTCCCTCAACACACTAGGGAGCAAAGAGGTAATATATAGCCTATTCAGGTTTTCACAGTGGGTTTTACCATCCCACCAAGATTACATACAATGGGTATATCAATTAATTAATTAAGATGCAAGTAACTTCAAACCCTACTCGACTGGGTTAAAAAACAAAAAAGTGTATTATTTCACAAAAAAGGAAGTCCTCAGGTAGGGAGGCTTCTGGGTTGGTTACTTCAGTACCTCTAGCACCCAGTCCTTCCTACCTTGCCATTCTGTGAAACTCAGTTCATTGACTTTGTTTTTTTGTTTTGTTTTGTTTTTTATGCTTTCTTTAAAAATTGGGGTACAGCTGTTTTACAATGTTGTGTTAGTTTCTACTGTACAGCGAAGTGAATCAGCCATATGTATACATATATCCCCTCTTTTTTGGATTTCCTTCAGTGCATTGACTTTGTTCTTAGGCAACCTTGCCTTGCTGCCTGCTGAGTCTCAGCATCACTTCCAGACAGGACAATATCAAAAGACAAGCCAAGGAATGGTTGCTTCTTTGTGTGTTTCCTTTTCAGGTCAAGAAAACCTTTTTCACAGTTCTACCCCACAGCAGACCTCCTTTTCTGTTTAATGAGTAAGGACAGTGACACATTCTCCTTCTTTAACCAATTGCTGGAAAAAGGAATGGGACCCCTTATGATTGGCTTCAGCCAATAGTTCTCAAACTTCTTGGCCTCAGGACATCTTTATACTCTTAAAAATTATTGAGGATCTCAAAGAGCTTTGGTTTATATGAGTGATAGCTGCCAGTTTATATAATATTAGAAATTAAGACTGAGAAATTTTAAAAACATGATTGTAAGACAGAACAACAAAATATACTAACTTCTTGTGTGTTTCCATGTAGATGCAAGGAAAACTTTGTGATTTAAAAGTAATAATATATTGAAATGATAATATGGTTACAGAGATTATAGCAGGTACCACCGAAGATAGTTAATAACAGCACATTGAGATTAAACTAAGTTAATCTGTAAAAACACATATATTTATATGCTAAACCTTAGAAAATTCTAAAAAATACAAGAATACACAAACACATTCTGTTAACTGTCAGGGTGATGACATCATGATGTCATGTAATCTCTGGAAAACTCCATCATATACCTGTGAAATAATGAGGGTGAAAAAGGAAAATAACATCACAAAAAGAGTTTTGATCTTGTAGTCTGAAGGGGTCTTGGGGATCCCCTGAGAATCTTAGACCACACTTTGAGAACCACTGGCTCAAATCAATCAGGACTTTAGTCCTGAATCATATAGGAGAAGAGTCGGCCCTGGAACCAAGGCAGGACTCTGACAGCCTGGAAGAAGGGGGCAACTGACAGGTCCTGTTACAATGGGTCAGAGAGAATTCTTCACAGACAACAAAGGAAGGGGGAGAAGTGGGTCTGGGCAACCATAAATCAACAAGCAATATCCCCAAATCTCTCTCCCCTGGATAGGACTAGCCACGCTCTTCCAATTCTGCATCTCTCCTTTTTAAGGCTGGGCACACTTGTTTGTGGAACTGTTCTTTCTTCAGATGTGGTCATAGCCCTGATTAATATGTGTAGGCATTTGGCCGCCTCCCATTATATATTGATTTCATTAGATCATTGTTTCCTAAACAGCAGCCACTGGAGAACCACCTCAGAAAGTTCGCCAAGACCAAGTACCATCTTGTCTATTATTTACTTAATCTTCATCTTTAAATCAACTCAATTTATCTCAAAAAGAACATTTTATTCACCATCCACTCCATTGATTGAAAGGCTCTTTAAGCTTCTCCAAGGAGTCACAGGAAAAATGATCCACCAGACCATTGATCCTTCATTAGAATTACATTTGTTTGTGGATTAAATTGGTCTTAAAAGCCTTTTCTGTTTTCATTGTCTTATCAGATGCTGTGGTCCAGGCAAACCTAGTGTTTAAACAGTGTGGTTTCTTAGAGGAGTTTTCTTTCCTAGAAAGTCAAACCTAGCTCTTAGGGCATCATTGATTGCATCTGGAGCAAGACAAAAGAGGAAGTTTTGAATTCCTCATTTGTTTCATTTTTCCCCTCCAAAATGAATGGCAAAAAAAGGAGACTACAAGTGTAACAACACCCCTTTTTTCCTGCTACCCTTTCCCCTCTGCCCCTCCCGAGGGTCAGCCTTATTCAGGTCTGGGAGGTGAGAGGCTCCAGTGGCTCAGAACAGCTGCAGTAGCTCCAGACTTTCAGACATTACTCATCCTTAAACCTGGGAGGAGGGAGGAAGGGTAGGGTGGGAGTCGGGCAGACACAAGAGACAGAGAGAGCTGGGGTAAGTGGTGAAGGGGGCGTGGAGACCATTGAAGGGAAGGAGAAGAGTGAGACAGAAAAACAGAAAAGCAGAATTTGAATCACAGAAAAGAGAAAGGGGCAACACAGAGGGAGGCCAGGAAGCAGAAAATTTCTCAGAAAGACAAAGGGAAAGAAAGACAGAAATACAGGAAGACCAGAAAGCATAAAGAAAAGTGGTGGACTGGCTCCTCTAAGCCCCTCTGGGGGAATTATCACCATTTTCTGGGTACCATTCCACTAAGCTTTCTTAGGGCAATCTCATTTCTGTCATGTTCACATTCAGGGTTTCAGTCTATCTGCTCCATTAACTTTTTCTTTGCAGGGAATATCATATCCATTGTAAAAATGAAGAAGCTAAGCCTCAGAAAGGAAAAGCGACTTGTCTAAGATCCCTCAGTGAGTCTGTGGAGGAACTAGGACTAGGACCAAGGTCTTCTGAATGCCTACTAAGTGCCAGGCCCAGTCTAGTTGCTTAGAACATATATTAGATCCTCACAACTACCTTGTAACATTAAATAGGGATTAATATCCTTATTTCTCACAATTTGCATAGATGCACAACTGCTCCTGGACTCCCTTGGGAGGGCAGCCTATTGGCTGTCATCCTTCGTGGGAGGCCAAAGCTTCCTGGGGACTATGGATTCTCTCCATGGGGAGAGAAACCTCCCCCGCCGCCACTGCTTCCACCTCCCTTGTAACCAACCCCCACTTCTCCCTTGAGGGAATTGTTCAGGGCTGGAATGAGTCTGAGCCGACAGGTTTGGTGGACATTAGAGCTGCTCTTAGAGAAGCAATAACAGTCCATTCTTCTCAGTGCTAGGGCTGGACCCAGGACAAAGGACTTCCTCGGCATATGCCTTGTGCATTTTCCTCCCTCCACCCTGTTGCCACCTAGATCCAAGCCATCATCATCTCTCTTCTGGATTATTGCAACAGCCTCCACCAGTCTCTTTGATCAGGGCTATAGACAGTTGTGTGGTTTGTGCACTGCACAAGGATATCTGGCTAGGGGCCCAGTAGGGGCTGAAGTCCAGTTTGTATTCTGGTGCTAAGTCTTGCACCCGGGTGTGGGGCTGCATCTGCAGGAAGAGGCATCTTTCTCTTTAGATAAAGGCCCTTTTCTCCAAGCCAAGTGCCATGGGGCTATGTCCACCTGGAGGAGGCACTTTTTTTGAAGTCACACAATGATAGGCAAATAGCACCTAAACAGCAACCTTGTTCTTGCTTCCATCCTTGCCTCCATCTCCATATCCTCGCAGCAGCCAAAAGGGTCCTGTGAAAACCTAAGTCAATGACATCCCTCCTCTGTTCAAAATCCTCCTATGGCTCTCACTTCACTCAGAGTGAAAACCAAAGTCCTTGTAGTAGCCTACAAGGCCCTGCATGATCTGGCTTCCCAATACCCCTATAATCTTAACTCTTACCTCTCTCCCCATCAACCACTCTATCCTAGCCACACTAGATGTCTTTCTGTTTCTTAAACATACCAAACCCATCTCATCTCAGGGTCTTTGTACTTGCTTTTCCCTCTGCCTGGAATTCTTTTCGTCCAGCTATCCATATCGTTGACTTCCCATCCTTCAGGTCTCAGTTCAAATGTCATATCCTTAAAGAGGCTTTCCCTGACGAGCTTATCTGACAAAGACCTCTCCACTCCAACCCCAGGTCCCACTTGATTACATTTTCCTGTTTTATTTTCTTTATATAACTTTTACTATCTGAACTTACCTTGTTTATTTATGATTTGCTTATGAGAGCCAAGCCCATGTCTGCCTTGTACTTCATTGTATCGCCAGCATTTAGAGCAGTGCTGGCCCATGCTGAAGCAGATGCTGAAGAAATTTTTGTTGCATGAATTAATTTATGACTTTTCTCTGATAACCAGAAGTACAGCCATAGGTAGAGGGTCTCGTATAATATACTCACCCTCACGGGGGAACAAAACTGATATCTAGGGAACCCTCAGTTCTATAAGTCCCACATTAGTATGCAGAGCACAAGTTTCTTTGATTATTGATCCTGAAGAGTAGGAAGAAAAAAAGATTTGTGACATCATTGGAATTGCAGCTAACACTCTCATTTCCTAAGTTTCCTCCATCATTGCATCATTCACTCAGGATTCAAAGTCCTAAAAGAGAGCCGAATTTGGGTCAAATGCCCACACAGTGTCTATAACAGAGGGGAGGTAAAAAAAAGGATCTGGTCCCATTGGCTTTTGTAATAGGAGCCAACAGTGGGAAGCAGGTGTTGGGAATTCCCCTCCTGCCTAGACTACACACAGTGGAAAGTATGAAACTGGATAGCCCAAAAAACAACAACTGTCAGGTTTTTAGGCAATGAAGTAGGAGCCTCAGTCTGAAACAATCTCTTAACAATTGCCAGGAAGAAGTGGAACGGAGGTCGTGAAGTCCTTAAAGGACTACCTGGTATGGTCATCTTGGGAGGAAATGCAAAGCCAAAGCCAGAGCAAGTGTCAAAACTGGTTAAGGAAGCAAGAGGCCTACAGAGTCCTCCAGCCACCAAGTTGAAGATGGATCTCTTCTGGGGAATATTTCTTTTCTTTAAAAATTTTCAATTTTTAAAATCCTTTAAAATTGTTTTAAATTCTGGCTCTCTGGGTCCCAGAGTTGGATTGATTTACTCAATCATTTTGGCAGATAAGACCCTAGGATGACCCCCAAAGAATCCCACTTCCTGATGTCCGTGCATGCGTGCAGACAGAACTTGTATCTTGCTTCTAACCAATAGGACATGGCAAAGGGGATGGGTTGTCACTCTTGTGTTGACATTACGTTATACATGACCCCATCTTAGAAGACTGGAGTCAGAGAGACTGCCCTTGCTGGGTCTGAAGAAGCCAGCACCTGTAGTGCAGACTGGCGAGACTCTGAAGCACAGAACCCAGCTTATCTGTGCCAAGACTCTCGATACACAGCAATTGGGAGATGATAATAAATGTGTGTGTTGTTTTAAGCTACTAAATTTGTGGTAGTTTGTTACACAGCAATAGAAAAGTAATGCAATCATACTCCTTAGTGGTATCATCAATCCAAACATGGTACCACATGGAGTTAATAATAGCACCTTCCTCATAAAGTTGTTATAAGGATACCATGAGTTTAATATTGTAAAGGACTTAGAACAGTTCCTGGCACATATATGAGTGCTTTTAGTTATTTTTTTAAGGGGGAGTGGTCTCATCTTCATCTCAATAACTTCCACATTTACACTATTGAGATTTGTTTATGCTGGTAATTTTACCATCTCTGCAGAGGTCTCACAGGTTTCTGGGCCATTCCTTAATCTATTTGGTATGTCATGGAGCATCTTGTATCATGGCTTGGAGGACAATGATATTTAATTTGGCTGTTTTGGTAAGATCTCTTTATTTTTTCTTTCCTTTTTTTCCATTTTTTATTGTGGTAAAATATACATAACATGAAACCTACCATCTTAACCATTTAAAAGTGTATAATACAGGGGCATTAAGTACAACTATAACCACTATCTATTTCCAGAACATTTTCATTATTCCAAATGAAAACCCCATGTCCATTAATCAGTCACTCCCAGTTTTCCCCTCCCCCAATCTGCTGAAACCACAAACATGTTTTCTGTCTCTATGAATTTACCTATTCTGGATATTTCATATCCAGAATATGAGTCACATATGGAGTCACACAGTATGTGGCCTTTTGTGTCTGGTTTCTTTCGCTTAGCATCTTTTCAAAGTTCATCCATGTTGTAGCACGTATCAGTACTTCATTCCTTTTTAATGGCTGAATAACATTCCATTGTATGGATATACTACATTTGTTTATCTACTTATCAGTTTGTGGACATTTGGAATGTTTCCACCATTTGGCTTCTGTGAATAGTGTTGCTCTGAATATTTATATATATAAGATTTTGTTTGAAAACCTGTTTTCAATTCTTTTGGGTATATAAAGGGTGGAATTTCTGGATCATGTGGTAATTCTGTGTTTAACTCGTTGATGAGCCACCAAAATGTTTTCCACAGTGGCTGCACCATTTTACATTGCCACCAGAAATGTATGATGGTGGGACTTCCCTGACGGTCCAGTGGTTAAGGCTCCACGCTCCCAATGCACGGGGCACAGGTTCGATCCCTGGTCGGGGAACTAAGATCCCGCATGCTGCACGACGCGGCCTAAAAAAAAAAAGAAAGAAAAAAAAGAAATGTATGATGGTTCCAATTTCTCCATATCCTTAACACGTTAATCTCTGGTTTTTAAAAAAAATGTTTTCAATTAAGGCCATCCCAGTAGGTGTGAAGTGGTATATCACTGTGGTTCTGATTTGCATTTGTATATCTTCTTTGGATACGTGTCTATTCAAGTCCTTTGCCCATTTTTTTTTTTTTTGGCCACACCATGTGGCACGTGGGATCTTAGGCCCCCGACCAGGGATCGAATCCGTGCCCCCTGTAGTGGAAGCACAGAGTCTTAACCACTGGACCACCAGGGAAGCCCCCCTTTGCCCATTTTAAATTGGGTTGTCTTTTGGTTGTTGAGCTATAGGAGTTTGTTATATAACAAACTATAGCTATAGGAGTTTGTTATATAACCTAGATACTAGTCCCTTATCAAATGTTTTGCAAATACATTCTCTTTTCTTTAGTTGCTTGTGATTTTGGTGTCATATCTAAGAAACCGTTGTTGTATCCAAGGTTATGATGATTTACTCCTATGTTTTCTTCAAAGTGTTTTATAGTTTTAATTCTTATATTGGTTCTTACTTAGGCCTTTGATCCATTTTGAGTTCATTTTTGCATATGGTGTGAGGTAATAGTGCAACTTCATCCTTTTGCATGTAAATATCCAGTTCTCTCAGCACTATTTGTTGAAAAGACTGTTTTTTTCCCATTGCATGGTCTTGGCAGCCTTGTTGAAAATCAAGTGACCATAAATGTATGGGCTTATTTCTGGATTCTCAATTCTATTCCATTAATCTCAATATCTATCCTTATGTCATTACCATACTTTTGATTACTGTAGTTTTGTAGTAAGATTTGAAATCAGGAAGTGTGAGTCCTTTGTTCTTTTTCAAGATTGTTTGAACTTTTCATAAGACCCTTTTAACCTTTAATATCCATTACCTACATCACTTTCTGTAGCCTACATTTAGTTTGGGCTTTCAAGAAGAACCGTACTGCTCCCTTAGTTTTAAAGTAGATTGAAATATATAATCCCACTAACTTTCTAGTGCTGATGAGTATTTATAAATTGGAATTAAAAGTAACAATGTCCTGTTGATTTCTCTGAGCACAAAAATCTACAGTTAACTAGAAATGCTACATAAATGTTTTTGAAGGTTACTTGTTCCAGATAGCCTTAACAATTGAAACATGGAGTTGCAATCATTTTGTTGCTGATGTAAGCAGGATCAGGGGTTCAGCCTTCATTTACTTGAACAAGACAGGAGGTGATGCAACCTGAATTCAACCCCAGGGTATTGAAGAAAACTGCTTTCTCTTTTTTTTATATATATAATTTATGTTAACCCTCTTATTTATTTTTTATTTTTGGCTGCGTTGGGTCTTCGTTGCTGTGTGCGGGCTTTCTCTAGTTGCTGCGAGCGGGGTCTACTCTTCGTTGTGGTGCACGGGCTTCTCATTGTGGTGGCTTCTCTTGTTGAGGAGCATGGGCTCTAGGCATGCAGGCTTCAGTAGTTGTGGCACACGGGCTCAGTAGTTGTGGCTCGCGGGCTCTAGAGTGCAGGCTCAGTAGTGGTGGCGCATGGGCTTGGTTCCTCCACGGTATGTGGGATCTTCCCAGACCAGGGCTCGAACCCATGTCCCCTGCGTTGGCAGGCAGATTCTTAACCACTGCACCACCAGGGAAGCCCCGAAACTGCTTTCTCTTGACATAGGATTCTCATCTAGCAAAGTGAGCTGTGGGAGCTCTAATCTGTTTGTAACGTATGCAGCTAGGCTATATTTTTCTTCTCATTTTCATGAAAACAAATGTTGGAATTGATAGCCATGTTGAAGGTCACTCCATAATTCATGACAAACAACAACAGTAGCATTCTTATTAAATTTAAACATTTTTTAATTGAAAAATGTTTTTATGTAATTGTGATTCACATGCAGTTGTAAGAAGTAATACAGAGAGATCCCTTGTACACTTTACCTAGTCTCCCCCAATGGTAGCATTCTGCAAAACTATAGCATAATATCACATTTAGGATATTGAGAATGATACAAGCCACTGATCTTATTCAGATTTTCTCAGTTTTGCTAATACTCATTTTCGTGTGTGTGCGTGCGTGTTTGTATCAAATTCTGTACAATCTTATTACCTATGTAGGTTTGTGTGTCCGTGACCATAGTTAAGATACAGAACAGTTCCATCATCACAGGATCCCTCATATTCCTCTTTTATAACCACTCCCACCTCCCTCCTGTGCCCCCTCTCTACCAACACCCTAGCAACCACTAATCTGTCTTCCAATTATAAAATGTTGTCATTTCAAAAATGTTATACTGATCAAATCATACAATATGTAACCTTTGGAGATTTGCCTTTGTCCACTCACCATAATTCCCTGGAGATTCAGCTAAGTTATCAATAGCTCATTCCTTTTTATTGCTGAGTAATATTCAAGGATATAGATGTCCCACAGATAGTGTAACCATTGACCTATTGAAAGACATCCAGACTGGTTCTAGTTTTTGGCTATTACAAATAAAGTTACTATGAACATTCATGTACAGGTTTTAGTGTGAACATAAACTTTCAGTTCTCTGGGATAAATGCCCAGAAGCACAATCGCCGGGTCATATGGTAATTGCATATTTAGGTTTTTGTTGTTGTTGGTTTTGATTTTTTTAATTGAGGTATAGTTGATATATAATATTATAATATTTTCAGGTGTACAAATACTGATTCAAAATTTTTATAAATTATACCCCATTTAAAGTTATAAAATATTGGCTATATTCCCTGTGCTGTACAATATATTCTTCTTTTTTTTTTTTTGGCCACACAGCATGTGGGATCTTCCCCGACCAGGGATCAAACCCGTGTTCCCTACATTGGGAGCACAGAGTCTTAACCACTGGACCACCAGTGAAGTCCGTACAATATATTCTTGTAGCTTATTTATTTTATAATAGTAGTTTGTACCTCTTAATTTGCTAATCTTTCCCCTCCCTCTGCCTCCTCACTGGTAACCACTAGTTTGCTCTCTATATCTGTGAATCTGTTTCTGTTTTGTTATATTCACTAGCTTGTTTTATTTTTTAGATTTCACATATAAGTGATAACATACAGTATTTGTCTATCTCACCTTACTTATTTCACTAAGCATAATACTCTCCAGGTCCAGCCATGTAGTTGCAAACGGCAAAATTTCATTCTTTTTTATGGCTTCGTAGTAGTCCATTGTATATGGGATATAACCATATCTTCCTTATCCATTCATCTGTTAATGGACACATAGGTGGCATTCAAATATAGGTTATTGTAACCAATGCTGCTATGAATATCAAGGTGCCTGTATCTTTTCAAAATAGAGTTTTTGTTTTCTTCAGACATATAGCCAGGAGTGGAATTGCTGGATCATATGGTAGTTTTATTTTTGGTTTTTTGAGGAACCTCTATACCGTTTTCACAGTGGCTGCACCAGTTTATATTCCCACCAACAGTGTACAAGGGTTTTCCACATCCTCACCAACATTTGTGGTCTCTTGATGATAGCCATTCTGACAGGTGTGAGGTGATATTTCATTGTGGTTTTGATTTGCATTTCTCTGATGATTAGCAATGTTGAACATCCTTTCATGTGCCTGTTGGCCATCTGTAAGTCTTCTTTGGAAAAATGTCTATTCAGGTCTTCTGCCCATTTCTTTTTAATCATTATTATCCTCATTTTAATTTTTTTAACATCTTTATTGGAGTATAATTGCTTGACAATGGTCTGTTAGTTTCTGCTTTATAACAAAGTGAATCAGTTATACATATACATATGTTCCCATATCTCTTCCCTCTTGCGTCTCCCTCCCTCCCACCCTCCCTATCCCAACCCTCTAGGTGGTCACAAAGCACTGAGCTGATCTCCCTGTGCTATGCAGCTGCTTCCCACTAGCTATTTTACATTTGGTAGTGTTTATATGTCAACGCTACTCTTTCACTTCGCCCCAGCTTACCCTTCCCCCTCCCCATGTCCTCAAGTCCATTCTCTATGTCTGCGTCTTTATTCCTGTCCTGCCCCTAGGTCCTTCAGAACCATTTTTTTGTTGTTTTAGATTCCATGTATATGTGTTAGCATACAGTATTTGTCTTTCTCTTTCTGACTTACTTCACTCTGTATGACAGACTCTAGGTCCATCCACCTCATTACAAATAACTCAATTTTGTTTCTTTTTATGGCCGAGTAATATTCCATTGTATATATGTGCCACATTTTCTTTTTCCATGCATCTGTCGATAGACACTTAGGTTGCTTCCATGTCCTGGCTATTGTAAATACTGCTGCAATGAACATCGGGGTACATGTCTCTATTTGAATTATGGTTTTCTCAGCGTACATGGCCAGTAGTGGGATTGATGGGTCGTATGGTAGTTCTATTTTTAGTTTTTTAAGGAACCTCCATACTGTTCTCCATAGTGGCTGTATCAATTTACATTCCTACCAACAGTGCAAGAGGGTTCCCTTTTCTCCACACCCTCTCCAGCATTTATTGTTTGTAGATTTTTTGATGATGGCCATTCTGATTGGTGTGAGGTGATACCTCATTGTGGTTTTGATTTGCATTTCTCTGATGATTAGTGATGTTGAGCATCCTTTCATGTGTTTGTTCACAATCTGTATATCTTCTTTGGAGAAATGTCTACTTAGGTCTTCCACCCATTTTTGGATTGGGTTGTTTTTTTGATATTGAGCTGCATGAGCTGCTTATATATTTTGCAGATTAATTCTTTGTCAGTTACTTCATTTGCAAATATTTTCTCCCATTCTGAGGGTTGTCTCTTCGTCTTGTTTATGTTTTCCTTTGCTGTACAAAAGCTTTTAAGTTTCATTAGGTCCCATTGTTTATTTTTGTTTTTATTTCCATTTCTCTAGGAAGTGGGTCAAAAAGGATCTTACTGTGATTTATCTCATAGAGTGTTCTGCCTATGTTTTCCTCTAAGAGTTTTATAGTGTCTGGCCTTACATTTAGGTCTTTAATCCATTTTGGGATTATTTTTGTGAATGGTGTTAGGGAGTGTTCTAATTTCATTCTTTTCCATGTAGCTGTCCAGTTTTCCTAGCACCACTTATTGAAGAGACTGTCTTTCCTCCATTGTATATTCTTGCCTCCTGTGTCAAAGATAAGGTGACCATATGTGCATGGGTTTATCTCTGGGCTTTCTATCCTGTTCCATTGATCTATATTTCTGTTTTTGTGCCAGTATCATACTGTCTTGATTAATGTAGTAGTATAGTAGTATAGTCTGTAGTCAGGGAGCCTGATTCCTCCAGCCCTGTGTTTCTTTCTCAAGATTGTTTGGCTATTCGGGGTCTTCTGTGTTTCCATACAAATTGTATAATTTTTTTGTTCTAGTTCTGTGAAAACTGCCTTTGGTAGTTTGATAGGGATTCCATTGAATCTGTAGATTGCTTTGGGTAGTATAGTCATTTTCACAATGTTGATTCTCCAATCCAAGAACCTGGTATATCTCGCCATCTGTTTGTATCATTTTAAATTTCTTTCATCAGTGTCCTATAGTTTGCTGCATACACGTCTTTTGTACCCTTAAGAAGGTTTATTCCTAGGTATTTTTTTCTTTTTGTTACAATGGTAAATGGGATTGTTTCCTTAATTTCTCTTTCAGATTTTTCATCATTAGTGTAGAGGAAAACAAGAGATTTCTGTGTATTCATTTTGTATCCTGCTACTTTCCCAAATTCATTGATTAGCTCTAGTACTTTTCTGGTAGCATCTTTAGGATTCTCTATGTATAGTATCATGGCATCTGCAAACAGTGAGAGTTTTACTCTATCTTTTCCAATTTGGATTCCTTTTATTTACTTTTCTTCTCTGACTGCTGGGGCTAAAACTTCCAAAACTATGTTGAATAATGTCGGTGAGAGTGGGTAACCTTCTCTTGTTCCTGATCTTAGAGGAAATGCTTTCAGTTTTTCAACATTGAGAACGATGTTGGCTGTGGGTTTGTCATATATGGCCTTTATTATGTTGAGGTAGGTTCCCTCTGTGCACACTTTCTGGAGAGTTTTTATCATATATGGGGGTTGAAATTTGTCAAAAGCTTTTTCTGCATCTATTGAGATGATCATACGGTTTTTTTTGTTTTGTTTGTTTGTTTTATTTATTTTTGGCTGTATTGGGTCTTCGTTTCCGCACGAGAGCTTTCTCTAGTTGCGGCAGGTGGGGGCCACTCTTCATCACAGTGTGCGGGCCTCTCACTATCGTGGCCTCTCTTGTTGCGGAGCACAGGCTCCAAACGCACAGGCTCAGTAACTGTGGCTCACGGGCCCAGTTGCTCCGCGGCATGTGGGATCTTCCCAGACCAGGGCTCGAATCCGTGTCCCCTGCATTAGCAGGCAGATTCTCAACGACTGCGCCACCAGGGAAGCCCCCGATCATACGGTTTTTATCCTTCAGTTTGTTAATATGGTGTATCACATTGATTGATTTGTGTATACTGAAGAATCCTTGCACTCTTGGGATAAGCACCACTTGATCATGGTGTATGATCCTTTTAATGTGCTGTTGGATTCTGTTTACTAGTATTTTGTTCAGGATTTTTGCATCTATGTTCATCAGTGATATTGGCCTGTAATCTTTTTTGTGACATCTTTGTTTAGTTTTGGTATCAGGGTGATGGTGCCCTCGTAGAATGAGTTTGGGAGTGTTCCTCCCTCTGCTATATTTTGGAAGACTTTGAGAAGGATAGGTCTTAGCTCTTCTCTAAATGTTTGATAGAATTTGCCTGTGAATCCATCTGCTCCTGGGCTTTTGTTTGTTGGGAGATTTTTAATCACATTTTCAATTTCAGTGCTTGTGATTGGTCTGTTCATATTTTCTATTTCTTCCTAGTTCAGTCTTGGAAGTTTGTACTTTTCTAAGAATTTGTCCATTTCTTCCAGGTTGCCCATTTCATTGGCATAGAGTTGCTTGTAGTAATCTCTCATGATCCTTTGTATTTCTCAGTGTCAGTTATTATGTCTCCTTTTCATTTCTAGTTCTGTTGATTTGAGTCTCCTTCCTTTTTTCCTTGATAAGTCTGGCTAATGGTTTATCAATTTTATTTATCTTCTCAAAGTACCAGCTTTTAGTTTCATTGATCTTTGCTACTGTGTCCTTCATTTCTTTTTCATTTATGTCTGATCTGATCTTTATGATTTCTTTCCTTCTGCTAACTTTGGGATTTTTCTGTTCTTCTTTCTCTTATTGCTTTAGGTGTAAGGTTAAGTTGTTTATTTGAGATTTTTCTTGTTTCTTGAGGTAGGATTGTTTTGCTAAAAACTTCCCTCTTAGAACCGCTTTTGCTGCATCCCATACGTTTTGGGTCGTCGTATTTTGGGTCATCGTGCTTTCATTGTCATTTGTTTTTAGGTAGTTTTTGATTTCCTCTTGAATTTCTTCAGTGATCTCTTGAATTTCTTCAGTGATCTCTTGATTATTTAGTAGTGTATTGTTTAGCCTCCATGTGTTTGTATTTTTTACAGATTTTTTTCCTGTAATTGATATCTAGTCTCATAGCATTGTGGTCAGAAAGGTACCTGATAGGATTTCAATTTTCTTAAATTTACCAAGGCTTGATTTGTGACCCAGGATATGATCTATCCTGGAGAATGTTCCATGAGCACTTGAGAAGAAAGTGTATTCTGTTGTTTTTGGATGGAATGTCCTATAAATATCAATTAAGTCCATCTTGTTTAATGTATCATTTAAAACTTGTGTTTCCTTATTTATTTTCATTTTGGATGATCTGTCCATTGGTGAAAATGGGGTGTTAAAGTCCCTTACTATGATTGTGTTACTGTCAATTTCCCCTTTTATGGCTGTTAGCAGTTGCCTTACAGCTGAGGTGCTCCTATGTTGGGTTCATAAATATTTACAACTGTTATATCTTCTTCTTGGATTGATCCTTTGATCATTATGTAGTGTCCTTCTTTGTCTCTTGTAATAGTCTTTATTTTAAAGTCAGTTTTGTCTGATATGAGAATTGCTACTCCAGCTTTCTTTTGATTTCCATTTGCATGGAATATCTTTTTCCATCCCCTCACTTTCAGTCTGTATTTGTCCCTAGGTGTGAAGTGGGTCTCTTGTAGACAGCATATATATGGGTATTGTTTTTGTATCCATTCAGCCAGTCTATATCTTTTGGTTGGAGCATTTAATCCATTTACATTTAAGGTAGTTATTGATATGTATGCTCCTATTACCATTTTCTTCATTGTTTTTGGTTTGTTATTGTAGGTCTTTTTTCCTTCTCTTGTGTTTCCTGCCTAGAGAAGTTCCTTTAACATTTGTTGTAGAGCTGGTTTGGTGGTGCTGAATTCTCTTAGCTTTTGCTTCTCTGTGAAGTTTTTAATTTCTCCGTCGAATCTGAATGAGATTCTTGCTGGGTAGGGTAATCTTGGTTGTAGGCTTTTCCCTTCATCACTTTAAATATGTCCTGCCACTCCCTTCTGGCTTGCAGAGTTTCTGCTGAAAGATCAGCTGTTAACCTTATTGGTATTCCCTTGTATGTTATTTGCTATTTTTCCCTTGCTGCTTTTAATATTTTTTCTTTGTATTTAATTTTTGGTAGTTTGATTAATATGTGTTTTGGCGTGTTTCTCCTTGGATTTATCCTGTATGGGACTCTCTGCGCTTCCTGGACTTGATTGACTATTTCCTTTCCCATATTAGGGACGTTTTCAACTATAATCACTTCAAATATTTTCTCAGTCCCTTTCTTTTCCTCTTCTTCTTCTGGGACCCCTATAATTCGAATGTTGGTGCATTTAATGTTGTCCCAGCAGTCTCTGAGACTGTCCTCAGTTCTTTTCATTCTTTTTTCTTTATTCTGCTCTGCAGTAGTTATTTCCACTATTTTGTCTTCCAGGTCACTTATTCGTTCTTCTGCTTCAGTTATTCTGCTACTGATTCCTTCTAGAGAATTTTTAATTTCATTTATTGTGTTGTTCATCATTGTTTGTTTGCTCTTTAGTTCTTCTTTGTCCTTGTTAAACGTTTCTTGTATTTTTCCATTCCATTTCCAAGATTTTGGATCATCTTTACTATCATTACTCTGAATTCTTTTTCGGGTAGACTCCCTATTTCCTCTTCATTTGTTTGGTCTGGTGGGTTTTTACCTTGCTCCTTCATCTGCTGCATGTTTCTCTGTCTTCTCATTTTGCTTAACTTACTGTGTTTCGGGTCTCCTTTTTGCAGGCTGCAGGTTCGTAGTTCCCGTTGTTTTTGGTGTTAGCCCCCAGTGGGTAAGGTTGGTTCAGTGGGTTGTGTAGGCTTCCTGCTGGAGGGGACTGGTGCCTGTGTTCTGGTGGATGAGGCTGGATCTTGTCTTTCTGGTGGGCAGGACCACGTCTGGTGGTGTGTTTTGGGGTGTGTGTGACCTTATTATGATTTTAGGCAGCCTCTCTGCTAATGGGTGGGGTTGTGTTCCTGTCTTGCTAGTTGTTTGGCATGGTGTGTCCATCACTGTAGCTTGCTGGTCATTGAGTGGAGCTGGGTCTTACCATTGAGATGGAGATCTCTGGAAGAGCTTTCGCTGTTTGATATTATGTGGAGCAGGGAGGTCTCTGGTGTACCAATGTCCTGAACTCGGCTCTCCCACCTCAGAGGCACAGGCCTGACACCCGGCTGGAGCACGAAGACCCTGTCAGCCACAAGGCTCAGAAGAAAAGGGAGAAAAAGAAAGAAAGAAAGAAAGAAAGAAAGAAAGAAAGAAAGAAAGGAAGGAAGGAAGGAAGGAAGGAAGAAAGAGAGAAAGAAAGAAAGGGAGAAAGAAAGAAAGAAAGAAAGAAAGAAAGAAAGAAAGAAAGAAAGAAAGAAAGAAAGAAAGAAAGATAGAAAGAAAAAAGAAAGAAAGAAAAAACAAAAACAAAAAAATGAACACACAGAACCCTAGGAGAAATGGTAATAGCAAACCTATACAGGCAAAACCACACAAAGAAGCATACATATACACACTCACAAAAAGAGAAAAAGGAAAAAAATTATATATATATAGAGAGAGAAATGCAAGTCAAAACTACAGTGAGGTATCACCACACACCGGTCAGAATGGCCATCATCAAAAAGTCTACAAACAATAAATGCTGGAGAGGGTGTGGAGAAAAGGGAACACTCTTGCACTGTTGGTGGGAATGTAAATTGATACAGCCACTTTGGAAAACAGTATGGAGGTTCCTTAAAAAACTAAAAATAGAACTACTATATGACCCAGCAATCCCACTACTGGGCATATACCATGAGAAAACCATAATTGAAAAAGAGTCATGTACCAAAATGTTCATTGCAGCTCTATTTACAATAGCCAGGACATGGAAGCAACCTAAGTGTCCATCAACAGATGAATGGATAAAGAAGATGTGGCACATACAGGGAGCTGGGATCCCACATGCCTCACAGCCAAAAAAACCAAAACATAAAAAAAAAGAGAAAAACAGAAGCACTATTGTAGCAAGTTCAATAAAGCCTTAAAAAAAATGGTCCACATCAAAAAAAAATCTATGATCCATTTTTAGTTAATTTTCATATAAGGTATGATGTTTAAGTCAAGATTCGTATTTTTGTCTATGGATGACTAATTGCTCCAGCACCACTTGCTGCAAGACTGTCCTTCCTGCACTGAATTTCTTTTGCTCCATTTTCAAAAATCAGTTTGGCATATTTGTGTGGGTCTATTTCTGGGTTCTCTATTCTGTTTCATTGATCCATGTGCCTATCCCTTTACTAATACCACAGAGTCTTGATTACATAGCTATATAATAAGTCTTGAAATTGGGTAGACTGGTTCTTCTCACTTTATTCTTCTTTTTCCAGATTGCTTAGCTATTCTAGGGCTTGTACCTTTTCATATACATTTTATTTATTTATTTTGTTTTTTTAATTGAAGTATAGTTGATTTACAATGCTGTGTTAGTTTCTGGTGTACAGCAAATTGATTCAGTTATACATATATATTCTTTTCATATTCCTTTTCATTATAAGTTATTATAAGATATTGAATATAATTTCCTGTGCTATACAGTAGGTCCTTGTTGTTTATCTATTTTATATGTAGTAGTGTGTATCTGTTAATTCTAAACTCCTAATTTATCCTTCCTCCTCCCTTTTCACCTTTCCGCTTTGGTAACCATAAGTTTGTTTTCTATGTCTGTGAGTCTGTTTCTGTTTTGTAAATAATTTCATTTGTATCATATTTTAGATTCCACATGTAAGTGATATCATATATTTGTCTTTCTTTGTTTTATTTCACTCAGTATGATAATATCTAGGGCCATCCACGTTGCTGCAAATGACATTATTTCATTCCTTTTTATGGCTGAGTAATATTCCATTGTGTATATATATACCACATCTTCTTTATCCATTCATCTCTCAGTGTACTTTTAGGCTGCTTCCATGTCTTGGCTATTGTAAATAGTGCTGCTATGAGCAGTGGGGTGCATATATCTTTTCTAACTAGAGTTTTTTCTGAATATATGCTCAGGAGTGGGATTGCTGGATCATATGGTAACTCTATTTTTAGTTTTTTAAGGAATAAAACTCCATACTGTTTTCCATAGTAGCTGCACCAATTTTCATTCTCACCAACAGTATAGGAGGGTTCCCTTTTCTCCATACCCTCTCCAGCATTTATTGTTTGTGGACTTTTTAATGATGGCCATCCTGACTGGTGTGAGGTGATACCTCATTGTGGTTTTGATTTTCATTTCTCTGATAACTAGCAATGTTGAGCATCCTTTCATGTGCTTTTTGGCCATCTGGATGTCTTCTTTGGAGAAATGTCTATTTAGGTCTTCTGCCCATTTTTTGACTGGGTTGTTTGTTTTTATGTTATTGAGTTGTACGAGCTGTTTGTATATTTTGGAAATTAATACCTTGCTGGTCACATTGTTTGCAAATATTTTCTGCCAGTCTGTAGGCTGTCGTTCTTAGTATGCATTTTAAAGTAAGCTAGTTTATGTCTACAGAACTGTTGCTGGGGACTTCCCTGGGTCGTGCAGTGGTTAAGAATCTGCCTGCCAATGCAGGGGACACGGGTTCGAGCCCTGGTCTGGGAATATCCAGATCAGCAGCATCAGCATCACCCTAACGGTAGACCAAACTCTCACAGGGCATCACAGCAAATTCACAGGGGCTCCAGTATGTGACATTTGTCAGGCTCTAGGCAAATGACCAGCTTGATGCAGTTCAGTTTCAACAGGACTGCTCTACATCCTTTTAATGACATCATATCTTTGCCAAGCTGAGTTCTGGGGTAGTTGCTGTGATAAAAAGCAACTACCATGTGAAAATGAATGTGAAAAAGAGGGTAACAGTGTCCAACAGGAGTCAAAGGTTTGAGGAGTTACATGAAGCCAGAAAAACTATCCTGAGCCACACTTCTTTCTAAAAACTTAGAAAAACCTTCACATGAAGTGAATAAGGAACAGATTAACGTCTGTTCAGACAATAAAAGTGTGCCAGAAAGATATGGCGAGAAAGCCAATCAAAATTATATCCTATTGCAAAATGAGCTAAAAGATAAGACAATGACAGAATAGCCTAAATTAGAAAACTCAGAAGTAAGGCAACACAAAGAATTAGTAACAAAAAACATAACAAAAAGAAATGAGGAGATAAAGCATTTAAGAGATAGTGGCAAACATTATGTACTAATTTTAAGCAAAGATGCAACACATGGATAAACAGGGGTTCTTGTAGCAGGAAAACCAATGCCAGGAAATGAAACAAATACTAAAAACTATAAATCGAGAAAACTTTTAGGAGTACAAAGTTTCAATCATGCAGGATGAATTAAGTTCTGGAGGTTTAATGTACAGCATGGTGACTACAGTTAACAACAGTGTATTCCATACTTGAAATCCTCTAAGAGAGGAGATCTAAAGTGATCTCACGTCCCCACTCCCTCAAACACACAGGGTAACTATGTGAGTGAGATATGTTAATTAGCTTGACTGAGGTAATTATTTCACAACGTATACAAATATCAAAATATCGTGTGGTATACCTTAAACACATACATATGTGTCCTCAAGTCCAAACTCTAGTAGGTCTGTGTCTTTAATCCCATCTTGCCCCTAGGTTCTTCATGACCTTTTTTTTTTCTTAGATTCCATATATATGTGTTAGCATACGGTATTTGTTTTTCTCTTTCTGACTTACTTCACTCTGTATGACAGACTCTAGGTCCATCCATCTCACTACAAATAACTCAATTTCGTTTCTATTTATGGCTGAGTAATATTCCATTGTATATATGTGCCACATGCCGTGAAGCAACTAAGCCCATGTGCCGCAACTACTGAGCCTGTGCTCTAAAGCCCGTGAGCCACAACTACTGAGCCCGTGTGCCACAACTACTGAAGCCCGTGCACCTAGAGCCCATGCTCTGCAACAAGAGAAGGCACCACAGTGAGAAGCCCGTGCACCATAATGACGAGTAGCCCCCACTCGCCGCAACTGGAGGAAGCCTGCGCACAGCAACAAAGACCCAATGCAGCCAAAATGAATCAATTAATTTTACAAAATGTTGCTGGGAGTTTGATAGCAATTGCATTAATCCTATAGATTAATTTAGGGAGAAATTTACATCTGTATTATGTTGAGTCTTCCACTCCATAAGCATGGTATGTCTTTCCTTTTTTATTTAGGTCTTCTTTGACTTCTTTCATAAGCATTTTACAATTTCCCACGTACAAATCTTGTACATCTTATTAAGTGTATCCCTATTTCATTTTCTTAGAAGTTACTATAAGTGGTTTTTTTTCTTTTAAATATTGGTTTCTGCACGATCATTGTTAGTGTATAGAAATTATTGATTTCTGTTGATGTTATATCCTGCAACCTTCCTGAACTCACCTATTAGTTCTAGGGTTATTTTTGTTTTTAATATTTCTTGTGATTTTCTAGATAGGCAATTATGTCATCCACAAAATAGAAGGTTTTTTTTGGTAGGCACTCTTTATCAAGTAGAGACAATTCCCCTCTATTCCTAACTTACTGAGGGTTTTTTCATGAATACGTGCTGGATTTTGTCAAATGCTTTTTCTGTGCCAATTGCTATGATCATATGAGTTTTCTTCTTTAGTTTGTTGATATGATGGATAATACTGATTGATTTCCTTATATTTAACCAGTCTTGCATAACTGGAATAAATTCCACTGGGTCATGGTTATAATTCTTTTTATACATCATTAGTTTAAACTTACTTTTGAGCAGAATTGGAGGATTTTGGTATCTGTTTTAATTTCACAATTTTGATATTTTCTTTTTATTTTACATCCCCTCCCCCCCAAGGATACTGGCCCTTATTTTTTGCATAACAAATGAGAGTGACAGAGATATTTATCTGAAATGATTAATTTTATTTGTTATTCTCAGTGCAATTAAATACATAAAAAATAGGGTTAATGTGCATTTTCCTAAGGTCCAGAGTTGGCATGAGATTCTTAAAGAAGTCAATGAACCAAACAAAGGCAATGGGTCATGGCTGTTCATGCAGATGATGCCCAGTCTTTATTCCCAGCCCAGGTTTCTTCCCTGGGTTCTAGACCCAGATCTCCAATGGCTTACTGGACATCTCCCTGTGATGTTCCATAAATACTGCAAATTCAACAAGTCTCACTGAACTCACCATCTTCTTACACAAACTTGTTTCTTCTACTCTGTTTCCTACCTTAACTGGTGGCATTACCATCCACACAATGACCTAAGGAACTTTGCAATTGTCTCTCTTGCTCCCTGCCCAACTCCACCAATTAAAGCCTGCTGACCCTGCTACTAAAGGTCTGTCAAATCAGTCCCCTTTTCTGCATGCCCATAGCCTCCTCCCTAACTTTGGTCACAACACCTCTCTTCTTGATTATTGCATTTGCTCCTCTCACTCAAATTTTCTTCCTCCAGTCCACTTGCCACAATGGCCACTGCCAATTGTGTCCTGGTAAATGTTTAACAAGAGGCTCTCTAAAAAAACCCTCTGATTTGTAACATTTTCTGATTTCCATGATGTAAACATGACTGAGTTCAAGCTACTAACATGTCGGTTGGCTTGCAAAATTCCTGAAATTTTAAGAATTGTCTCTCATAGGAGCTGGTAGGAGCCAGTTCCAGAAAAACCACTAGTACAACTGAATCTTTGTAAAATGGAAATTTAACCAGGTCACTGCCTTGGTTAAAACTTTAATGACTCTCCCTTACCCACAGGATAAAACTCAAGTTCTTCAGCTTAGCATTCACATTTCTTCATGATTTAGCCACTGCAGACCTCACCAGATTCATCTCTCAGACCACCCAAATTGCCACCCTAATGTCCTAATTCTGAATGGCTTGACATTCTTGAATTCACCAAGCTGTTACACACCTTTGTATCTTTTCTCTTGCTTCTCTCTGTACCTGATGAGCACCTATTTATTTTTCCAGATGCAGCTGATGCCTTCAGGTAGAACTGGACATGCCCATATTGAAATCCATTCAGATGTTTGTCATAGCACCTACTGAAATCCATTCAGATGTCTTGTTGCACCTGTTTCTTTATGATTCTTTCTCTGATACCAATGTGTGACGCTACTTGAAAATGCAGAGTTTCATTTATCTTTATCTTTCTAACACCTAAGGCCATAGCCTGGTCTATTGATACCATTTAATTAATAGTTATAAGCAGAAAAATATATTTGGACTGACTTGAAGGAGGAGTTAAGAGTCAGCTAGACAGATAAGTATGAAGAGGAAATTGCAGGTGAGAGAACACTCTTTAACTCCTTAGAGAACAAGATGTGATGCTCCTAAGGAGTTTTTAAAAATCTTCCTTTGAATAAATGGATAAAGAGACTAATAGTGATCCTATCACACTATGGACTTCAATTATGATTAATGGCAGCAAGGCACTATGATGCTCTTCACTCCTCACCCTCGGCTTATTTGTCATGGGTACAAAAAATGTGCTGTTCTCTGATTAGAGAAGGTACAAATGCTCCTTCTCTTACTTTTTTAAATCAATGATTCCCAAGATTTCTCAGTGTAGATGGTGAGAAGTGGACAGATGTATTTTTGGAGATGGGACTGAGAGGACTTGATGATGGATTTGATGTAAAGTGTGAAGGGAAGGGAGTTATCAAGAATGACCCTTAGGTTTTTAGTCTAAGCAACTGGGAAGATGGAGTTGTCATTAACCAAGATGGGGAAGATTGCAGGAGAAGCAGGTTTGTGGTGGTGGGAAGATCAAGATTTTATTTTGGACATGCCTATGACATATCCAAGTGGAAAGTTCAAATAGGCAGTTGAATATACAAGTGTGGAGTTCAGGATATAAGTCAAGGCTAGGGATGTCTATTTGGGAGTAATTAGTATATAAATGGTAGTTAAATTGTGAGGACTGGATGAAATTATCTGGAGAAATGTCTGAAGACTGAGCCCTAGACATTGCAGAGTTTGGAGGCTGGAAGAAAAAAAAAAACAACTGGAGACAGCATAAGGACAGTGAAGAAGCAGTCAGTGAGATAAGAAGAACACTATGAGGTTTCTGTGTCATGAAGACTAAGAGAAGAAAGTATTATAAGAATGGAATGATTAACTCTGTTGAATGTTGGTGTCTTAGTTCAGGCTGCTATAATAGAATACCATAGGACTTCCCTGGCCGTCCAGTTGTTAAGACTCCACGCTTCCACTGCAGGGGATGTGGGTTTGATCCCTGGTCGGGGAACTAAGAGCCTGCATGTCTACATAGAGTAACCAGGCATTTCACAGCAACCTACTATGGTCAAGTACGATTCCCATTTCACAGGTGAGAAAACGGAGGCTCAGAGAGGGTAAGTAATTAGACCATGGTGGTACACCAACTATGTAGAAAGATCAGAATTTGAACTCTGCTATTCTGACTCGAAAGTATCTGCTTTTTCTACCACTAAGGTAGCCACAGTGCTCCATGATCTATAGTATAGGTTTTGGAGGGAGAATGCCTAGATTTGATTGTGACTCCTGCCATTTACCAGCTGTGTGACCCTGGGCAAGCCACTCCATCTCTCTGAGCTTGTCTTTCTCCATTAGTATAACAGTGATGATAATGAGTATCTAATTTTCACAGGGCTGCTGTGAGGATTATACACAGTAATATAAGTGAAGCACTTAGCACATAGCAAGTGGTACATAAATGGTAGCTCATAATAATGCCATATTATACTACTTAAGGTCTAGATTCAGTTTCAGCAACCAATGTTCCCAGATAAGTTACTATACCTCCCTGAGTTCCAGTTTTTATCTCATCTCTAAGGTCTCTTTATGTTCATTAAAAACAACAACAACAAAACAAACAAACAAACAAAAAAAACAACAACAGCCAATCTGTATTGAGCTATTGGCTTTCTCCAGTATTAATTTTAAGCATTTTATGTGAACACTGACTACTTCCCATGCCATTGAGATCACAGAGGTTTTCCTTATATTTGATGTATATTTGTCTGGAACTGTTCTTATTATAACACTTTCTGTGATGTTCTGTCCCTATTTAGTCCTTCATTAGTTAAAAGTACTACATAAATGTCTATTATGGAACCAAATATCTACGGAATACAACTATTCTCCTATTGCTTTCATTTCTCCTTTTTAAACACCTTCCAGTTGACTAACCTCAGTAGATTCTTGTAGTTATTTCTTCCAGAGATCCTCTCTAAGGTAAACTCAAAGGTATGAGGAGTTTATATCAATAGAGTTCCTCAAAGAATCAAATAAAACCTTTTCTTCTCTGAGAAACACCACATCAGCCCACAAAAATTTGTTTAAAGAGAAAGAGAAAGGGTAAATACACACCACACTGAATATATCCTTAACATATCATGCTCTCAAGTATTAGTAGAATAATAAACTCATAACAACATTTACTATAAGCTCTCAAAACAGGAAGTTAAAGATCAGAGATTTGGCAGCAAATGATAGTAAAACAATTGATTATATATAAGAAAAAAATGAAATTAGAGCCTTATACTATACCATCTACGAAATCTAACTTCAGGTTTATTAGTCACACTTAGAAATAAAGGCAAAACTTTGAGAAAGAAAAAAAAAGAGTAGTCCCTGACATTCAGAAGCTGGCTTGGTGCTCATAGCTAGGCCATGTTATTCTCCTATTTAGACACAAACACAGAATATCAATCTCAGACAAGGTTACTCTAAGACCATAATAAATTGAGACAAAGCAAGGTCACTTCATAATTTTGTCTAAGCACTGCCACTCACAAAGTACCAAACACCCCCCTCTCTTTGCCAAAATGAGTGACTTCTACTTCTTTATCAATTATAGCTTTAGCCTTATGCTATTCTCCTCTTCCTGTAGTTAAAATTTATTGACATACCCAATCATAGAATCACCCCCCCCCCCCGCTTTCTGATGGCATCCAATCTAGACCAAACTCCCACTTTCTTAGATTCAACTCCAATAAAAGTTTCTTCTAATAAAATCTTACTGAGACACCCCTTGATTCCTCATGGTGTGTGTTCTCCCTCACTGCAATGAGTAATAAACCCAACTTGTTCAATTAAAAGCGTATTACTGGGGGTCTTTGGCTGGAGGGCATTGACAACTTAAAAACCTTTAGAAGAAAATATTGGAGAATATATTTTTGCTTTGTGGTAGGGAAGTATTTCTTAAACAAGACGTGAAAGCACTAACAATATAAGAAAAAAATTGATAAATTTGAGTGTGTGGTAGCAGCCTCTGAGATGGTCCCAATGATCCCCTCCTGGTTTTCACACTCATATAATCCCCATCCTTGTGGGTGTAATGACTTACTTCTAACAAATACAATAGTGATGGGATGTCACTTCTGAGATTAGGTCATAAAAACACTGTTGCTTCTGTCTTGGGTTGTCTCTCTCACACTCACTCTCTCTCTTGGATTGCTTGCCCTGAGAGAAGCCAGGTGTTATTTCTTGAGAAAGCTCTGTGGAGAGGCACCCACAGTAAGGCACCGAGGTCCATTAAGCACCACATAAGTGAGTTTGGAAGTGGGTCCTCCCTCAGTCAAGACTTCCAATGAAACCATAGCCCCAACTGACAGACTGACTGCAACCTCATGATAGAACTTGAGCTAGAGGCTAAACAGTGTTTGGATTCCTGACCCACAGAAAATGTGAGATAAAATTTGTTGATTTAAGCTGCTAAGTTTTGAGGTAATTTATGACATTGATAAATAGCTAATATAGACCACATTGAAATTAAGAAACTGGTTCATCAAAAGACATGTAATTAAATCCCAAAGCTGTAAATTGTGAAGACAATGTTTGCAAAACACACACTTGACAAAGGACTGGTATCCAGAATATAAGTCAAAAACTCACACATATCAAAATGAAAAAAAAAAAAGACTCAGTGAAAAATGGGCAAAAGACACAGACAAGCATTTCACAGAGTGGGAAACAGGAATGTCAAATAAACATATGAAAGGACACACAACCTCATTGGTAATCAGAACAAGGCAAATGAAGATCTCAATGAGGTACTATTTTTACTCATTAGATTGCCAAAAGTTAAGAAATATGCCAATGTAAAGTGATAGGAAGGGGAATGCTTATATACTGCTGATGGGAATGTAAATTGGGACAACCACTTCAGAAACATTTTGGTATTACCTAACTAATAATGTTGAGCATACCCATATTTTACAACCTGGACATTCAAATCTTAGGTATATGCCCTGGAAAAAGTTTTTCATGTGTGTACTATGAGACATGTTCATATTGGTAATAGCAAAAACATGGAAACAGCTCAAATGTTCATTGAGAAAAAAATAAATTGTGATATGTGCACACAATGGGATATTATATAGCTTTGGAAATTAATGAACTACAGCTATGTATAATAAAATGGATAAATGTTAGAAACATAATGTTGAGTGGAAACAGCAAGATGCAGAAGACTGTGTAGAGCATAATATTATATATATATATATTTTAACATCTTTATTGGCATATAATTGCTTTACAATGGTGTGTTAGTATATAATATTTACAAAGTTAAAAATAAGGAAAAATTAAGCACTATACTGTTTATGAACACAGGCAGTAAAACTTTTAACAAACAAATATAAAATTTAAAAATAGTGGGTAGCTATGTGGAGAAGTAGGGAATAGGATAGAGAGAAACATTCAGACAAATGCAAGTTATTGGTAATGTTCTAGTTTTTAAGTTGGATGGTAGCTTCATGGGCTGTTTATTTTATTTTTATTTATTTATTTTTTAAAATTTATTTTTGGTTGCATTGGGTCTTCGTTGCTGCATGCAGGCTTTCTCTAGTTGTGTCGATGGGCTTCTCATTGTGGTGGCTTCTTTTGTTACGGAGCACGGGCTCTAGGTGCACAGGCTTCAGTAGTTGTGGCACGTGGGCTCAGTAGCTGTGGCTCTGGGGCTCTAGAGCACAGGCTCAGTAGTTGTGGCTCACGGGCTTAGTTGCTCTGCAGCATGTGGGATCTTCCCGGACCAGGGCTCAAACCCATGGATCTTCCCGGACCAGGGCTCAAACCCATGTCCCCTGCATTGGTAGGCGGATTCTTAACCACTGCGCCACCAGCGAAGCCCATGGGTGTTTATTTTATTTTTAAGCTTTAAAACTTAAACATAAGTTGCAAATATTATTTTGTATGCATCAAATATTACTTTATTTAAAATATTTTAAAAATAAATTAGGAGTATTTTTATTTTTTATTATGGAAAATTAAAAGCATTTTTTTACATGTAACAAAAGTAGCAAAGATCATTTTTTAAATGGAAAGGAAAAATACAGGAGGAAGAAAAGTTTGGTGAGCTCCTAGGAGGATCAAGAAAAGGAATACAATTCAGGGAAAAGAAAAAAAACTTCCATTTTAAACCATGTTATTATTTTAATCCTAGATCATTCAGGAAGCTATGCTGGCTGAAACTGGAATTTATTAAGAAGATTATACTTTTACCTGCAGTTCACTTCAAGTAATTTTCATCCATGTTCTGTTTCTACATCTTTAAATAGTTTTAAATGCTCTCCTTTCTCAAATCAACCTCAAGCTTCAGAAACTACCACATAAGGAAGTAGATAGGGGCTTCCCTGGTGGCGCTAGTGGTTAAGAATCCAGCTGCCAATGCAGGGGACACGGGTTTGAGCCCTGGCCCAGGAAGATCCTACATGCCACAGAGCAACTAAGCCCGTGCACCACAACTACTGAGCCTGTGCTCTAGAGCCCATGAGCCACAACTACTGAACCTACGTGCCACAACTAGTGAAGCCTGTGCACCTAGAGCCTGTGCTCTGCAACAAGAGAAGCCACGACAATGAGAAGCCCACGCACCGCAATGAAGAATAGCCCCCACTCGCCTCAACTAGAGAAAGCCAGTGCACAGCAATGAAGACCCAACACAGCCAAAAATTTTTAAAAACAAATTAAAAAAAAAAAGAATTAAAAAATTTTTTTCTAAAAAAAAAAAAAAAGAAGTAGAATGAACTACTTCTGTTGGGGCTAGAAGGGGGTCAGTCTCAGTTATACTCTTGGGGCTTCCCTAACTGGTTCTGGGGTCTTATGCAATGCCAAACCTTGGGTAGGTATTGAGGAGGATCATTTGTCCTCACAGGTTATTGTGACATTGTCCACTTGGCATCTTTAGATTGGCAGTATCTCTGTGGTTTCTTGTGCCAGCCTTGGGACACAGAATTCTTTTTTAATGTTTATAACCCCAGGCCTTGCATTCCTGTCCCTCAAGTTCATTAAAGCAGCCATTCCTCTCTAAGGCTTCTCCAAGAGGCCACCAGAAGCAGGGCCCAGGTTCTACCTGACTTCTCCCACCTTCTCTAACCTCAGCCCCAGGGACACTCCTTGTGAATCTGATGGAAGTCCCATTCTCCCTCAAACCCAATTCTCCTTAATGTGCTTGAGTTTTTAGAAAAGAAAGCTCAAATATCTTGCAAGCTAATCTGCTTTCAGCTCGGCCACATACTTCCTATAAGGCAATGAAGCAGAGTCTGCTATCTGCAAGAAAGGGGGAAAAGGAAAGGGTGAAATACAGGGAGAAAATAACTCTAGTATTTCAAAATATCTGGAGATAGATAGGCAAAGGTTTTTAAAATAGGGTTCAAAGGGTATTAGCCATAGAGGGAAAAAATTGAATTTCTTAAAATAAAGAACTGTTGTTTATCAAAAGACACTGTTAACAGAGTGAAAAGGCAAGACAAAAACAGGAAGAAGATATTTGAAATATATATATCCACAAAGGATTCATGTTAATAATACATAACAGGGACTTCCCTGATGGCCCAGCGGCTAAGACTCTGCGCTCCCAATGCAGGGGGCCCGGGTTTGATCCCTGGTCAGGGAACTAGATCCCATATGCCACAGCTAAGAGTTCTCATGCCACAACTAAAGATCATTCATGCTTCAACTAAAAGATCCCGCATGCCCGCCCCAACTATTGGGTTGGCCAAAAAGTACCTTCGGTTTTTAAGTAAAAATAAAAGACACATTTTTCATTTTCACCAAGAACTTTGTTGAACAACGTATTCACCCTTTTGTTCCACTACCTTCTGCCATTTTTCAGGCAACTTCATAATTCCGTCTTCACAAAACTTTTTATCTTTTTGAGCAAAGAACTCTTCCAGGTGCCTTTTACAGTCTTCCAGGGAATGGAAATTTTTTTCCATTAAGAGAATTTTGTAAAGACCGAAATAAATGGAAATCCGAAGGTGCAATGTCTGGTGAATATGGCGGATGAATCAGAACTTCCCAGCCAAGCTGTAACAGGTTTTGCCTGGTCATCAAAGAAACATGTGGTCTTGTGTTATCCTGATGGAAGATTATGCGTTTTCTGTTGACTAATTCCAGACGCTTTTCGTCGAGTGCTGCTTTCAGTTGGTCTAATTGGGAGCAGTACTTGTTGGAATTAATCGTTTGGTTTTCCAGGAGGAGCTCATAATAGAGGACTCCCTTCCAATCCTACCATATACACAACATCACCTTATTTGGATGAAGACCAGCCTTAGGTGTGGTTGGTGGTGGTTCATTTCGCTTGCCCCACGATCTCTTCCACTCCACATTATTGTACAGTATCCACTTTTCATCGCCCGTCACACTTTGTTTTAAAAACGGAACGCTTTCATTACGTTTCAGTAGAGAATCGAATGTGGAAATATGGTCAAGAAGGTTTTTTTTGCTTAACTTATGTGGAACCCAAACATCAAAGCGATGAACATAACCAAGCTGGTGCAAATGATTTTCAACGCTTGATTTGGATATTTTGAGTATGTCGGCTATCTCCCGCGTGGTATAATGTTGATTGTTCTCAATGAATGTCTCGATTTGATCACTATCAACTTCAACTGGTTTACCCAACTGTGGAGCATCGTCCAGAGATAAATTTCCAGCACGAAACTTCGCAAACCACTTTTGACATGTTCCATCAGTCACAGCACCTTCTCCATACACTGCACAAATCTTTTTTTGTGTTTCAGTTGCGTTTTTACCTTTTTTGAAATAATAAAGCATAATATGCTAAAAATGTTGCTTTTTTTCTTCTGTCTTCAATATTAAAATGGCTACACAAAAATTCGCCAATTTTGGTAAGTCTCTTTTTAATGCACGCTGATATAACGGCTGTCACATACAATCTAACAAAATTGTTTCGAATGAAGTTAAAGACAACTAAGTGCTACCAGAGCCATAGCCATCTTACTGAGAAAACCAAACGAACCCTTTTGGCCAACCCAAAAAAAAAAAAAAAAAAAGATCCCGCATGCCACAACGAAGATCCCGCATGCAACAACTATGACCCAGTGCAGCCTAATTAATTAATTAATTAAAAAATATATATATATAACAAAGTTCTACAAATCTACAGTAAGAAAAATGCAGACAATCCAATTGAAAACTGACTTAAAACCACACTTCACAAAAGAGGACATCCAAATGGCCAATAAACACATGAACAAATGTTCAACTTCATAAGTCATCATGAAAATGCAAATTAAAATCATAATGTAACACCACTACACACCTACCAGTATGGTTAAAATGGAAAAGACTAACAATACCACATGTTGGCAAAGATGTGGAACATCTAGACGGGAAACATAAAATGGTACAACCACTTTGGAAAACTGGCAATAACTGCTAAAGCTAAACATACACATACCCAATGGCCCAGCAATTCTACTTCTAGATATATACCCAGGAGAAATACATACATATGTTCACCTATAGACATATATAAGAATATTTGTGGCAGCACTACTTATAATAGACCCAAATGGAAACGACCCAAATTCTCATAAACAATAAAATGGATAAACTATAGTGTATTAATACAGTGGAATAACATACAGCAATGAGAATGAATAAGGTATTCCTACATGAAACATGGAAGACTCTCACCAATACAACATTAAGTGAAATAAGCCAGACATAAGAGTACATACTGTATGACTCAATTTATATAAAGTTCTAAAAGAGGCAAAATTAATCTTTGATCTTAGAAATCAGAAAAGTGGTTATCTTTGAGATGAGTAGTGACTGGGAAGGCATATGAGGAGGGTTTCTGGGGGACTGGTCATGTTTTGGGATCTGGATAGTGGCTACACAGCTGTGTTCTCTTTATGAAAATTCACTAAACTCTACACTTAAGACCTGGGTACTTTTCTATATGTATGTAATACTTCAATAAAACGTCTACCTAAAACACTTTTACCTAAAATACATCCAGCTACATTGAACCTGTAAGTCTGAGGGCCAGACTCTGAAATTTGATTCACCAAGGTAACCAACGCCACCCTGAAGCTTCTTTAAATACTGCCCTTCCACTTTTCCTGGTGATATCTTTATACAGCTTTTCTTGGAACAGAGAAGACTCAGCAAAATTTCTTCTATAGGTCCTCTTACTGGAATTTTGAATAAAGTAATTTGAGCACATATGTAGGCTTTCATTAAATATGGTGGGCAGTCACCCATTGGGAAACTTACTCCATACTTACCTCAGCTGGAAGTGAGGGACATCAATTCATTTGACCTTACTTGCCCAACTTCACTTGATGTCAAGCCTCACTCCCCAAGCAAATTACAAATATCTTTCTTCTTTTCCTTCTTTTTCCTTCTCCAGATTCTCATCTCACACCTTCAACTAAACAGGAGATGCAAACTTTATTGCTTTTACAAATATCACATATGCTTTTTATGTTACGCAATAGAGAAAAGAACAAAGAAGGCAACAAGTACCCCCCAACTCCCACCACCCAGGAATAACTAGAGTTAACAATTGGCGAGGTCTCTCTGTAGAATGTATTCAAACAGCAAGAAGGATATATAGATGAGTAGAGGCATGGTGGATGGATAGAGACATAATTTTATGAAAATTTAAGCCACAAATTGGGAGAAAATAGATTGCCATAAATATTGCAGCAAAGGATCAATATCCAGCATATATAAAGAACTCCTATAAATAAAAAAAGATTAAAAAATCAGTTAAAAAGTGGGAAAATCATATGAAGACAATTCACAGAAAATGAACTACAAAAGAGCCAATACACATATGAAAAGATGGTAAATCTTACTAGTAGTCAGGAAAATTAGAAGTAGAATGACATAGAGTGAAAGAGATGGGACTTATTCCCACATCTATGCAATCTGATGGGTAATATTTCACATCCATCTGATTGGCAACATTTAATTAAATTTAAAAAATTAATTAGGTCTGGTAATATCAAGTATTGGTAAGAATGTGAAGAAAAAGGATCTCAGACATTAACGGTTGGAATATAAATCAGTACAGATACTTTGGAGATTAATTCAGAAATACCTAGTAAAATTAAATATTGAGGTCCAAGAGAAATGAAAACACATGTTTGCAAAAAGACTTTTGCAAGAATGTTCACAGCCACTGTATTAGTTATCTATTGCCACATAAAAAATTAATTCAAAATTTAGTGTCTTAAAACAACAAATATTTATTTTCTCAGTTTCTGTGGATCCAGGCATGGCTTAGTTGAATGCTTCTGCCTCAAGGTCTCTCAGAGGGCTGCAATCAAGGCAAATTTGGGGCTGTGGTCTTATCTGAAGGCTCAACTGAAGGACTCAGATTACACAAGGTCATGCATACCAGGAGGCAGGGATCATTTGGGGGCCATTTTAGAGGTTGCCTACCACAGCAGGTTTATTCATAACAGCCCCAAACTGGAAACAGCTTGGATGTTCATTGATAGGAAAATGGATAAACAAAGTATGGTGCATTCTATTGTATGAATGATGCATTCATACAATAGAATACTATTCAGTAATAAAAAGGCTGAGTGAAAGAAGACTTACACCAAAAAATACATAGTGCATGATTCAATTTATATGAATTTCTATAACAGACAGAACTGCTAATCTATGGCAGAAAAACAGTGATTGCCTGGGGTGGAGGTAATTGATTGGGAAGAGGTGTGAAGGAACGTTCTGGGTTGATGCTAATTTTCTGTGTCTTGAAAGGCATTTCAACAATACAAGTACATGCATTTGTCAAAACTCATTGAATTACCACTTAAGATTTGTGTACTTTATTACATACAAATTTTACCTCAAAAGAAAAAAGAACCATAAACAAATATTGACTTCTATTTATTGATGTGTGTGCTGAAGTATTTAGGAGTGAAGTTACTGATGTTTGCAATTTTGAAAAGCATCAAAAAAATAAGATTGATGGATTAATAGAGGAATGGGTAGATGGATAATTATGTATCATAAAACAAGTACAGCAAAATGTTAATTGTAGGGACTTCCCTGGTGTGCAGTGGTTAAGACTCCATGCTCCCAATGCAGGGGGCCCAGGTTCGATTCCCTGCACAGGGAACTAGATCTCACATGCATGCTGCAACAAAGAGTTCGCATGCCACAACTAAGGAGCTGGCGAGCCACAACTAAGGAGCCCGCAAGCCACAACTAAAGAGCCCTCCTGCCACAACTAAGAGCTGGCACAACCAAATAAATAAATAAAATATTTTTTTAAATGTTAATTGTAGAATCTAGGTGGTGGGTACATGTGAACTCTCTATAATTCTTTCAACTTTTCTGTATGTTTGAAAATTTTCATAATAAAATGTTGGAGAAAAATTAAAGATGCATATTCCCTATTACCCAGTAATCCAATTCTAGGCATTTATCCTAGAAAAAAATCTCAAACATGAATATAGGTAGACATGTACAAGGATGTTTACTGCAGCACTGTACATAATAGCAAAAAAGTGGAACCAACTCAACCATCCTTCAGTAAAGGAATGGATAAATCAACTGTGATTTAGTCATATAATGGAATGTAATATATAATGAATCAACTTGGAAAAACCTGGAAAACAATGTTAAGTTTAAAAGGCAAGCTGCAAAATCATACATACACTATGAGCCCATTTGTGCAAAAGCAATGGTAAATATTGTTTATGGCTACTGACATATGAAGTAAAAGTGTAAGAACACTTATTGAAATAATATATATCCTCTTCAGGATGATGGCTACCTCTGAGGAGGACAAAGGGGAAAGGGATGTGGGGTGGGGCTCGAGAAGTATCTATAATGTTTTATTTCTTTCAAAAGTAAAAGTATCTGGGGACTTCCTTGGTGATCCAGTGGTTGAGACTCCACGCTTCCACTCCAGGGGACACGGGTTTGACCACTGGTTGGGCAACTAAGATCCTGCATGCCGCATGGCACGGCCAGTAAATAAATAAATTAAGAAAATAAAATAAAATCAGCCATGGAAAGAATTGGTATTAAAAAATCTGTAGCAATTGTGAAATATATTAATATGTTTAATCTTAGTGGTAGGTTCATTCTCATTTAAACAATTACCATGTGCCAGGAACTTTGCTAAATGTTTTATATATATGTCTGATATCTCATTTAATCCTCAAATGAGGTAGATTATCATTCATACCCACTCTCCAAATTAGGAGCCTAAGGCTTAAGGAGATTAAATAATTTAACCAATATCACACATACTAGTAGATCCAGAAAATCTAACCGCAGAGCCCACATGCTTGATCACTCTGCTACATATATTGTCTGTCTCCTGACTAACACTGTGGGCTGGTGTCTGAACCCTGTGTAGGAAGAGATTTGGGGCAGCATACAAGGAGTTGATTTTACAAGGGATCCCATGAGACACAGGGGGATAAAAGGTGACACAGAGTGGAGAAGATGGAACTTATCCCTACTGTTATGCAGAGCACAGCATATCTCTAGCACCTCAAAGATTGGAAGCAGCAAGGGACTTCTCTGGTGGCACAGTGGTTAAGCATCCGCCTGCCAATGCAGGGGACATGGGCTCGAGCCCTGGTCCGGGAAGATCCCACATGCCGCAGAGCAACTAAGCCCGTGAGCCACAACTACTGAGCCTGCACTCTAGAGCCCGTGAGCCATAACTACTGAGCCCACGTGCCACAACTACTGAAGCCCACGTGCCTAGAGCCCATGCTCCACAACAAGAGAAGCCACCACAATGAGAAGCCCGCACACTGCAAGGAAGAGTAGCCCCCGCTCACCACAACTAGAGAAAGCCCACGCACAGCAACGAAGACCCAACGCAGCCATAAATAAATAAATAAATAAATAAATAAATTTATAAAAAAAGATTGGAAGCAGCAAGAGACACAACCCTTAACAGAGATGTTGGTGTCCTCATGGGGGCTATTAGCCTCTTTTGTGAGCTGAATTGTGCTCTCCCTAAAGATGTTTAAGTCCCAATTCCCAGTACCTGTAAATGTGACCTTATTTGGAAATAGGGTCTTTGCAGATGTAAACAAGTTGAGATGAGGTAATACTGGATACTCCACTCTCTTGCCCTTGCATGTTGTTAGGTACTTCAGAGGACAGTCAAAACTGTAATGACCCAATCCTTGGTCTACTACCTCTACAGATTCCTGAAAGAGTTATGCTGAAAGCACATTCCAAGTAACTGCATCTTTGTTTGTTATTTTATAGCTAGGTACCTAGTAAAATGGAATTAAAAAAATTATCCCACTCTCTTTGATATCATGAAGACTGTGACTCACTCTGGGCAGATATTTTATTATAGAAAAAAAAAATTTGCCTAGTACCCTAAGTCATGTAAATGGAAGGCAGAAAGGCACTCTTAACCAAGAAATAACAAGACCTTTTTTCATGTGTTATAGCAATGTTATTCAGAGTTCTGGAGAGTCTTGGGGGAAGGAGTAGACCAATTTGCATAAGAAGGCAAGGGGCTTTCTGAGAGGGAAAGGGCCAAGAATCCAAACCCTTCTTCCCTAGATTTAAAGTTTTACAGATCTGTTGGAGTGGCAAGAATGGTTGCCAGTGGTCCCAAAGGAGAAATTACCTTGAAGGCAGCAAGAATCTGGGCTGCTTATCTGGGATCAACACCAGAGCCTAAGGGTTCTTGGGGGTTGGGCTGGTTCTAAGATTTAAAGACCCAGGACTGAATCTAGAAAACGCAGTGATATGTTTTGAGGGTCAACAGCTGAACATGAAGAATTAACTCAAAGACCTGTGACCTTGGCACTCTAAACTCTTACACTGTGCAGGACCAGGGCAGATGGCAAGAGAAATAATGGTGCTAGTGCATTGACTAGGCTCTTTAGTTCTTTCTACCTCTGCCTAGAATTTAGAAACAGGACTCATCATCTTGGAATGAATAGGTACTTAGCTTCTTTACCAAGTTAGGGGGGACAGAGGTCTCAAAAGGGAGATAGTGACTTCCTATTAATAAAGGCAGATGAATGCTTAAACAGTTAATCAGAGAAAGAAGACAAATAGCCATTATTTATACTCTTAAGTGGTAAAGCTGGTCATAACTTCATTCAATGAACATTTATTGTGTCTATTATGCATCAGGCACTGTACCAGACTTTGGGAATACTATGGTGTGCAAAAGAGACATGGTTCCAGTGCTCTTTGACCTTATAACCTTGCAGGGGAGACAGAAAATAAACATACTGAATGAAGACTCAATTCTCTGCCAGCTCATCAGTTCTTGTAGCCCAGACGTGGCCCCCAGAACTCCAAATTTATTTCTGTGTCAGTCCAGCACCTGCACCTAGCTAACTGGAGTGACTGAGTCCCCTTCCAAATTCTTAGGGAAGAGAAGCTGATTAGCTCAGCTTAGGTTAAGTGTCTACCCGGTTCCAATCAGCTGCAGCCCAGGAATGAGGTGACAGTGGCCCATTGCCCGCTCAGTGAGGCTGTGGGAAGGCTCTGTGAGAAGTGAGTTTGTGCGGGGATGGGGGGGAATTTAGAACAATGTACCTGCTATGCAACCCAGCTCTACATATTGAATTTCACAGTGTGTATCGAGTAACTATAATGACTTATATAATGCCAATAAAATTTAATAATATCAAGTCCTTTCTATGAGCAAATGAATCTTTTCTTCCTAAGGAAAAATTAAAGCCCCCAATATATCCAAAGCACCTTACCTGTCATTTTTTTCAGTCAGAGGGATCTCACATGGGTGCTTGGTGGGGGCCTGAATTCCTAATTTATAAGGCTTAGAGCAGTGGTTCTCAACCATGGGTGATTTTGTCCCCTCCTCCCCATGCCCAGAAGACATTTGGCAATGCCTGGAGACATTTTTTGGTTGTCACAACTGTGTGTGGAGGAGGTGCTACAGGCATCTACTTGGGACTCTGCTAAACATTCTACAATGCACAGAACAGCCCCCACAACAAAGAATATCAACAGTACTAAAGCTGAGAAACCCTGGCTTAGAGGGCTTAGAGCAGAACATGCCTCACTCCCACCCCCCATTTCCAGGCTCCATCCGAGCTCCCATTTAGCCTGCTCAGTAAAGGATGGTGGTCTAGGAATGGACATTTCTATTCTGCCACCTGCACTGGAGAAAAGGCACAATCCAACAGGTTAACTAGAGAGAGAAAGATATCCAAGCAAGGGGAAGGTCAAGATAGAGATATGCCAAAGTAGAGATCCCATAGCAATAGCTTTTTAAAATTAATTAATTAATTAATTTTGGCTGTGCCCCGTCTTAGTTGAGGCAGGCAGGATCTTCGTTGCGGCATGTTTAGTTGCGGCATGCGGGCTTCTTAGTTGCGGCATGCAAACTCTTAGTTGCAGCATGCATGTGGGATCTAGTTCCCTGACCAGGGATCGAACCCGGGCCCCCTGCATTGGGAGTGCGAAGTCTTACCCACTGGACCACCAGAGAAGTCCGAGCAATAGCTTTTAACCTCTCAGTTCTTACCTCATAAAGTTCCACTCCTGAGAGAGTGATTCAATTATGTGTTCCTAAACCTTATCACAAGACCTCCATTTTGGGAGTAGGTAGGAATAAGGGAAGCTTGAACTCTTCCCACCAACCCAAGGAAGTTGCAAACTTCAAATACACAAGCGAGCCTTTGCTTCCACCTAGAATGTCCTTTCCCATCATCTTGGCCTGTCTAGATCTTACCAATCTTTCAAGGCCCACATCAATGTTGCTTCTACCTGATCTCCCATAACTCCCCATAGCTCTTTCTAAGTTGGATATCTGTTTATAGCACACATAACTTTCTACTTTGTATTAGGGTTACTTGGTTTCACAGGAGGTTTTCAGCTTTTACACATTTGACTTTCATAAAATCTGCAGTCATATATAACATACTTAAACCATCTTCTTTGGGCTGAATTTGGACTTGAATACATCAGACAAACATTTCAAGCTATTGCCTGCCAGCCAACCTTTCAGTTCTGACAATGAAGCCATCGTGGTAGAGCAGATTTTGCACAGTGATTCAAATATTTTATTATATTTTCTCTTATTATTTTATATAAAATACAAATGGAAAGGCAAAAAAGTAAAAGAGCTAATACCACAATTTATACAAAGACTAATAACACTAAACACATCAAAAGCAATGACTCCTGAGATAAGTATATTAGAGCAGTTGGTCAGCAGGGGATTCAATTGTGAAGGAAAAGAAAAAGGTAAAAGATATATGTACAGATGACTGAAAATACATCATTGAAAATTGAGTCCAAAAGGTACAATGTAATGAAGAAGGAAAAGGAGAAATTTTTTAGGTTTTGGACTGAGAATCAGTATAGATTACTACTGATGTATACGGGCTTCCAGAATAAGAGAAGTTCACAGCTCCACAGAGCTACTGATCAGGATACAACTTATCAATACTATATACAGTGCTATCAAATGAAAAAAGAAGGCTGGTTTTCCAATTCCATTGGATTTGTCAAGAGGGTTGAAAAGACACCTCAAAATCCACATGAAAATTCCCTGCTCAATCCTTTGAAAGCCGTTATCAACAAGTCCTTCTTCCCAACATTAAAACCAAAAATGTTTAAAGAACTAATGGCCAAACATTTAAAAAACGAATGGATAAAGAAGATGTGGTACATATATACAATGGAGTATTACTCAGCCTTAAAAAGGAACGAAATTGGGTCATTTGTAGAGACGTGGATGGATCTAGAGACTGTTATACAGAGTGAAGTAAGTCAGAAAGAGAAAAACAAATATCGTATATTAACTCATATATGTGGAACCTAGAAAAATGGTACAGATGAACCAGTTTGCAGGGCAGAAATAGAGACACAGATGTAGAGAACAAATGTATGGACACCAAGGGAGGAAAGTGGTGGGGGAGTGTTGTGGTGGTGAAAAAAAATTTGTTGGAGATTATAAAACCACAGATCTTTTTTTGGGCCTCTGACTAAACTGTAAGCTCAAATGCTGGGACTTGGCCTTCTGTCCTGGGTTCTTACCTTAAGATGAGCACAGAGTGTATTAAATTAATGTATGTAATAAATAAATGAGCCTCATTATTTTCCAACAAATATTTGCTGAGGTCCACAGAAGAGATAACACAGTTCTTGAAAGCAGAATGCTTTCAAATGTAAGGCTTACTTGTGAAGGGAGCTTCTGTTCCCAATAGGTTATATTGTTTCCAACAGGAAGTCTGCTATCATTCTTACCATTGTTCTGTACATAAAACATCTTTTTTTTTTTTTTAACGAGCTGCTTTAAGATTTTTCTCTTTATCATTGGTTTTAAGCAATTTGGTTATGACATACCTTAGTGTAGTTTTCTGCATGTTTCTCCTGCCTGGGTTCTTTTAAGCTTCTTGGATCTATGGTTTTCTAATTTTCAACAAAATGGGAAAAATTTCAGCCAATAGTTCTTCAAATATTTTTTCTCACCCTTCCTCTCTTTTTGGAACTTCAATTACATGTATATTAAGGCACTTGAAGTTGTCTCACAGCTCACTAAAGCTCTGTTCATGTTTTTTTCAATCTTTTTTTTTCCCTCTGTGTCTTTAATTTTGGATAGTTTCTATAGCTATGTTTTCAAGTTCATTAATATTTTCTTCTTCAATGTCCAATGTCCAATATCCAAGAAAATCTTAAAACCACTTGTTATGGGACTTCCCTGGTGGTCCAGTGGTTAAGACTCCGGGCTCCCAATGCAGAGGGCCCAGGTTTGATCCCTGGTCAGGGAACTAGATCCTGAATGCCGCAACTAAAGATCCCACACGCGGCAACAAAGATCCCACACATGGCAATGAAGATCCTGTGTGCCGCAACTGAGACCCGGAGCAGCCAAATAAGTAAATAAATAAATATTTTTTTAAAAACTTGTTTTAAAAAAGATACTTTATGTGCAGAACAATGATAAAAATGATAGCAGACTTCTTGTTGGAAACAATATAACCTATTGGGAACAGACGCTGCCTTCACAAGCCTTATGCTTATAAGCATTTTGCTTTCAAGAACTGTGTTATCTCTTTTGTGGACCTCAGAAAATATTTGTTGGAAAATAATGAGGCTATTTATCCCTTCGTTGTATTTTTCATCTCAGACAATGAATTTTTCATCTCTAGAAGTTCAATTTGGGTCCTTTAAAAAAAATCTTCCATCTTTCTCCTTAACATGCTCACTCTTCCCTCTACCTTCTTCAACATATAGAGTATATTTATAATAGCTGTTTTAATGTCCTTTTAAATTAATTTTATCATTGTATCATTTCTGGGTTTCTTTCTGTTAATTGATTTCTCCTTATTGGTTGCATTTTTCTGCTATGGTGCATGTCTGATCATTTTTTTTATTGGACCCCAGACATTGTGAATTTTACAATGTTGGGTTCTGGATTTTATTTTTATTCCTTTAAAAGATTTTGAGCTTTGTTTTAGGACACAGATACATTACTTGGAAACAATTTTATCCCTTTGAGGCTTGCTTTCAAGCATTGTAGATGGGAACAGAGTAGTCTTTAGTGCTAATTTTGCCTTACTAATGAGGCAATATGCCTCTGAGTACTTTTCCTGATGTCCCATGTGTTTCACGTTTTCTCCACTCTGACTGTTGGAAATATAAATGATCCCAGCTCTACATGAGCCCCAAGAATTTTCCCCCCATGCTCCTTTCAGGTGATTCTTTTCTCAGCCTTGGATAATTTCTTCACATGCATGTGCTGACGAGTATTCAGCTGAAGATTCAAGAGGAACGCTCTGCAGGTCTCTGGAGTTCTTCCTCTGTGCAGTTCTATACTCTCCATGCAGCTCTTCTCTCTCTGGTATTTTGCTCTATGAATTCTAGCTATCCTGGCTTCCCTGAATCCTCAGCTCCACCTCTGCAACTTAGGGAGAACATCAAGCTCTATTTGAATCCCCTATCCCTGTCTCTCTTCAGGAGTCAGCTGGGGCAATTGCAGAACTCATCTCATTTGTTTCCCATCTCTCAGGGTTTACTTTTCTGTACTGCTTGATGTCCAATGTCTGAAAGTCATTTTTTCCATATATTTTGTCTACCTTTAAGTTGTTTTAGGCAGAGGGTAAATCTGGTCCCTGTTATTCCATCATGGCTGGAAGCCCATTGAAGGTTTTTAAGCAGATAAATGATAGGATGGATCTGTGGGTTAGAAAGATCATTGATGGCTAATGTGAGAGGTGGACTGGTGGTACTGAAACATAGGCAGAGAGATTGGCAAGGAGGCTGGTGCAATTTAGATCCATGTACGCAGCATCATGGAAATCTGGCAGTAAGAAGCACAAACTCAGCCATTCCCAGGACAGATTTCAGGACTGGTCTCTGGGAAGGAGGTGGACAAGGGAGAGCAAAGCTGGGCCCCAGACCCAACACACAGGGCAGATTGTTAGATTATAACAAGCCAGGAGATCAGTCACCAAAACTGGGAAACCAGATGAGAAATGAATCTTAGACACCAATTTTGAGAAAGGGGAGAATGCAGAGGCAGCTACCCAGGCAAGATCTGATATATTAGCTTATGTATTGTACTAAAACCCTACGAATGAATGAATGAATGCCTGACTGCTTGTAGCACTTATTATAAGCAACATGCACACGCCAATTAGTTGTTCAGTACCCTGTAACAATTCTTGAATTATTATTTTCCTTTTTACTTGTTTATGCCTTATCTCTTCATCTGCATTCTATGTCCACCAGAAGCAGGGACTATAATTGCACGCTTCTCTTTTCTCCAAGTAGCAGCATTATTATAAGTATTTTGCCCAGGTTTCCTGACTCTCAGTCCAATACTCTTTTAAAACTATACCACTAACAAGCATTCTTAACAGAAATTATTCAACCATTCCTCTACTGATGGGCATGCAGGTTTCTTGGTGCTTTTATTTCTGTAGGAGAGACTCCAAACAGCTCAGTCAGAAGGTAAGTGTATGCAGCAGACACTGGTTGCCTAATTACCTGGCATTCTCTCCCTTCTTTCCTGCTAACAGAATACTAATTTTGTTCAGGTATTAGGCAGAGAACCCTGATTTCAAAGAATTTGGTTCCACTCCCTGGACTATATGATCCAGTTATGACAAAGGAGATGTATGGGTAATTTCTTGGGGGATGTCTGGAAAAAAACGCCTTCCCTGATAAAAGGAGAGTGGTACCTCTCTTACTTTCCTGGCCATTGCATTCCCTTACTCCTTTTTCTGCCTTTGAATGCAGTTGTGATATCTAGATACAGCAGCCATCTTGTAAGCATGAAGTAAAAAGCCCAGGGACAAAAGCCAACATGTCAAGGATGGTGGAGTAGAAGGACAGAAAAAGCTTAGGTTCTTGATTACCTTGTTGAGCAGCCTAGCATCTGTGTCCCTTCAGATTTCTTGTTATGTGACAAAGAAAAACAAACCTCTATTTGTTTAAGCCGCTATTAGTCATATTTTCTATCACTTGCAGCCCAAACCATTCTGAACTGATACTGTAGATTTTTAATTTTATTATTCTTGCAGATTACTTTGCAAAAAAAGGTAGTAGTGAGTCATACTTCCATCAGCAATAGATGGAGCAGAGAAATGAACATTCATCTGGATTTTTTTTTTTTTTTGGTATATGGCATAAGGTAGGGATCTTTGCTTTCTTCTAGTTGGATGACCAAATTTGAAAGCACCATTTATTAAATAAACTATCTTTTTTGCACAGAATTGAAACAGATATCTCTTTTTTTTGGCTACACCGTGCAGCATGTGGGACCTTAGTTCCCCAACCAGGGGTCGAACCCATGCCCACTGCATTGGAAGCGTGGCGTCTTAACCACTGGACCACCAGGGAAGTCCCGAAACAGATATTTTTATGTTTTCTGTAGTTACTGCTTTTCCTTCCTATATCTCCCTCTCCCCGACCCTGCCTCCCACCCAAGTTTTATTGTCTCAGGGGAAGGGATGCACAAGACTAAAAGCAGATTTCACTTCCCAATCTCTTTGGTTTTGTGTTTCAAAAGCCCACATCCTTAGGGTAAGAGGATTAGGGATGTAGACAAAGTGTCTTGGCCAGAAAATATGAAGGGAGAAGGATTTTATCCAACCTAGAGATAGCTTTTCCTGCGTACTAGGGCTGACGATAATGTAATGCTATGAGGGAGACCCATGGGTCCTGGATAGAGGGGACCTGTGTCCTGCTTCTTGGCACAACCCCTAGGTAGACAGGAAAACCTGAGAGAAGAGAGACTGTCCTAGGCAGCCTTAACAAAAATTCGCAAGTCACTGGCAGGGTCCCAGCGCAACTAAGGCCTGCCAGACCATAAAGGAACACTGTGGGTAGAGGCAGTGGACTGCTAAGTTATGTTGCCTGATGACCAGGGACTTTTAACGGACCTCTGCTCCCAGGCCTCAGCACTGTGTAATAGCCCAGGATTGTGGCATGAGCCTGGGGTGGAGGAATATCAAGATGAATTGAGGTTATTTTACCAGCCCCATGGAATGGGGAGCTTGGAGTCTAAAGTTAAATCATAGACAATAAAGAAAGATACAACAAAATGATTAAAGGGCATGGACTCTGAACTAAACTAACTGGGGTTAAACCTCACTCTGCCATTTACTCGCTGTGCAACCATGAGCGAGTTCTTCAACCTCTTTGTGCCCTGGTTTACTAATCTGAAAAATGGTGTTAATAATGCACTTACCCCATAGGATTCAGTGGGTTTGTATAAAGTACATAGTAAATGTTATCTTATTAGTAGTAGTAGTAGTAGAAATGATGGTGGTAATAATAGTAGTAGTAGTGGTGGTGGTGGTAGACTCTGATTCATTCCTGCTACAGGAAGGATTTGTAATAAGACTGATTTGAAGGACTATTATGGAATGTTGGAACATATACAGAAGGGTCAGTGGAAGGGAAGGAGGGAGGGAGGGAAGGAGAGAGAAAGGAAAGGCAGGCAGGTAAATGCAGCCTTGTTTGTTAGCCCAGGAGACTGAATTATCTGATTCTCAGAAAAATATACTATACTGTACGTTTCTAGCAGAACTGATCTTCTGGAGAGGGAAAGGTCTATTCCAGCCACCCCAACTCAGGCTCTGTATCCTGCCCACATGGGGTCTTTGCAGAGGAGTTACAATTTCGGACACCTAGCAAGTTTTAGAGAGTGATGTGGGCTTACTCTTTTTTTAGGCTCTCCAAGAGTTAGTTGCCAAGAAAAAGGCACTTACCTTAAATTTGCTCCCGGATATATGGCCTAGGGCACATGAGGGAAGATTGTGTCTAGGAAGAGGAGATCAGACTCCATAGTAAGGCTCAAGAAATTACATTGACCAATCTGAAAGGTGGAGTGTTTCTAAGTCAGTCACTATGCCGAAGATAGCTGCTCATTTCTGAGGTAGGTGATGCTTATTCTTACTCAGGGGACACTCAACTCGTGCTGGGAGGAAGGAGAACCTCCTGGGAGGACATTAACATCCCCTAGATGATCCAGGTGAGAAATTCCCCCAGTGCCAAGGCTTGCCTGGAGAAAAGATCACCCAGGCATCCAAGTCCTGGGAGTTACTATCTTAAGGAGGGGGCATCTGGATGACAAGTACATTTTCTTTGCTGAGATGCTAAGATTTAATAGAGGGAGAATGTGGCTGCAATATTATTTTGAGATATAAATGGAGTTTTTCTTTCCTGTATTTCCCCCCCTGTCTCTTTTCTCCCCCCTCCCCCAAAGTAGTCAGCTTTGTGGTGTATCTCAGGGGAGGGAGGTGGCAAGGCAGGGAAACAAATATTCTGCCAGTCTCTATGGCTTTCATGTTCCAAAAGTGTAAGCCCTAGGGAAGGGGGACTTGGGTGCAGGCACAGTGATGAAGTATCTGGGCCAGGAAACTAGAAGGAAGAAAGATTTGCATAAGTCTAAAAAAAGATTCTTCTTTTCTTTACTCCCCTCTTCGTGGGGGGGAAGATGCAGAGAGAGAGCTCTGTGGGAGCTCAAGCAGCATATACTTCCAGAAGCAACACTTGGTTGGCATGAAGACTCAAAAGAGGAAGGGCTGTGTGGAATGTCTAGATAGATGGAACAACAAGTAACCTTGGCAATGATTTCCGTGCCCCAAGACTGGCAGAGATGTTGGAGATGACACAGCACCTGTAAAAGCCCATGTGGGCAGAGGGCTTAACAGTAACTGACAGGATCTAAGGACTTGGAAGCAGACACCTTTATCTACCTCTATGCCTGGGTACTATGTAAGACCCCCAAACTGTGGCATCACCTGGGATAAGGGAAAGAACAAGAATGACATATTGTTTTCCCAAAAACCTAGTCAAAGGAGGGCTCATGGTCAGAAACTGAGTTCCAGAAACAGTCACTACTCTACCCATGGCTGTAGTAGTCAGCTAACTGTAAACTTTGATGTTCATCTCAGTTCCATCTTGTTCAGTGAAGGAGTTACCATCTGTTTGGTAAGGAGGAGATCAACAGCTAGTAAGGCCATGAAACTAACCCCTATTCCTACCCCTGTGGGATGCTGGGGTCAAAAAATAGGTCCAGTGAAGCCTTTGCTAATTTCTTGGCACCAGAGCCCTCAGATAAGATTAACTAGATTATTGGAAGGATGTTTTCCCAGAATAATGTAAAGCCAAATTACAAATGGTTAATATGAATCAAAGTTTCTATCTGGTGAATAGAAATATCACAAATGACATTTGAGAGTCAGTGGAAACCAGCAGGTCAGAAGGGAGTGTTCCCTGCCGTACATTGTTGACTAGCTATAATTGCCCATTCCCCTTTCTGCTACAGTGGCATTTGTGCTGAGTTATGGACAGGATTTTTTCAAATAGAAGAGCATATCTGTCAATAAAAGGTCTAAATTGAGAAGGGTCTGTATTTGGATGGGGAGCAGACTTACTTGATTTTCTAACTTCTGAGGTTTGTAAAAGTCATACTACTTTGTAGTTACTTAGCAAATGTTTGACTGTTGAAGAGGACCTTCTCAGAAGGGTTCACATGTGAGCAGGTTGAAGGGCTAAAATCACAAGGCTCAGAAACAAATGAAGAAGAGCAGGCCACAACTGAGGGAAGTACTTGTTGATTTTCCTAAAGGTGGATAGATGTGTGTGGTGGTGGTGGGAGTAGGGTGACACTGAGAAATAAAAAGTGGTTGGGCAAAAGTTTCTAGTTACCATCTCAGTGGGAGTTAGGACCTACTAAAGCTTGGAGTAACTTTGTAACCTTTGCACTGCCCTTTGGTGGCTATTTGGCCTTCCTGTTTTCCCCATAGTAGTCAACAATTCAGCAGGGAAAAGGGACTATCTTCAGGGACTGTGAGGAAAGAAGGAGTTTGGGAGACCCCATCCATTCTACAGCTAATTTGGAATGCAGAGACCTTTCAGGTAAGGTGGTTGCACTCTTTGGAGAAATCACACCTTGCTCTTACGAATTTAGTCAGGAAGGAAGATCTCCACAGGTGGAATAGCTGGACCTCATAGTCCTGAATTTCGTTCCCTAAGTCTCCCTCCATTGTCAAAAATGGAAGGGGGGGTTGGATTTATTAATGGCACGCATGGTCTGGTTTCCTTATATGTTCTGGCAATACTGGGATTAATAAGTGACCTTCAAGATGAAAGATGCAGAGACAAGAAACAGGGCTACAAGGTCTCCGACCATTCCACTCCATTTGGACTTAAGAAACTCCACAGTTAAATTTATTGTTTTTTTTTTTTAAAGCTGAAAAGGGCTGAGGTTCTGAGGTGTACATTAGGAAAAAGAAAATGGGGAGATGGAAGAGGGGCTGGAAGAAGTTGCTGCTGCAGGTGGCCCGGCTTTAGGAAGACCAGCTTTAACTACATGTTGAAAATTTTATCCCATAAAACAAAAACCTAGGTCTGAGGGAGCTAATGGTGGATGCTGGGAGGGCTCACGCCAAGAAGTACTTCCCAGAACTTCTGCTGCCAGTGTCCTTGTCCCCTTGGTAAGCCACAGCCACCCCCCGCCTCTGCAGGAGACTCTCCAACACTAGCAGCCGTGTGGCTGACAGGGTCTTGGTGCTCCAGCCGGGTGTCAGGCCTGTGACTCTGAGGTGGGAGAGCTGAGTTCAGGACATTGCTCCACCAGAGACCTCCAGGCTCCACACAATATCAAACGGTGAAAGTTCTCTCAGAGATCTCCATCTCAATGCTAAGACCCAGCTCCACTCAATGACCAGCAAGCTACAGTGCTGGACACCCTATGCCAAACAACTAGCAAGACAGGAACACAACCCCACCCATTAGCAGAGAGGCTGCCTAAAATCATAATAAGGTCACACACACCCCAAAACACACCACTGGATGCGGTCCTGCCCACCAGAAAGACAAGATCCAGCCTCATCCACCAGAACACAGGCACCAGTCCCCTCCACCAGGAAACCTACACAACCCCCTGAAACAACCTTAGCCACTGGCGGTAGACACAAAAAACAACAGGAATTACGAACGTGCAGACTGCAAAAAGGAGACCCCAAACACAGTAAGTTAAGCAAAATGAGAAGACAGAGAAACACACAGCAGATGAAGGAGCAAGGTAAAAACCCACCAGACCAAACAAATGAAGAGGAAACAGGCAGTCTACCCAAAAAAGAATTCAGAGTAATGATAGTAAAGATGATCCAAAATCTTGGAAATAGAATGGAGAAAATACAAGAAACGTTTAACAAGGACCTAGAAGAACTAAAGAGCAAACAAACAATGATGAACAACACAATAAATGAAATTAAAAATTCTCTAGAAGGAATCAGTAGCAGAATAACTGAGGCAGACAAATGGATAAGTGACCTGGAAGATAAAATAGTGGAAATAACTACCACAGAGCAGAATAAAGAAAAAAGAATGAAAAGAATTGAGGACAGTCTCAGAGACCTCTGGGACAATATTAAACGCACCAACATTCGAATTATAGGGGTCCCAGAAGAAGAAGAGAAAAAGAAAGGGACTGAGAAAATATTGAAAAAGATTATAGTTGAAAACGTCCCTAATATGGGAAAGGAAATAGTCAATCAAGTCCAGGAAGCGCAGAGAGAACCATACAGGATAAATCCAAAGGGAAACATGCCAAGACACATATTAATCAACCTATCAAAAATTAAATACAAAGAAAAAATATTAAAAGCAGCAAGGGAAAAACAGCAAATAACATACCTGGGAATCCCAATAAGGTTAACAGCTGATCTTTCAGCAGAAACTCTGCAAGCCAGAAGGGAGTGGCAGGACATATTTAAAGTGATGAAAGGGAAAAACCTACAACCAAGATTACACTACCCAGCAAGGATCCCATTCAGATTCGATGGAGAAATCAAAACCTTTACACACAAGCAAAAGCTAAGAAAATTCAGCACCACCAAACCAGCTTCACAACAAATGCTAAAGGAACTTCTCTAGGCAGGAAACACAAGAGAAGGAAAAGATGTACAATAAGAAACCCAAAACAATTTAGAAAATGGTAAGAGGAACATACATATCCATAATTACCTTAAATGTAAATGGATTAAATGCTCCCACCAAAAGACACAGACTGGCTGAGGCTGAATGGATACAAAAACAAGACCCATATATATGCTGTCTACAGAAGACCCACTTCAGACCTAGGGACACATATAGACTGAAAGTGAGGGGATGGAAAAAGATATTCCATGCAAATGGAAATCAAAAGAAAGCTGGAGTAGCAATTCTCATATCAGACAAAATTGACTTTAAAATAAAGACTATTACAAGAGACAAAGAAGGACACTATATAATGATCAAGGGATCGATCCAAGAAGAAGATATAATAATTGTAAATATTTATGCACCCAACATAGGAGCACCTCAATACATAAGGCAAATGCTAAAAGCCATAAAAGGGGAAATCAACAGTAACACAATCATAGTAGGGGACTTTAACACCCCATTTTCACCAATGGACAGATCATCCAAAATGAAAATTAATACGAAACACAAGCTTTAAATGATACATTAAACAAGACGGACTTAATTGATATTTATAGGACATTCCATCCAAAAACAACAGAATACACTTTCTTCTCAAGTGCTCATGGAACATTCTCTAGGATAGATCATACCTTGGGTCACAAATCGAGCCTCGGTAAATTTAAGAAAATTGAAATAGTATCAAGTATCTATTCCGACCACAACGCTATGAGACTAGATATCAATTACAGGAAAAAATCTGTAAAAAATACAGACACATGGAGGCTAAACAATGCACTATTAAATAACCAAGAGATCACTGAAGAAATCAAAGAGGAAATCAAAAAATACCTAGAGACAAAGGACAATGAAAACACGACGACCCAAAACCTATGGGATGCAGCAAAAGCAGTTCTAAGAGGGAAGTTTATAGCAATACAATCATACCTCAAGAAACAAGAAACATCTCAAATAAACAACTTAACCTTACACCTAAAGCAAGTAGAGAAAGAAGAACAACAACAAAAAAAACCAAAGTTAGCAGAAGGAAAGAAATCATAAAGATCAGATCAGAAATAAATGAAAAAGAAATGAAGGAAACAATAGCAAAGGTCAATAAAACTAAAAGCTGGTTCTTTGAGAAGATAAAGAAAATTGATAAACCATTAGCCAGACTCATCAAGAAAAAAACGGAGAAGACTCAAATCAATACAATTAGAAATGAAAAAGGAGAAGTAACAACTGACACTGCAGAAATACAAAGGATCATTAGAGATTACTACAAGCAACTATATGCCGATAAAATGGACAACCCGGAAGAGAGGGACAAATTCTTAGAAAAGTACAACCTTCTGAGATTGAACCAGGAAGAAATAGAAAATATAAACAGACCAATCACAAGCACTGAAATTGAGACTGTGATTAAAAATCTTCCAACAAACGAAAGCCCAGGATCAGATGGCTTCACAGGCAAATTCTATCAAACATTTAGAGAAGAGCTAACACCTATCCTTCTGAAACTCTTCCAAAATACAGCAGAGGGAGGAACACATCCAAACTCATTCTACGAGGCCACCATCACTCTGATACCAAAACCAGACAGAGATGTCACAAAAAAGGAAAACTACAGGCCAATATCACTGATGAACATAGATGCAAAAATCCTCAACAAAATACTGGCAAAAAGAATCCAACAGCACATTAAAAGGATCATACACCATGATCAAGTGGGGTTTATCCCTGGAATGCAAGGATTCTTCAATATACGCAAATCAATCAATGTGATACACCAAATTAACAAATTGAATGAGAAAAACCATATGATCATCTCAGTAGATGCAGAAAAAGCTTTCGACAAAATTTAACACCCATTTATGACAAAACCCCTCCAGAAAGTAGGCATAGTGGGAACTTACCTCAACAAAATAAAGGCCATATATGACAAACCCACAGTCAACATTGGTCTTAATGGTGAAAAACTGAAACCATTTCCTCTAAGATTAGCAACAAGACAAGGTTGTCCACTCTCACCACTATTATTCAACATAGTTTTGGAAGTTTGAGCCACAGCAATCAGAGAAGAAAAAGAAATAAAAGGAATTCAAATTGGAAAAGAAGAAGTAAAGCTGTTACTGTTTGCAGATGACATGATACTATACATAGAGAATCCTAAAGATGCTACCAGAAAACTACTAGAGCTAATCAATGAATTTGGGAAAGTAGCAGGATATAAAATTAATGCACAGAAATCTCTTGCATTCCTATACACTAATAATGAAAAATCTGAAAGAGAAATTAAGGAAACACTCCCATTTACCATTGCAACAAAAAGAATAAAATACCTAGGAAGAAACCTACCTAAGGAGAAAAAAGACCTGTATGCAGAAAACTATAAGACACTGATGAAAGAAATTAAAGATGATACAAACAGATGGCGAGATATACCATGTTCTTGGATTGGAAGAATCAACATTTTGTAAATGTCTATACTACCCAAAGCAATCTACTGATTCAATGCAATCCCTATCAAACTACCAATGGCATTTTTACAGAACCAGAACAAAAAATTTCACAATTTGTATGGAAACACAAAAGACCCCGAATAGCCAAAGCAATCTTGGGAAAGAAAAATGGAGCTGGAGCAATCAGGCTCCCAGACTTCAGACTGTACTACAAAGCTACAGTAATCAAGATAGTACGGTACTGGCACAAAAACAGAAATATAGATCAATGCAACAGGATAGAAAGCCCAGAGATAAACCCACACGCATATGGTCACCTTATTTTTTGATAAAGGAGGCAAGAATATACAATGGAGAAAAGACAGCCTCTTCAATAATTGGTGCTGGGAAAACTGGACAGCTACATGTAAAAGAATGGACAGCTATATGTAAAAGAATGAAATTAGAACACTCCTTAACACCATACAGAAAAAAACTCAAAATGGATTAAAGACCTAAATGTAAAGCCAGACACTATAAAACTCTTAGAGGAAAACATAGGCAGAACACTCTATGACGTAAATCACAGCAAGATCCTTTTGACCCACCTCCTAGAGAAATGGAAATAAAACCAAAAATAAACAAATGGGACCTAATGAAACTTAAAAGCTTTTGCACAGCAAAGGAAAACATAAACAAGATGAAAAGACAACCCTCAGAATGGGAGAAAATATTTGCAAATGAAGAAACTGACAAAGGATTAATCTCCAAAATTTACAAGCAGCTCATGCAGCTCAATATCCAAAAAAGAAAGAACCCAATCCAAAAATGGGCAGAAGACCTAAATAGAGATGTCTCCAGAGAAGATATACAGATTGCCAAAAAACACATGAAAGGATGCTCAACATAACTAACCATTAGAGAAATGCAAATCAAAACTACAATGAGGTGTCACCTCACACCGGTCAGAATGGCCATCATCAAAAAATCTACAAACAATAAATGCTGGAGAGGGTGTGGAGAAAAGGGAACCCTCTTGCACTGCTGGTGGGAATGTAAATTGATACAGCCACTATGGAGAACAGTAGGGAGGTTCCTGAAAAAACTAAAAATAGAACTACCATACGACCCAGCAATCCCACTACTGGGCATATACCCTGAGAAAACCATAATTCAACAAGAGTCATGTACCACAATGTTCATTGCAGCTGTATTTACAACAGCCAGGACATGGAAGCAACCAAAGTGTCCATCATCGAATGAATGGATAGAGAAGATGTGGCACATATATACAATGGAATATTACTCAGCCATAAAAAGAAACGAAATTGAGTTATTTGTAGTGAGGTCGATGGACCTAGAGTCTGTCATACAGAGTGAAGTTAATTCAGAAAGAGAAAAAGAAATATCGTATGCTAACTCATATATATGGAATCTAAAAAGAAAAAAATGGTTCTGAAGAACCTAGGGGCAGGACAGGAATAAAGACGCAGACATAGAGAATGGGCTTGAGGACACGGGGATGGGAAAGTGTAAGCTGGGATGAACTGAGACACTCGCATTGACTTATATACACTACCAAATGTAAAATAGATTGCTAGTGGGAAGCAGCTGCATAACACAAGGAGATCAGCTCAGTGCTTTGTGACCACCTAGAGGGGTGGGATAGGGTGGGTGGGAGGGAGACCCAAGAGGGAGGAGATATGGGGTATATATGTATAGCTGACTCAGTTTGTTATAAAGCAGAAAGTAACACACCATTGTAAAGCAATTATACTACAATAAAGATGTTTAAAAAAAAAGAAAATGGTGGGGAGAGGAGAGATTAGTATAGCTCAGTGATAGGGCCCTGAGGCTGGGTATTTGAAAATACTAGCCTGGCATTTTCCATTTAGCCTCCTACCCTCAAGGCATCCTGCTGAGGCTTGAGGGGCAAGCCTGCCCTTTAGGAGCTTTTGTTCAGGGTCTCTGACACCAGATGCAACCTGAGGGATTGAAAAATTCATGGGCTCTGGAGTGAACACACCTGGGTTCAACTTCTGACTCCTCCATACATAGTTGTGTGAACTTGTCCATTTTCCCCTCCTGAGCCTGTTTCCTCCTCTGTGGAGCCAGGATCGCTCTTGGGAGAATGACAGAAAGGACTCTGTACTGCACCTGATAGTGCAGGAAGCAGTTCTTAAATAAAGCCACTGCGCGGAGGTTAACGTGTAGTGAAAGCTCGAAGAAGTTAGCAGTCACTACTAACTAGAGAATCTGGGAGGTGGACGGTAGGTGACGGTGAAAGGCAGCTTCAGGGGGAGGTGGCCTTTCCGCATGCGCGCACTCCTGGAGCCCGGCGGAGCTGCGAGGGGGCGTGGCCAGGTTTTTGAGGGGTTGCTATGGTACCGAGGGGCCAGGGGAGGTTAACCTAACCCTTAAAACATTATTCCCTCCCCCACCCTCCACTGCCTGGGCCGAGGGCCATTGTTCCTGGCAAAATGGCGTCAGTAATCCCCCTCTCGGACGGAGGCCTAAGTAAGGTTGAGGTGGGAGTGGGTCTGGAGGTGGGAACAAAAACTACAATTCCCAGGGTACACCGCACCCGCCCGCGAGGCGCAGGGCACGTGCCCAGGCCTAGCGGTTACATGCCGTCAAAAATCCGTTTCATAGCTTTCCTTTCCCATCCCCGCTTTCGTCGTTGCCCAGCCCCCGCGCGCGCGCACTGCGGTCCTGGGGGGTAGGGGGGACATGCCATGGCCGTTGCCCTCGCAACGTAATCGGGAGACAGGTATTTGTAAATCTGTGCTTCGACTTCTAATCCCGAAGCCGGCAGGTATGGGTCTCGCGAGAGAAGCCGAGAGTTGGAAAAATGGAGTTAGGGGTGGCGGGTGAAAAGGTGCTGGGGGTGCCACATCGCGGCAGAGCGACCGCATTTAGCGGCTTGTGGAGAACTGAGAGTGGGCGGTGGGTAGCTAGGAACAAGTGTGTGCTTGGACTCTTTTTTTGGAGGGGAAGAGGGTAAAGCAGCCGTGGAGAGGGAGCTTTTGAACACACAGGAGGTGTCACGCGTGGCTCCTTACAGATTTTCTTTTCGGAAGGGAGAGAATCCTTTCTCTCGACGCGCATCCCTCTCTCCCGCTGCGCTGAGGAGGGCGGGGGAAGAGTGCACATGCTCTAGTTGGCTAGCCACTCGGCACCTCGCAGCGATAGGGGCCGTTCGGAGTTGGGGCTGCTCAGTCGGCTTTCTCCGCCCCTCCCCCCTCCTTTCCTCCACTCCCTTCCCCGCCCCCCTCCGTCCCCCTCTCCTCTCCATCTGAATTCCCTGACTGGTGTACGCGTGCGCCTGCCCAGCTCTCGGGCGAGCGCGAGCTTGCGCTCGTACCCCACTCCCCTAACCCCGCCCGCTCTTTACCTACCGGCCGTAGCTGGTCCGGTGGGCTCGCGCGGAGACGGTCGCGCGCGCACGCGCACAGTACGCGGAGCGGAGTGCGAGACATCGAGGAGGGGAGTAAGCGGCATCAGAGGAGGTGGTTTGTGTATCTGTGTGTTCTACGGTGTGGCTAGTCGAGGGGCGAGCGGAGGCTTGAAGGAGGGCGAGGGAGAAGCGAAAAGAGAGTCTCCCTCCGCGAGAGCTTCTAATCTGGTGAGGGTCCCGGGCCGGCCGGGAAGCTGGGAGTGAGGGAGGAGGCCGGGGGGCGTGTCTGGGATTGGGTTGAGAGATGAATGGGCCGGGGATGAATGGAGGGAGGCAGCGGCGGCCAAGAGTCTGTTCAGAGTAAGCACCCTAGTGGGGGGCGGCTTGACCGAGGCAGGGTGGTTGCCGTCACCAAGACGTGTGGGACGAGGCCGGGCTCGGATCTTCAGGGTTGTCGGAGCTGCTTTCCGTGTGAGCCAAGAGGCGGAGAGGAAAATCAGAGGGGGAAAGTGGGGAAGGGCAGGTTTAAGGGTGAGTTACGTTTTTTGTCTTTTTCGTTGTGGGGGTGGCAACTTTGGGAGTTCATGGGAGACTAGGGGACGGAGAAGGTGAGGTTACGTGAGGGGGCCGGGTGACGGTTGACAAAGGACTGAGTGATAATTTAAGTGAGGTTGAGGCTACTGAAAGGGAAGATCTCTTCGGGTTTTCGAAGTTGAGTTTCAGTATATAATGGGATGAGGGAAAGTGGATTTAATTTAGAGATTCAGTTGATGTGTGAAGGTCGATAGGACTGTATCTTGTGAGGGATACTGCTGCCTGGTTGTGTAAATGGGTTAGGTTCAAGGAGATTGAGAGGTATTATTTGGGAACGGTGTGTTTTGTGACTGACAGGTTGGGGATGGGGAGGAGCTGGTATGATGGGGTTAGGATAAAAGTGGTGAGGTGGCTTCACTGTACTGAAAGAGGTCTTGTTTGAGTAGTTAAGAATGGTGAAACATTTATGTAGTGGGGTGTAGGTGGAAATCCTGCACGTGTGTATCTCCCTATCTTGCGAGTTGGTAGATCTTGTTAAAATGAAATTGAACCCTCAAAACAGATGCAAGTGGTATGGCTATTCCTTCTTAAGAGTTACTGTGGACTGAAGCAATTGTATGATAAATAGCCTTTAAGTTGTGAAAATCTTCTGTATAGTGGTGATTGCATTCAATTTTGGGAGGCATTGTTACCTGTTTTTCATCTATAGTAAGTTGTAATACCAAAAGAACTTTTAAAGAGGTCTCTGTATGTGATACAGAGCAGCAGGTGTTTTCTAGACAGTCTTTATCCTTTGAATTGATGAATTTAAAAATTGTCAACAGTCCAAAGGAAAGATACCTTGCATTAAAGGATAACTAAAATGCTGATTTTGAATGCTAAAATAATTCTACATGATTTTTTTCGTTAATCTGAATTTATCTTGTTTGAAAATTGACACTTGCTTTTTGGTGTGAGTTTAAATTACAGCAGATTACTTGGACGTGCTGTTCTCTAAATTCATATCTTCTGTTAAGGATGTCTTGTGATGGTCTCATTCTTTTATGGGTCAAGATTAATAGTTTATGGATTTTTAACTTTTCATGGTTACTTTTTACAAACTTTACTGACATATATTCATTTATCTTGGAAATGTTGCAAATTTGAGAACATGCCCTTTTTCTTTTATTCTGCTTTGATGTTTGAAAGAGCGTAATCCTTGTTTTGGCTACTCAGAGTTTAAATATAAAAGTTGATACAATGTTCATATTCTCTTAGATTAAATGAACACTTAGTGTATTAAGCAGTAGAGTAGAAGTATAAAAGCACCATGAAACCCTGGAAATGTTGCATCAACTCTGGCAGGCAAGCTGGTCTCCCAGTTTCAAACTAGATGTTCCTGGAGTGGAAGAACATTCAAGTACTGAGGCAGGAAAGTGTAGGCATGGTATATTTGGGGAGTGGAATGAGATAAGGCTGGAATCTTAGATTGAGGCTGAGATGAAGGACTACCCTGCAGAGTTAGGAGCCATTGACTATTTACCAAGGAGGGAATAGCATAAGCAGATTTATGGTGTTCATCTCTCTGGCTTTGCTTCTGATCTCTCCCCCTTCCTTTGAATTTGAATTCATTCTTTTTATACTAACCTCTGTCATTAGCTATTCCTGAAAGCCTTTCCTGCTCCCCCTTTTTTCCTTTTCCCAGCATCTTCCACCAGGCTAGGTTAGGTGCCCCTCTTTAGTGGTCCTATCACACCTTGTACATATTCTTATTACTGTACTTCTTTTGGGAAGCAGGCAGGAAAGTTATTTTCCTTTTTATACCTGAGAGAGAAAATAAAGCTCAGAAAAATAAGACTTGCCCTAGTAAGTAAGTGGTCGACCCTGGAGTTCTGACTTCTAGACCAATGTTGATCCCCACCCATATCACAAGTCTACATTTGTTGATGTAATTGTTCTGTAGTGTTTTAGGAGTTAAATTTCTGTAATGTGGACTTTAACTTTCTTCCCTAGGGGAATTTCTTTTCATTAATGTGTCCATCACTTAGCCAGGAAATGATAAAGCCAGTGGTTGCACAGAACCAGAGTAGTCAGAAGTAAAGATGAGAACTGTTTTATTGCTATCAAATTTCTAGTCAGATAACTAACTTAAAAATAATTAATGGAGGGCCTACATTTTTGTGTATATGTTTGTGTGTGTGGGGGGGGGGTGGTTGTGTGCAAGAAAAAACTCTTCCTTTCTCAGTCTCCCATCTTAGTATAAGTAGACCAGCTCTATTTGCAGATATACCTGATTATGTCTCTTGGCTAAAAGCCAGAATACTTTCAGAGGGGTGGGTCTTTTCCATTTTTGTTTGAGATCATAAAATTTATGGCACTGTTAGGACATATTTGATAGCTGTAAAGGACATCTATAAAGGCATTCATACAGAAATTCCCAAAGCTTCAAAAGTAGAATTTGATGCCAGTTTTAATTGTTTTGGTAGAGCTTGTCATGAGATATTTGGTTTGGAAAATGTTGAGATTAACTTACTGCAAAAGTGAGCCTTTAATGCCCCTTTCTTCAAGGAATATATTATTTTTTTCATGAACTTTTTAAAAATTAGAAATGAAGAAATTGTTTTCTGTGTTTTAACCTTGTAACTTTTTATTGTGATAAAATTCACATAACATAAAATTGACCATTTTAGAGTGTACAGTTCAGTAGCATTAAGTACCTTCATGTTGTTGCACATCTAGTTCCAAAACATTTTCATCACCCCAAAAGGAAACCCTGTACCCATTAAGCAGTCACTCCCCATTCTTCTTTTCCCCCAGCTCCTGGCAACCACTGATCTCCTGTCGCTATTGATTTGTCTATTCTGGATATTTCATATAAAAGGAATCATATAATACATGGTCTTCTGTGTCTGGCTTCTTTTACTTTACATGTTTTTGAGGTTCACTCACATTGTGGCATGTATCAGTACTTCATTCCTTTTTATGGTTGAATAATATTCCATTGTACGGATATACTGCATTTTGTTTATCTATTCAAAATGGACATTTGGGATCTTTCCACCTTTTGGCTTTTGTGAACAATGATGGTATGAATATTTGTGTACAAGTTTTTGTTTGAACACCTGTTTTCAATTCTTTTGGGTATGTACTGGGTTATATGGTGATTCTGTGTTTAACTTGTTGAGGAACCACCAAACTGTTTTCCACAGTGGCTGCACCATTTTACATCCTCAGTGTCTAAGGGTTCCAATTTTTTCACATCTTTCCCAGCGTTTGTTACTTTGGGGGGTTTTGTTTGTGTGTGTGTGTGTTTTATGGCCATCTAGTAAGTGTGAAGTGATATCTTATTGTGGTTTTGATTCCCATTTCACATCTTTTCATGTGCTCTTGGCTATTTGAATTTCTTCTTTGGAGAAATGTCTATGTAAGTCCTTTGCCCGTTTTTAAATTTGGTTGTCTATCTTTTTATTGTTGAGTTGTAGGAGTTTTTAAAAATTAATTATTTATTTTTGGCTGCGTTGGGTCTTCGTTGCTGCGTGCGGGCTTTCTCTATTTGCGGCGAGCGGGGGCTACTCTTCCTTGTGGTGCGTGGGCTTCTCATCGTCGTGGCTTCTCTTGTTGCGGAGCATGGGCTCTAGGTGACCAGGCTTCAGTAGTTGTGACTCGTGGGCTCTAGAGTTTAGGCTCAGTAGTTGTGGCAGCCGGGCTTAGTTGCTCCACGGCATGTGGGATCTTCCCAGACCAGGGCTCGAACCCGTGTCTCCTGCATTGGCAGGCGGATTCTTAACCACTGCGCCACCAGGGAAGTCCCGTAAGAGTTTTTTAAAAGTATATTCTAGATACTAGGGCCTGATCAGACATATGATTTGCAAATATTTTTCCCCCATTCTGTGAGTTGTCTTCTTACTTTATTTTTCAGTTTTATTGAGATAAAATTGGCATACAGCACTGTATAAGTTTAAGGTGTACAGCATAATGATTTTACTTAACAATCATGAAATGATTACTACAGTAGGTTTAGTGAACATCTGTAATCCCATATAGATACAATATTAAAGAAATAGAAAAAAATTTTTTTTCCTTGTGACGAGAACTCTTAGGATTTACTCTCTTAACAACTTTCACGGGGATTTCCCTGGCAGTCCAGTGGTTAAGACTCTGCGCTCTCAGTGCAGGAGGCACGAGTTTGATCCCTGTTTGGGGAACTAAGATCCTGCATGCCACACAATGCGGCCAAAAAACAAAACAAAACAAAAAATTTCATGTATAACATACAGTTACCTAAGTATTAATTATTTTTGTCATGTTATACATTATATCCCTAGTACTTATTTGTCTTATAACTGGAAATTTGTACCTTTTGACTACCTTCATCTAATTCCCCATCCTCCTATCCCCGCCTCTGGTAGCCACAAATCTGATCTCTTTTTCTATGTTTGTTTGTTTGTTTGTTTTTGAAGTATAACTGACCTACAGCACTATGTTAGTTCCTGGTTCATAACATAGTGATTCAATATTTCTGTACATTTCAGAGTGATCACCATGATAAGTCTAGTTATCATCTGTCACTATACAAAGATATTACATAATTATTGACTATATTCCCCACACTGTACATTTCATACCTGTGACTCATTTACTTTGCAACTGGGAGTTTATACCTCTTAATCTTTCTCACTTATTTCTCTCCTCCCCACAACCTCCTCCCCTCTGGCAATCACCTCTTTGTTTTCTGTATCTGTGACTCTGTTTCTGTTTAGTTGTGTTTGTTCATTTGTTTTGCTTTTTAGATTCCAAATATAAGTGAAATCACACAGTATTTGTCCTTTTCTGTCTGACTTACTTCACTTATTATAATACCCTCTGGGTCCATCCATGTTGTTGAAATGGCAAGATTTCAGTATTTTTATGGCTGAGTAATATTCTGTTGTGTATATATATACCACATCTTCTTTACCCATTCATCTGTTGATGGGCACTTAGGTTGCTTCCATATCTTGGCTATTGTATATAATGCTGCCATGAATATAGTCATGCACATATCTTTGAGAATTAGTGTTTTTGTTTTTTTAGATAAATACCCAGAAGTGGAATTGCTGGATCGTATGGTAGTTCTATTTTTAATTTTATAAGGAATCTCCATACTGTTTTCCATAGAGGCTATACCAGTTTACATTTCTACCAACAGTGCATGAGGGTTCCCTTTTCTCCACATCCTCACCAACACTTGTTATCTTTTTGATAATAGCCATTCTGACAGGTGTGAGGTGATACCTTATTATGGTTTTGATTTGTATTTGCCTGATGATTAGTGATGTTGAGCATCTTTTCGTGTGCCTGTTGGCCATCTGTATGTCTCTTTTTACTTTCTTGATAGTGTTTTTTGGTGCACAAAAGTTTTAAAATTTGATGAAGTCCAATTTATCTTTTTCTTTTGTTGCTTGTGTTTTTGGTGTTATATTTAAGAAACCACTGCCAAATCCAAGATCATGAAGATTTATATTTTCTGTGAAGAATTTTATAGTTTTGGCTTTAATATTTAGGTCTTTGATCCATTTTGAGTTAATTTTTGTATCTGGTACAAGGTAAGGGTGCAGCTTCATTCTTTTGCATGTAGATTAACTTGAAGCTTTTTAAACTATAAAATAGATAATAAATAATACTATACATGTATGTTAGTTAAGTAAAGCTATTTGTGGCGATATCTAATCACTCTTTGGGTAGTTGTGGGGAAGAAATGTTTCTAAATGCATTTTTGAAGGCCTTATATTTGAAGTGTGAGGATTCTAAAACTCTTTATGAGTCAATGAGACTTTTATGATCAGGAAACTTCAGTATGGCAAGCTAGATGATCCTTATGCTAAAGTTACATAAGTGATTTTTTTTTTTTTTTTTTTTTTGGCCGTGCCTCACGGCTTGTGGGATCTTAGTTCCCTGACCAGGGATTGAACCTGCGCACTTGCCAGTGAAAGCACAGAGTCCTAACCACTGGACTGCCCCATAAGTGATTTTTTTGTAAAGTGATCTTTACTTTTTTGTAAAGTGATTTTTTTTGTAAAGAATATTAGTGTTGTTTTAAATTGTTTGTGTAGGGTGAAATCTTTGCTTAAACCTAGGGAAAAAAGCAGATTTAGTCTATAATTACCAGAAATTGATATTAGATTTATGCTAAAAGTAATTCATATGTATGTGTTATATAGTTTATTATTGTGAGCCAACTTCTTGACGAAAACATATAACAGTCAGTACCTTGTGGAGACTTTTTACTTGTAACTTGGACTATAATCACCATATATTATTCTGTTTATTTAGGGATAATGTAAGATTATTTCAGTTTGTTTTCTTGTAGAAATGAGAATTAAAATTTAGCACAGCACAATTGGTTGTTAAATCTCAGCCTCTAGTTAAACATAATTAAAATAGGGACAATTATTTGAAATTTAAAAAAAATTAGGGGATGTGTTTTAATACAAGAATGGAAAATCTGCTTGATCAGCCTTAAGACCTATAAGGTGCTAGTTCATCTCTGATTATATCCACTGCTGCCCAGAGAATAAGTTTTGTCCTGCTGGGCTACTGTGGCATTTCCATTGAATTCGCCTTTGAAGGTGTCTTTCTGGCAAGAGAAAAAACTCTTTTTGAAGATGCGTGGTTTATTTGCGAAGGAACCTTTCAAATACACTGATAACTTACTCTGAATCTGTGAATTATAAGTATAACTTATCCAGTGTATATGTAGGTTCTACCGTTCATTCAACAAATATTTATTGTGTTCCTCCAGTTTGCCAGGGTTGATGTATTGGGAATAGATGAAAAGGAAGCAAAGCCGACAATGACCCTGCCATCTTTGAGCTTACATTACAGTGGAGGACGACAGACAGTCAACAAATACTTCAGAAAATAAATGCTAAGAAGAAAAATTTTTAAAGGGTGCTGGGATGTTAGGGAGGAGCCTCTTTGGCTCATGTGGTTAGTTTGGAAGCCTTCTTTGAGGAGGTGACTGAACAGAGATCCAGATGTTAAAAGAGTATCCCTTCTGTTATTATTTTGTTAAATTGTTAATTTATCCTTTCTAAAATAACACTTTAGTTTCTTACTATTTAGAATATGAGTTACTGCTTTTTGTTTCTAAGGAAAGAAACAACAGGTACATTCCTTATGAGAAGAGACAGTGTTCCCAAGTGGAAATGTCCCTGGAGTAGGAGTCAGCCTGGGTTCTGGTCTTGCCTTAGTATAATCTTATGCAAGTCTATATATTTCCTTATTTGTTACTAAACAAAACAAAAGCACTACCTGTTTAGCAGAGTTTCTTTGCTAATAAATGAGAAAATATACTTTGTAAATTATACAACTACATATGAAATGCAATGTATCCTATTAATCTATTTTTGGCGTCAACGTTTCTCAATTGAGACATGTTTTCCCACCAATGTAAAGCTTTTATGTCTCTCCCCATGTGGTAAATTTTAGCACCAAATGTCTAAACTCATTGGTTAGTCAGAAGGGGTTGGGTTCTTAGAGAGTGGTAGTGTGGTAGAAAGTATGTTGGATTCGGAGCTGGAAAACTGGGCTTCCAGAATTCTCCCCTTTACTTACTAGCTCTGTGATGGGCAAGACACTAAACTTCTCTGAGCCTTCTTAATTTTCAGAATTCAGGCAAATACCAAGTAGCTCTCAGGGTTGTTGTTAGGAGTAATTGAGTTAAATAGATGAAGTTCGTTTGAAAATTATAAAGCAAGGTTTGATAAACTTTCTCCGTAAAGGACCAGATAGTAAATACAGTGCTTTAGGCTTTGTGGGCCATGGAGTCTCTGTTGCCACAACTCAGCTCTGTTGTGTAGCAGTCATAGGCAATATGTAAATGAATGAGCATGGCTGTGTTCCAATAACACTATTTATGAACACTGAAATAATGAATTTTGAGTAATTTTCATGTGTCATGAATACTATTCTTCTTTTGATTTTTTTTCAACCATTTAAAAATGTAAAAATCTTTCTCAACTCAGCTGCTGCACAAAAACAGGCTGGGAGGTGAGGTAGGTTTGGCCTGAGGGCTGTATGTAGTTTGGCTACCACTGTTATAAAGGGTTAGGCAGAGTAAAGTGTTAATTAGGGATTCCAGGGTAGGTGATTGGTAGATAGAAATTGTTTAATTTTGATGATGAAAGAAGATGGAGATGATTTCAGTTCTTTTTCTAATATGGATCCAGAAATTTTTTCACATAAAATGGGCATCTTTAATGTGATGTGGTTGTGCAGTGTATGTATCTATGCAATTCAGGATTGTGTATAGTGTGTGCATGTGGCTCCAAGTCATATGTGACCCTGTATTATGAGTAGTTAAGAGTGGACTTGGGAGTCAGTTGCCTGGGTTGAATTTTGTCCCTGGTTTTTACTAGCTGTGTAATCTTAGGGAAGTTTAACTTAATTTTATGAGCCTAGTTTCCTCATTTGTAAAATGGGAATAATTTTACCTCAAGAGTCTTATGATTACATGAGAAAATGCATGGAAGGGCTTAGAGTGCTTAGCACAAAGCACTCAATAAGTGTTAAGTGATAATATTCATTTGGATATAAGTTATACATACCTTATTTGTTTTATCCTTCCTTCAGTTATTTTAAGAAATTATAATATCTTTAACTGGTTCTTGGTACAGGTTGTTGATGGACAATTCTTCTTTAACGAATTAAAATAATATAGAGGTAGATTAAAACCAAGTCCCCCTTTACCCAATTTCCTGCCCTCCCAGTGGGTAATCATTGTTAAGAGTTGACTGTGAACTTGTACAGTCCTTTTTCTCTGTATTTACATGCATATGTATGTGCATATACAAATAAAAAATATGTATTTTATGACTTACTTTTTTCCCAAAGAATATGTCTTAAGGCTCTCTCTTTTTTTTTTTTTTTAAGAAATTGGTTCCAAGTATTTTTTTAAATTAATTTATTTGATTTATTTATTTTTGGCTGCGTTGGGTCTTTGTTGCTGCACGTGGGCTTTCTCTAGGTGCGGTGAGCGGGGGCTACTCTTCGTTGTGGTGCGCGGGCTTCACTTGTTGCAGAGCATGGGCTCTAGGCGCACGGGCTTCAGTAGTTGTGGCTCGCGGGCTCTAGAGCGCAGGCTCAGTAGTTGTGGCGCACAGGCTTAGTTGCTCTGTGGCATGTGGGATCTTCCCGGACCAGGGCTCAAACCCGTGTCCCCTGCATTCAGGAGGATTCTTAACCACTGTGCCACCAGGGAAGCCCTTCAGGCTCTTTTAGTGTCAGTATGTATATGTTCACTTTATCCTTTTTAATGGATACATAGTATTTCATACTACATGCTTCTTTAACCACTAGGATCAGTTTAGAGCATATCCTTCCAGTCTTTTTTATATGCATTTACACATATATGAGTACATTTAGAAACATAAAGTTTTGTCTTTTATATATGTATTTATATATAATATTTAATATATAATTGACATATAGTATGATGTATGTGTTGTACTACAACTCACTTTTCTCAATAGTATATATGTGTGGGAGATTTTTATACATCAGTGTATAACCATCTCTCAGTTTTTAAACAGATGCATATTATTACGCAGTACAGATGCACCACTTTTTATTTCACCATTCTCTTATAGATGAATATGTAAGTTCTTTTCAGTTTTTTTGCTGTTGCAAACAATAAAAAATCCTTCAGTAAAAAATCCTTGTACATACGTATTTGTACACATACAGGAATATTTCTCAGGTAGATACTAAGAAGTGGAATTGCTGGGTGACAGGTATGCACTAGATATTTGGAATTTGCCATATGAAGAGGCTATTCCAGTTTACCTGCCAACAGTGCATGGAGTGCTGAATTTCTCACACTCAAAATGTGATATTAACAGATTTATAATTTTCGCTCATCTGATAGACAAAAAATGATATTGAATTATTTGAATTTGCATCTCCTTGCTTACTAAGGAGTTTGAGCCATCCCCCTACCATGCATGTATTGTCCATTTGTGTTTCTTCTTACTGAGTTTTTTTTAGCTCTTTATATATTCTGGATATTAATGCTTTGCTATACAAGTTGCAGATGTTTGCTCCCAGACTGTTGCCTATCTTTTAACCTTGTTCATGGTCAAATGGCCAAATGTATTTTTTTGTTGTTGTTGTTAATGGTCTTTGTATTTTATCTTTTTAAGGGAGCCTTTCTTCAGGTTAGAAATATATTCTGCCATATTTTCTTTTCATAGTTAAATAGTTTTGGTTTTTATGTTTAACCCTTTTATCTACCTGGAATTTATTTCTGTGACTGGTTTTAAGTAGGGCTTTAACTTTTTTCCCCAAAGATGGATAGCCAGTTATTCTGACACCATTTGTTATGCTATCTGTTCCTCATAAATTTGAAATGCAGTCTTTACTATGGACTGCATTGCCATACATACATGTGTCTCTTTCTCTACTGATTGTTCTCCATTAGTCCAGTTGTATATTTCTCTGATGAAACCACATTGTTTAACTTACTATAGCTATAAGTAATATTTGTTAAAGCAAACTCTCATTGTTCTTTTTCAAGATTTTCTTGGCTTTCCTTGTACTCTTTTCAAATCAGTTTGTCAGTTTGGGCCAAAAACATCTCTTTGGGATTTTTATTGAACTTGCATTGACTTTGGAATAATCTCAGAGGGGGGTTTGTGAAGATCCTAATATTGGGTCTTTCTACCAAAGAAAGGTGTATTTTATGTACTTCAGTAAAATTTTAGTCTTCTTTATATAGGTGTTGCATACTTCTTCTTGAGTTTATTCCTAGATGATTATTCTATAGCTCTGTTGCTCTTATGAGCAGGATAGTATCTATATCTATATCTCTATATCTATATCTATATCTATATCTATAGTAATTGCAGTGACCCGCCCTCCTTCCGGAGCACCCAGCCCTTCCTGCCCCCTCCTGGTGCCACCTGCCCCTGGAACCCTCACCTTAGGATAGGTTTTTTTTTTTAATTCATTCATTTATTTATTTAGGCTGCGCTGGGTCTTAGTTGCAGCACATGGGATCTTCATTGTGCTATGTGGGATCTTTTAGTTGCAGCATGTGGACTTCTTAGTTGTGGCATGCATGCGGGATCTAGTTCCCTGACCAGGGATCGAACCCGGGCCCCCTGCATTGGGAGTGCGGAGTCTTACCCACTGGACCATCAGGGAAGTCCCTGATAGTTGTTTTTTTAATTACATTTTCTAATTGATTATTGCTGATGTATAGCAAAGCTATTGATTTGTTTGTTGATTTTGCATTTAGCGTTTCTGCTGAGCTCTCTCGTTACTTCCTATCATAGTTTTTTTAGTTGAATTTGCTTGGATTTTCTAGCTAGGTAATCATATAATCTGCAAGTTTTGAATTCTGTCTCCTACTTTCCAATATTTGTATGTCTTATTTTATTTCCGTAAGTGGTAGCAATGATAATAGCAATTCTTGGCTTATTCCTGACTTTAATTATTGTTTATGTGAAAGATGCTTAATCTCACTCATGAGATAATTGCTAATTGAAACCGCACTGTGATTCCTTTTTTAAACCTATCAGAGTGTTAAAAATCAAAATGTTTGATAACACCTTTTTTTGTTGTCAAGGCTGTGGGGTAAAAGACACCTTGCACATTGCAGGTGGGAATTTAAATTGGTACAATGCCTGTGGAAGGCAGTTTGGCAGCATTATATAAAGGTACACATGAATTATGTTTACTCTTATGGGTATATTAGTATACTTCATTAAAAGTTAAATATGAAAATTTCCTTTGATCCAGCAATCCCACTTCAGGGAATTTACATATATATATATACACACAGATATACATATATGCAAAATGAAATATGCAGTTTTATCTGTCATAAGCAAATAATCAAATACTATTACTATATAGGTATTAAAAAATAAGAATGAGGGAATCTCATGTACTGACAGGGAAAACAGTATCTTAAATTATTGTGACTATAAAAAAAAGCTTGGTATATACTATGCTACTTTTCGTGTAGAAAGGGAGAGAAAGAACATATATTTATATTTGCTTATTTGCTGTAAGAAACTCTGGAGGGCTACACAGAATCTCATGAGTGGTTACTTGTGGGAGAGTGGGGGGGAACTGAATGGATAGGAAACAGATTTGGGAGTGAACCTGTCCATTATATACCTCTTTCTTTGATTTTTGAATCTTATGATTATATTTTAAAAATTAAATTAAAAATGGTTTCTTGAATTATTTCAGCTCTTCCAAGGATATTTTTTTCTTGTTCTTGTTCTTTCTGTGTTACATGTTTTCTTCAATATGGCTGTCTCCTGATTCTGTTCGTATTAAAGAATGACCTAGTAGAAGGGCTGACTGGGAGTTCTGTGTACCTAGGCAGGTTGTCATCTGGTTTTGGGGGGAGTGGGTGGGCAGCTGGCTTTTACACTTGGAGGGCCCAAATGCCAGAGCGCAGAAGGCTTTGTACTAGGGTGCCCTTATTCTTCCTAGTTTGTTGAATTTGGTATTCTATCTGCAGGAATTTCTTTATTTTGGGGGGAGAGTTCATCAACTGTGTCATAATTCAGACCTTCAGTTAACCCCTGTTTTTAGCCCTTTTCTCACTCTGGCTCTCTTTAGGATCAGTCTTCTTTGAGTGTGGAACCCCTCTGGGGTTTTGCCCTGCAAGTCAGCTCCCTCCCGGGTTGGAACCCTTTCTATTACATATTTCAGGTTGTAGCATTCCTTTGATTTGTGTTATCAGCTAGTTCTTTCCTGTTTGCTCTCTGTCAGAAATTGTTGAAATCTTGTATTTGCTATGCCATTTTCCATTCCTGTCTTTGACTTGTGATTTATACTTCTGTACTATTTTACCATCACTTTTTCAGGGTCTTGGAAAGTACAAGAGATATAGGTGTTCAGTTCACCTTCTTGAACTAGAAGGCGGCAGTGGTATATCTTAAGCTTGGATAAACTGTAGGGTCCTTGAGGGCAAAGACTGACTTTTGTTCTTTTATCCCCAGACCCTGACACAGTGCTTGGCACTTGGTAAATGTTTATTGGTATGAATACACATGTATGAGAGAGAGAGAGGATTGTCAGTGGAAAATTTACTGTGTAATTCTGACTATTTAAATGTGCATTCTTTCAATTGCTCGTTCCAAAAGTTGAAGAAATTATTGAGTCATTGACAAAGTACTGATTGTATGCTGGATTTCCCATGGATAGAACCATGATAAGCTACAGGGGGAAACTTATCTTGAGCTTTTAACTCAAATGCTCCAAGATTATATATCAAATATATTGAAGGAGTACATATGGGACACAGATTTGTGAGATTTTCCCTATAATTTCAATCTCTGTAGAAGTACCTTTGCAATTGTCTTTATACATATTCCTAGGGCTTAAGTCAATGTGTTATCATTTTATGAAGGAAATAATGGTCACACATGGGTTATGATACATAGCCATTGAACTCAGTAGAGACTTCAGGTTTGAGGCCTGATTTTTGTGGACTATTTTACTGAGCTATGTTTCTGCACTGCTGAGTATAGTAGAGATACCCTGGTCACTGAAGCATACCCCTTTAGCAATGCCACCATGGTTTCTTACTGGAAAACTTTAAAAGAATGTATTATATACTTTTCAGCTTTACTAAATAGTCTCCTGAAAAATCATTTAATGTTTTCTTGAGTGTTGTTGTATAGCGCTTTAGTATAGTGCTGCCCTTAGGGGTTATTAAGAGGTAAGAAATAAAAGCTTCCATTTATTGATTATTATATTGTGCCAGGCACTGTGCTAAGTACTTTACATGTATATTACCATTTTATTTTCATATTATTCCTATGAGATTTCACAAATGAAATAAAAAATGAATGAGGTTAAGTAATTTGCCCCAAATCTCTGAGGAGTGAGAGGCAGAACCATGATTGATTCCAGGTTTCTCCCACTCCAAAGCCTGAGTTCTGAAACTCTGTTTTATGGTCAAGAAGCTATTGGATCCATGATGAAAAGGCCCCAGATATACTATGCTTAGTGAAGTTCTTTGCCTGTTTTGTTAAAATTTGTTTTTCTTATTCATTGTTTACCCTTAGGCCACCAGCTATTACATTTTATTGTTGTCAGGTCTTTTCTCTTCAGACTAATGATTCTCAACCCAGGAATCCAGGCAGAAGATAAGGAGAGTGGACAGAATGGGGTGGTGGTGGTGGTGAGGGAGGTAGAGAGTATAGTTTTAAAAAGGCATATTTGATATTATGATGGCTTTGATTTTAGTCACAATATTTTAAGATGCTTAAGGACATCATATTTTATTGAGATATAATTTATATATCATAAAATTCACCAATATAAATGCCAGTGATTTTTAGCAAATTTATAGAGTTGTATAACCTTGATTACAATCTAATTTTAGAACATTTTCATCACCCCCAAAATATTTCTTGTGCCAGTTTGCAGTCAGTCCTATTCCTACACCCCAGCCCAAGGCAACAAATAATCTATTTTCTGTCTCTATAGATTTGCATATTCTAGACATTTCATATAAATGTAACCATACAGTACGTGGTCTTTCCTTTGGCTTCTTTCACATAGCATAATGTTATCAAGGTTCATCCTTATTGTAGCATGTATCAATACCTCATTTCTTTTTATTGCTGAATAATATTGTATTGCATGGATATAACACATTTTGTTTATCCAACTGTTGTTAGACATTTGGATTGTTTCCACCTTTTGGCTATTGTGACTAGTACTTCTATGAACACTTGTGTATAAGTTTTTGTGTGGACATAAGTTTTCATTTTTCTTGGGTAGATGGTATTCATATGGTAACTCTATGTTAAACTTGTTGAGGAACTGCCAGACTGTGTTCTATTGTACATTCCCACCAGCAATGTATTAGGGGTCTATTTTCTCCATATCCTCACCATCACTTGTTACTGTCTTGTCTTTTTTATTGTGACCATCCTCATGGGTATGGAGTAGTATTTGTGATTATGATTTGTATTTCTCTAATGAGTAACGATGTGGAACATCTTTTCATGTGTTTATTGGCCACTTGTATATCTTCTTTAGAGAAATGCCTATTCAGATCTTTAGCCCATTGGATTATTTATCTTTTCATTATTGAATTGTTGGAATTCTTTATATATTCTGAATACCAGTCCCCTTTCAGGTATATGATTTGCACATATTTTCTCCCAGCCTTTTCACTTTTCACTTCCTTGATGGCATCCTTTGAAGCACAAAAGTTTTAAATTTTGTTGAGGTCCAGCTTCTCAATTTTCTCTTTTATCACTTGTACTTCTGCTATTGTACTTAGGAAACCATTGCATAACCCAGAGGCACTAGAATTTACTTTAATGTTTTCTTCTAAGAGTTTTATAGTTTTAGTCCATGTTCCACTTTGAGTTCATTTCTTGTATGGTGTGAGGTAGGAGTCCAACTTCATTCTTTTGTATGTGGATATCCAGTTGTCCCAGTACCTTTTGTTGAAAGACTGTTCTTTTCCCATTGAATTGTCTTGGCCTCTCTGTTGAAAATCAATTGACCATAAATGTTAAGGTTTACTTCTAGACTCTCAATGCTATTTCATTGATCTATATACCCTTACCCTTTTCTGTTCATTTCTAATTTAATTCTTTTGTAGTAGGAGAGCATACTTTGGTTTCAATCCTTTTAAATTTATTGAGATTTATTTTATTGCATAGTACATGATCTATTCTCGAGATTTTTCTATGTGTGCTTGAAAAGAATGTATATTTTGTTCTTGCTGGGTGGAGTGTTCTATAGATGGCAGTTAGGTCAAGTTGATTGATAGTATTGGTCAAGTTTTCCAGATTCTTGCTCGTTTTCTGTCTCATTTTTCTCCCCATTATTGAGAATGGGGTATTAACATCTACTGTTATTACTGAATTGTTTATTTCTCTCTTCAGTTTTGTCAGTTTTTATTTAATGTATTTGGGGCTCTGTTGTTAGATGTGTATATGTTTATAATTGTTATATTGTCCTGGTGAATTAATCTCTCCATGCTCATAAAATGTCCTTCTTTGTCTCTAGTAATATTTTTTGTCTTAGGGTTGGTTTTTAAAAGACTGAAGGAACACTCATTTCCCCATTTCTCTACTTTGCTGCTTCTTATTCTATAGTTTGGGAAACCAGGTGACCAGACATTATAATTAAAGTTATTATACCAAAGCAGCACTACTTTCCCCTCTATTTTTACATTAGGATTCTGAGTAAGATTCCATTTTTTAAAAGAGGTTCTGCAGTTAAAAAATTTTGAAGGCTTTTTCCTACTTAAATTCTCTGATTTTTATCTATTTTTGTCTGCTTAGCAATCCTTTTGTCTTACTTATGGATCTTTGCTTTTGAGGTTTCTGGATAAGTTACCTTTAGTTAAGTGAATAGAGTTATTCTTTTTTTTTTTTTTGAATAGAGTTATTCTTACTTAAAAATGTCCAATCTAAAATGTTAACATTTGGGGATGTGAGTGAAGGGTATACTAAATTCTTTGTATATTCTTGCAGGTCTTTTTCCAAGTCCAAAATTATGTCAAAATAAGTTAAAGAAAAAATTCTCTACCTAGGTGAGGCATTGTTAATTACCTTTTCTCATTTGCAGGTAATACTAGTCTTATTGACTTTCAAAGTATATTGATTTGGCAGTGTAGAGTACTGATGAAGATATGGAGGAACTGGAATTCTTCTGTACCACTCCTGGGAATGCAAAATGATACAACCACCTTGAAAAACAGATGGCAGTTTCTTTAAAGGTTAAGCATACATTTTCTGATACAGCCATTCCACTCTTAGGTACTTTCTCAAGATAAATGAGAGTATATGTCCATGTAAAGATTTGTACACAGATCTTCATAGCAACCTTATTCATAATAGTCCATAAGTGAAATTCAACCCAAATGTCATCAAGAGGTGAATAAATAAACAAATTATGATATATCCAGATAATGGACTACTTAGAGGAATTACAAAGGGACAGGAGTAAGAGCTCTTGGTGGAGAAGCATATGTTCATTGTCTTGATTTTGGAGATGGTTTCAGAGGTGTACATCTGTGTCAAAATTTATCAAACTGTACATTTTAAACACATGTAATTTACTGTATGACAATTATACCTGAGAAAGTTGATTAAAAGAATTTTAAGCCCCTTGGGAAAAAAAATATGATGGATTGATAGAAGGGTCTGAGAACTAGATTGCTAACCAACATTCATGCAATATGAAGACTTATTGAGCTATATGCCAAGTAGTCTGCTAAGCACTGAGGACTACAGTGGTAAACAAGATAAGACACAGTCCCTGGAGTCTGCTGGTTGCTAAGATTGGACAGAAAAAAGAACAAACTTCTTATTAAGAAAAAAGGGATTAAACAGGTGACTTTTCTCCTTAATGATTTCCTTTGTGGGGTGATTTTAATATATCCTTTTTTCCCCTTCAGGTTGCTATGGAAACATATGACCACAGAAAAGGAAGTCTATTCTGATAATTCTGATACCTGAGATGCAACTGGACTGAAGAGTGGAACAGGAAAAATATTAGTGCCAACCTTAATTACAATGGATACTGATTCAGGGGAGCCAGCTAGCACAGAAGATTCTGAGAAACCTGATGGAGTTTCATTGGAAAACAGAGTTCGTCAGGTTGCAGCAACTTTGACAGTGGAAGCTAGACTAAAGGAGAAAAACAGTACCTTCTGTGCTTCTGGAGAAACTATAGAAAGGAAGAGATTCTTTCGAAAGAGTGTTGAGATGGCAGAAGATGACAAAGTTGCTGAATCTTCCTCCAAAGATGAGAGAATAAAGACTGCAACAAATATTCCAAGAGTAGAAAAGCTTCCTACAAATGTGCTAAGAGGCAGACAAGAAGTTAAATACGAGCAATGTTCAAAGGGAATGTCAGAATCCTCAAAAGATTGTTTCAAGGAGAAAAATGAAAAGGAAATGGAAGAAGAAGCAGAAATGAAGGCTGTAGCTACTTCTCCTAGTGGCAGGTTCCTGAAATTTGACATAGAGCTGGGAAGAGGAGCATTTAAAACAGTATATAAAGGACTGGACACTGAAACATGGGTTGAGGTTGCTTGGTGTGAGCTGCAGGTGCGTATACAATCTTCTTGGTTTTAATAAATTCCAGTTTTAGCTGGCATGGGCTTCTGAGTGATCCAGTATTAAAATGTATCATGGATTAAAATAAAACGAAGGACTTGTCCCCACATCCCTGAAATTATGCTCCTTTCTTAGATCCTCTTAGGAGCTCACGCCAAACTTTTTTTTTCCTGTTGTTTTCCCCTCTGTTTTAAAGGAAAAAGTCTATTCTGCCTTTCTTTGGGGAAATGCTCCTAATTCATTACCCTTAGGAAATTCCCGAAACTCTTAATGTCTCATTTTGAAAACTTTTAGTAAATGTATGCCTTATGAGTTGATTGTTATGCTAAATATTTGAGAGTGTGATATGTTAGGGATATATGCAGTATGATATTTCCCATCTCTCTTTTTCTTTCAACAAACTTTTGGGGGTTCATGTGTTGTTTTTCAGAACAGGAAATGGTTTTCTTGTTTCTTTGAGGGCTTCTAGTAATATAAACTCCTCTCCATGCCTTTGAGTTTACCTCAGAGAGGATCTCTGGAAGAAATAATCACCAGAATCTACTGAGCTTAGTCAACTGGAATGTTGTTTAGGAAGGAGAAGTGAAAGCATCATAAGAATAGTTGAATTACCTAGATATTTATTTCCATAATAAATGTTTATATGGTACTTGTAACTAATGAAGGACTAAGTGGAGACAGAACATCATAGAAAGGGTTATAATAGGAATAGTTTCAGACAGATGTAGGTTAAACATAAGGAAAACCTTTGTGACCTCAGCCAGCTCATGGGAAATGGTCAGTGTTCACAAGAGATGCTTAAAATTAAGATTAAATAAAGCCAATCACTAAGTACAGGTTTTTTTGTTGTTCAGATTCCAGTGGTCTCTGTGTGTGGGTGTGTATGTATGTACCATGATTTCACGCCTTCTGAATTTGCTGTAGATTGCCATTTAGATAGGTTGAAATTTAGTCTTGGTCCCTGCATTTCTAGGAAGCCTTTTGTTTCAAAACTTTACTCTGTTTTTTTAAAAACTTTACTCTCCTTTTGTTTCAAAACACTTACTCTGTCAGTGTTTGCTTTGTATGCAGATTCAGGAGACTATTGCCAGAGACTGAGATTCTTCTGTAAGTCTGGGGTGGGATGCAAGACTACAATTTTAACAAGCTTTCAAAGTGCTTCCAGTGTAGGAAGTCCCTTGACGACTCTTTGGAATGCAAGTTACCTAGCAGTCAAGCCATTCTAGTAGTTCTTGAAAGATGTGTGCGTGTGCTGTGTGGGGTTTGCTTGGTTTTCTTCTTACCCCCTTTTTACCCTTTAAGAATTTTATTTTAAGGTCTGTGTCACAGTAGGAATATTAGATACTGCGAGTAAACAAACATTAAGATCACCTGAAATTATACTACTTTGAGGATGCTTTAAACATTTCAGTATATATCTTTATGGACTCTTTCTTTTGCATAAATGTATATATGACTGTATGCAACCCCCATGGAATCGTACTATAAGGTTTGAACAAAACTTTTTTTTTAACTTATCATGAACATCTTTTCATTACTGGTAATTGTAGATTTACATCATTATTTTTAATAGCTGCCCTTATAAGTTATTTAATCAGTTCTCTATTGTTGGACTTCTAGATTTTTCTCCGATATTTCACTATTATAACCATGGTTGTGATCAATATCCTTGCATATATATATTGAAAATTATGTAAATTTTAATTTAATCTCTGCATTGTGATTTCAGTAACACTCATCTTTTTTTGGGGGGTGGAGACCACAAAATGTAAAATATTTACTATCTGGTCCTTTGTTGTTGTTGCTATTGCCGTTTGCTTTTTTTCTTCCAGTTTTATTGCGATATAATTGACATACAACACTGCGTAAGTTTAAGTTGTACAGCATAATGATTTGACTTAAATACATCATGAAATGATTATCACAGTAAGTTTAGTGAACATCGTCTCAAATAGATACAAAATTAAATAGAAAAAAATATTTTTTCCTTGTGATGAGAACCCTTGGGATTTACTCCCTTAATAATTTTCATAGATAACATACAGTAGTAGTGTTATCTTTAGCATGTTGTACATTACATCTCTAGTATTTATTTATCTTATAAATCTTTTGACTGCAGTAACACTCATCTTTTAGTGATACTCTGTAAATGGGGGAGGTAATTTCCATTTACTTGGTAGTAGGACACATAGTGAAGATATGTCAAGTATTTTGCAAATTGTGTACTCTAGCTATGCTAAAGAATGTTTAGGTAAAACTTGAAAATATTTTAGTGGTAGGAACTGCCTAGGGGAATACCTTCTATTATTCACCTGTGGAAAGGTTGAAAGATCCCATAAGGTCTTACTACTCCAAGTGTAGTCTCTGGACCAGCAGCATGGACATCACCTGGGAACTTGGAGCCGCAGGTTCCTAGGCCTCATCCCAGACTATTGAATCAGAGTCTACCTCTTAGTAACATCTGCAGGTGATTTGTATGCACAGTAGAGCTTGAAAAGCACTGAAATAAGGGACTAATTCCAAGAGCTAGCTGAATCAGAGGAGGAATTCCCTTAATATACCAACATGAGCTTTATATTATATCATATATACTGATTCCTGGCATCCACTCCAAACTTTCTAAATCAGAATCTTCAGGAGGTGAGGCCCAGGAACTTACTTTTTTAAATTAATTAATTAATTAATTAATTAATTTTGGCTGTGCTGAGTCTTCATTGCTGCACGCGGGCTCTAGTTGTGGTGAGCAGGGGGGCTACTCTTCCTTGCAGTGTGCGGTCTTCTCATTGCGGTGGCTTCTCTTGTTGCAGAGCACGGGCTCTAGGTGCGCGGGCTTCAGGAGTTGTGGCTTGCGGGCTCTAGAGCACAGGCTCAGTAGTTGTGGCGCACGGGCTTAGTTGCTCCATGGCATGTGGGGTCTTCCCGGACCAGGGCTCAAACCCGTGTCCCCTGCATTGGCAAGCGGATTCTTTTTTATCTATTTATTTATTTATTTTTGGCTGCGTTGGGTCTTAGTTTCTGTGCGAGGGCTTTCTCTAGTTGTGGCAAGCGGGGGTCACTCTTCATCGCGGTGCGCGGGCCTTTCACTATCGCGGCCTCTCTTGTTGCGGAGCACAGGCTCCAGACGCGCAGGCTCAGTAGTCGTGGCTCACGGGCCCAGTTGCTCTGCGGCATGTGGGATCCTCCCAGACCAGGGCTCGAACCCGTGTCCCCTGCATTGGCAGGCAGACTCTCAACCACTGTGCCACCAGGGAAGCCCGCAAGCGGATTCTTAACCGCTGTGCCACCAGGGAAGCCCCAGGAACTTACTTTTATTATTTATTTATTTATATTTTTTATGAAGTTTTATTTTATTATTATTATTTTTTGGTCACACTGTGCAGCTTGAGGGATCTTAGTTCCCCAACCAGGGATTGAACCTGTGGCCCCTGCAGTGGAAGCTCAGAGTCCTAACCACTGGACCGCCAGGGAATTCCCCACAGGAACTCACTTTTAAAAGTTCTCCAGGTAATTGGATATATAGCCAGATTTGGGGATCTCTCATGTGGAGCAAATGTTGTAAATTTTAATTTACAGAAATAAAGTACATTTTAATTTATACAAAGAACAACAATTGCAATCTTCTATTCTGAAAGGAATGTCGGAATTAGTGGACTTAGTTGATACAAATTTTGGATCTCATGTCACTTTCTGCATATTTGGAATTAGGAAAAACTAACTTATTTAGAATCCCAGAAGGATAAGGGCATCATCTTTTAATTACTTTCCTGTGAGTAGTATACAGTTTATAATGTACAATTTCTCATATTTTTTCTGTAAAGTCTTACTCTTTATTATATAATTAAACAATTTTGTTGAAAAACATCCCAGTGAACAGTTTAAATGTTTAAATTATTCTTGATTCTTTCCCAACCTTTGTTTATATATATGTGTGTGTATAATATATAAAATTGGTGTGTCTATACTTTTGTTATCAGTTTGACATATATTTTCTATTTATTAACATCATTAAAATATGTAAACTATTATTTTATTGCATACACACCACCTCTTAATCTTCTCCCCTGAAATTTGGCAGTTCTTTTCTTTCTTAAAATTTTATTTTTGCATGTTTGATTTGAAATTCACAGCTCAGAAAAAGGTTTTTATACCTTTTTCTCTTGATGGCATTTCCCCCTATTGTAGATATTTGAGCCTTGTGTAACAATTCTTAAAAGCCTCATATCCATTTATTTAGAATACATGGACTTTAGGGCAGTGCAAAGAACCAGGAGAGACAGATTTTACTGCTGATATTTGACTTGGAGGATGTTAAAAACAAACAAACAAATCCTTTGATGATGTGGGTCAGATTTAGGATTTGGCTATAAACATTTGCATTTCAACAGTTTGTCATATTTTATGGTTTCTATAATTTGATTTTTTAATGCATTATTGGGAAGAACCTGTTGTTCTTTGTAAAGAACTTGTAAATTACTTGGTAATTGCTTGGTAAATTGGTAATTTGTTGTGAGTGAGGGCTGTCAGTCATATGTTTTATTTAGAAGACTTTTAGTTCATGATGTTGAAAGACCTGGTCACATGTTACTAAAAGACCTGTTTTGTAACTTTTAGAAGGAGTCAGTCACAAGAGTTTGTAATAGTTTTCTCCTACACTAACAACATGAAAATCAACAACACCTTGCTTTTACATATGGAAACACAACCAGTTTTTGCTTTATTTCCGCTAGCATGCTTGTCATTTGTTTTCTTGATGGAACTGAGTTTTCATATAACGCTATTTTCCAATTGAAGGAACATCATAGATATATAAAATTTTTTGTTATTTGACTGTTTCTAAAATGTATTTGAGTGTGCTTGTAATAAGCTTCACTGTGGGGTCAATTCTGTGATTGTATGCCTTTCAAGGTAATTAAACAGGCCTTCTTTAAGTAACATCTAACAGCTAGACGTCTAACAAGTCAGCTATAGTCTCTGAACTGAACCAAAAATGGCACTGAAAAGAAAGATTTAAAAAAAGACATAGTTGACTGTAGCAAGTTGATGTGTTGAGTGAGCATTCTAATACACTTTGTTTATGGTAGCGAATATATTACAAGCAATGCAGTAGAAGTAACAGTTTAAAGATCTGTACTTCCATGCCTAAAGTATCTTATCAAAATTGTGGAGGAACTTGTTTCTGTTTTATTTTCATTTATCAAATAAAAACACTTTGGGGAGAAGTATATTTTTAGGCAGACCTACATTTAATTGTGAAATTAGAATTAGATAATAATGTGAAAATAGCTGAATTTCCAATAAAGGAAAAAGTAATTAAAAATATATGCTAGAATTTCTGTTTCTGAATAAATATTGTTGTCTAAAGTATTCACTCTGGGATATTTTTGCTCTTAAAATATTTTTGTTATGACCCTCTTGGAATTGATTCCAGATTCTGTTAGAGCTACACAAGAAAATGCTTCATTACATATAAGCACACCCTAAATAGTGTTATTCAGTTTTAATTTCCCACTGTCTTCATCAGACCCAGCCCTCAAAGTGCAATACTCTCATAGGCAAAGAATGATTACATCGAAGGGAGGAGGGATAAAACTTGCTTAACTATATATGTTCTAGTTTCTTTGTTTAAAAGCTAGTCACATAACTTTATTAAGTATAAACCAAAGACAGATGTTTTCATAAAGTGACAAAGGGTGAGAGTGGCAGGAGACAGGCTTGGTCTGGGAAATACCATTAATTTCCCCAGTTAGTTCAATGAGTTAGTTTTGAGCTAACTATCTGCTTGATAGATAACAAATTGATACATCTAGTTGGCTGAATGAATAATTGCGCCCCAAAGATGTTCATGTCCTAATCCCTGGAACCTATAAATATGTTACGTAACATTGCAAAATGGATTTTGCAGCTACAATTAAATTAAAGGTCTTGTGATAGGTAGATTATCCTGGATTATCTGGGTAGGCCCAGTGTAATCACAAGGATCCTTTTTTTAAAAAAATATTTATTTATTTATTTGGCTGTGTTGGGTCTTAGTTGCGGCACGCGGGATCTTTCGTTGCACCGTGCGGGCTTCTCTTTAGTTGTGATGTGCGGGTTTTTCTCTCTCTAGTTGTGGCGCATGGGCTCCAGGGTGTGTGGGCTCTGTAGTTTGTGGTGTGCAGGCTCCAGGGTGTGTGGGCTCTGTAGTTTGTGGCACGCGGGCTCTCTCGTTGACGTGCGCGAGCTCAGTAGTTGTGCTGCACAGGCTTAGTTGCCCTGCAGCATGTGGGATCATCTTAGTTCCCCGACCAGGGATCGAACCCACGTCCCCTGCATTGGAAGGCGGATTCTTTACCACTGGACCACCAGGGAAGTCCCACAAGGGTCCTTTTGAGAGGAAGGATGGCCATTAGTCAGAAGGAGATCTGACAATGGAAGCTGAGGTTGGAGTGATAGGAATGTGGGCAACCTCTAAAAGCTGGGAAAGGCAAGGAAACAGATTCTTCCCTAGAGCGTACAGAAGGAACACAGCCTTGCCAACACCTTGATTTTAGTTGAGAGAGACTCATTTGGATTTTTGATCTCTACAATTGGAAGATAATAAATTTGTGTTGTTTTAAGCCACTAAATTTGTGGTAATTTGTTATAGCAGCAATAGGAAATGAATACAGTACACATAGCTATCATTCATTCATTTGTTCATTCATTCAACAAATAAATATTCAGTACCTACAGTGTACCAGAACTGTGCTAAGTGCTAGGGACGTAATGGGGATAAAAAGCAGACACGGGCACCATTTTCATAAAGCTTACAGTAGAGGGAGTTTATAGTCAGTAAGAAGAAGGCTTGGAGATTGGAATTAGTGAAAAGATGAAAGGGCTGTTAAATATAGATTTGTTTGAAAGAAATGGTAGGGTTGGGAATAGCAAGCAACATGGATACTACTCCTTTACTACTTAGTTTTCTTTTTTATTTTGAGATAATTTGCTACTAACAGAATAGTTGCAAAGATAGTATAGAAGTTCCTGTATGTCCTTCACTCAATTTTCCCTTATGCTAATATTTTAATCAGAGAACATTTATCAAAACTTAAGAAATTAGTATTACTACAGTACTATTAACTAAAGTACAGAACTTGTTTGGATTTCACCAGTTTTCCTACTGGTGTTCTTTTTTCAATGGTATGATCCAGTTCAGGATCCCACATTGCATGTAGTTATGTCCCTTTAGTCTCTTCCAATCTGTGACAGTTCTTCAATCTTTGTTTTTCATGATCTTGAACTTTTTTTTCTTTTTTTTTCATGATCTTGAACTTTTAATGAGTACTGCTCAGTTAGTTTGTAGAGTGTTCCTTAATTTGGGTTTGTCTTATGTTTTCACATGATTAGATTTAGGCTGTAAATTTTGGCAAGAATACCATAGAAATGATGTACCCTTCTCAGTGCATCATAGCAGGGGGTACATGATGTCGTTATGATAACCTTCATCATTTGGTTAGGGTGGTGTCTGATAGGTATTCTTTTTTTTTTTTTTTTAATGTATGTCTGTATTATTTTAAATTTATTTATTTATTTATTTATTTATTTTTGGCTGTGTTGGGTCTTCGTTTCTGTGCGAGGGCTTTCTCTAGTTGCAGCAAGCGGGGGCCACTCTTCATCGCGGTGCACGGGCCTCTCACTATCGCGGCCTCTCTTATTGCGGAGCACAGGCTCCAGTCGCGCAGGCTCAGTAGTTGTGGCTCACGGGCCTAGTTGCTCCGCGGCATGTGGGATCTTCCCGGACCAGGGCTCGAACCCGTGTCCCCTGCATTGGCAGGCAGATTCTCAACCACTGCGCCACCGGGGAAGCCCCTGATAGGTATTCTTTATTGTAAATTAATATTTTCCCTTTGTAGATTAATAAATATCTTGGGAATAGATACTTTGAGACTATGCAAATATCTGTTTCTCCTCAAACTTTCCCTTATTATTTTGGCATCCATTGGTGTATTTTTCCTGTAATAAGTATTACTCTGGTGTTCTAATGGTTATTTCCTATTTCCCACATTCCTTCTACATTTATTAATTGGAATTACCTCTTAGTTTTATGTGGTCTCTTCTTAAGTATGACTGTTAAGTTTCTGAAAACCCAACAATCGGGGAAATTTGTCATTGAGGAACTTTAGTATATCTTAAGTTATTAATAATGGTGTCATACACTTTTGCATTTATCAAAATTAGTATTAATTGAGTACTTATGCAGGTACTTAATTTGAATATTTTATTTAATCTTGCAATAGTTATATGAGGTAGGGATGATTAGTTTTCAGGTGGTAGAAGTGAGGTTTAGATACATTAAGTAACTTTCCCAAAGGGGTAGAGTAAGGATTTATAGTCCATCAATTGTATATATAAAACACTTACATAGATGATTTAAGAATTTCCTCCTCATTACTTATTTGAGCAGATCACTCTTTCATGTTTTTAACCATTTTACAACAAATGATTTCTTAAATGGACACTGTTTAAAATAAGATTCTTTTCTTCCCCCCAAATGAGTTAGAACTTAATTTTGGGCTTCAGGACCAGCGTCAGAGACTCTAGTCTGAGAAATCATCATTCCTATAAAATAAGGTTCTTAACATTAAACTTAACTGCTGAAGCTCAAAGGGTACTAGTTAATGGTGTCATTTAAGGACACTCTCTGGCTTGGGGGCTCTGAGGAACAGTTTCATGGTTGTGTTGCCATGGGTCAATGTCTGGCCTTCACCTTTTGTCAGTGTCCAGAGGTGGTTGGACACGTTGGGGAGACTGACTTGTGCTAACTCAAATGCCTAGGTTTAGGACAGAAATTTATTAATTTAGAATGAATTAATGAATTAATTTTATCTGATATAGTTGTTAGGTCATATGGTCTAATTGGTCTGTAGGTTAGATACATGGGAAGCTAAATTATAATCAGAAGCTGGCTTAGTAAGTACAGTGTCAGAACAAAGGTACTAGATGTTCCTGTGTGTCCTGCTAAGACAGTATACTGACCGAATGAACTGGATGCTCAGGTCCTAACTGGATGAGGACATCCTCTTTGTTCAACAGTACTGGAAGACAAGTGAACCTGGTTATGTCTGTGGTTCATCCCCCTTTCCATATGTTATCTTTACCACCATCGATGAGCACTTTTCTTTAGGTATTAATACATACCATTGCAGTCTAAAAGCTTTAACATGCTCATATGGCCAAACTGTGATTATTATATGCTGATTTCTTGATTAATACTTTGATGTTACCATTTACAAATTATAATTACCCTAGTGTGTGTTTATTTCACTTACTTTTACACATATCTCTCCATGGAAAGTGGTTTGTGAATGAGGTATCTGTAGTCATTACTGTGAATATTGTTTCTGAGAGGCAGAGCTTTGAACTAGGAAGTACTTGGGATTCATAATACAGCAGACCTAAGTTCCAGTTTGCCTGTGCCAGTTAGGTACCTTGGACAAGCTAAGCAGTTTAGCATTCTGGAGCTTTACTTTTTCACTTTTTTTAAAAAGAAAAATATAATAAATATTTCTGATATCCAAAAAAAGAATAAAGAATAACATAATGGAAATTGTGTACCTACTGTTCAGCTTGAGAAATAAAACGTTGAGAATTAGAGATAATGCTTATAAAGCACATGGTACATGTTTGAGTATTCAGTAAATGTTAGTGATAAAATACTGAGTAAACTCATATTTATCCAGAATATTCATTGATATTTAAGAACCATTTTGAAGCCTTCATAGCATTCATCTTTACTTGAACAAGTTATTTTATAATACAGCTTTTAGAACAATGTTGATGATTTCTTCCTTTTTTCACGTTTGCAGAAACAGATCCACATAGCCTCTGACCTGGTTCTGTAGTTCATTGTTGGTGTTTGCATTAAGAGACATAGCTGATAACGCCATAGTTTACCTTTTGGAAACTAAATACTTCTTATCTTGAATAAATACATATGCAGGTTAGTCATGTTGGTATTGTGCCTTGTCTCAGGAAAGGTTTTGCATACATTTTTAGCATTCCGTATATTATAATAGATTAAGTGTTTAGTTAACATGAGGACAGTATTTCTTTTTAAAGAAGTGTGGATAAGTTAAAATCTGTTTGGTAAATTTGTTTTTGACCTCTATTATATTTATCAGCCTATAAATTAATATTTGTAACACTGAAAAATTGATATTTGATACTATTTTTTGGTGACCTTACTACTGGAGACAGTAGATTTAGGGATCACTTTTGTAGACTATAATTTTCCGACTCTGTCAGCTCCATTAGCTATCACTGCTCTCTAGTTTGCCTTTTGTGGTTCATCACTCCTTTCTTGAGTACGAACTCTACTCATTGGCGACATGTGAAAATTACCTTATCAAAGTGGTTATCATTAATACAATAGAGTGTGTGTGTGTGTGTCTGTGTGTCAATCTATCTGTGTTTAAAGGAGGATTACTATAGTAGCTGAAAACTTTCCTCTGATTTTGGTGCTAGTTTGACAGGTTTACTTTCCTCTCACTGAATTAGAAGTGGACCTTTGAAGATCTTGGCCATACCTTTTTAGTGGACTTTACCTCCAGCATTATGTCTGGGACAGCAGTTGTACTTTTGTAAAGCTGTTTACTCTTAATGCTGACTACTTTTGATCCATAGGATCAAAGGATAAAGTGGAGTAATTTAGTTTGGTACATGAAAGACTTGTGTTCTGCTAATTTAATCAGAAGGCATCACAATTTATTCATTATTCTTCAGAGTAGATCTGCTGATCTATCATGAGAGGATGACTCCTAGCTAATTACAGGGACATTTAGGATTTATTAGTCATTTTAGGTTAGCTAGAAAAGCGTAAACACTTTACTTGTTTACTTGCTCTCTTCTAAGTTTGTTGTTCCTTGCTTTTGTTCTTTGAGTTCCTTAACTCTTTTTTTTTTCAGGCTTAAAAAAAAATTGAGATACAATGTGTAAGTTTAAGGTGTACAACTGTTAGTTTGATACATTTATATATTGCAATATGATCACTATAGTAACGTTAGTTAACACCTTTATCATGCATGTCACATATTTATCATTTCTTTTTTGTGTTGAGAACAGCCAAGATTTAGTCTATTAGGAACTTTGACGTTTACCATACAGTATTGTTGACTATAATCACTATGCTGTATATTAGATCTCTAGAACTTATTTCTCTACTAGTTGTAAGTTTGTACCCTGAAATAACATTCCCCTACCCCTCAGCCCCTGGTAACCACTATTCTACTCTGATTTTACAAGTTCAGATTTTTAGACTCCACATATAAATGTATGATATTTGTAATTTGAAGGGATATCTGCATACCCATGTTCATTGCAGCATTCACAGTAGCCAAGATACGGCAATAACCTAAGTGTCTGTCAGCAGAAGAATGGGTAAAGTACATGTGATGTGTATACGTATACAGTGGAATATTATTCAGCCATGAGAAAGAAGGAAATCCTGCCATTTGTGACAACATAGAAAGACCTTTAAGGCATTGTGCTCAGTGAGATGTCAGAGAAAGACAAATACTATAAGTTCCTTAACTCTTTTTTAAAATAAATTTTTATTGTGACAAAATGTACATAACATAAAATTTACCATTTTAACCATTTTAAGTGTACAATTCAGTGGCATTAAGTACGTTCACCCTCACTACCACCCAGTTCCAGAACTTTTTCATCATCCCAAACTGAAACTCTGTACCCATGAAACAATAACTCAGGTGTCCATCGACAGATGAATAGATAAAGATGTGGCACATATATACAATGGAATATTACTCAGCCATAAAAAGAGACGAAATTGAGTTATTTGTAGTGAGGTGGATGGACCTAGAGTCTGTCATACAGACTGAAGTAAGTCAGAAACTTACTAACACATATATATGGAATCTAAAAAAAAAAGGTTCTGATGAACTTAGGGGCAGGACAGGAATAAAGATGCAGACGTAGAGAATGGACTTGAGGACACGGGGAGGGGGAAGGGTAAGCTGGGACAAAGTAAGAGAGTAGCATCGACATATATACACTACCAAATGTAAAATAGATAGCTAGTGGGAAGCAGCTGCATAGCACAGGGAGATCAGCTCAGTGCTTTGTGACCACCTAGAGGGGTGGGATAGGGAGGATGGGAGGGAGATGCAAAAGGGAGGGGATATGGGGATATATGTATACATATAGCTGATTCACTTTGTTATACAGCAGAAACTAACACAACATTGTAAAGCAATTGCACTCCAATGACTATGTTAAAAAAAAAAAAAAAAAACTCCCCATTCCCCACTCTTCCCATCCCCTGGTAGCCACTATTCTACTTTCTGTCTCTATGAATTTGTCTATTCTAGGTATCTCATATAAGTGGAATCATACAATATTTGTTCTTTTATGTCTGGGTTATCTCACTTAGCATAATGTTTTCAAGATTCATCCATACTGTAGCATGTATAAGAATTTCATTCCTTTTTAAGACTGAACTTGTATGTATATACCACACTTGTTTTATCCATTCATCCATTGATGGACATTTGTATTGTGTCCACCTTTTGGCTATTATGAATAACACTGCTATGACATTAGTGTACAAATATCTGCTCAAGTCCCTGCTTTCAATTCTTTTTGGTATATACCTAGAAAGTGGGATTGCTGGATCATATTTCAGTTTTTTAGGAACTGCCATACTGTTTTCCATAGCGTTCATTTTACATTCCCGCCAGCTATGAACAAGGGTTCTATTTACTCCACATGTTTGCCAATATTTGTTATTTTCTGTGTGTGTGTGTGTTTTTTTTTAATAGCCATCCTAATGGGTGTGAAGTGGCATCTCATTCTGGATTTGATTTGCATTTCTCCAATGACTAGAGATGTTGAGCCTCTTTTTGTGTGCTTATTCACCATTTGTATTTCTGTTTTGGAAAAATGTCTATTCAAGTCCTTTGCCAATTTTTGAATTGGGTTGTTATTGTTGTTGGCTGTTGTTGTTTAGTGACAGGAGTTCTTTATATATTCTGAGTATTAATCCCTTATTAGATTTTATTAGTTTATTTTATTAGTTGCAAATATTTTCTCCCATTCTGTAGATTGCCTTTTCACTGTCTTATAGTGCCTTTAATGCACAAGTTTTTAATTTTGATTAAGTTCAATTTATATATTTTACCTTTTGTTGCCTGTGTGCTTTCACTTAAAAATTCATTGCTAAACCCAGTGTCATGAAGATTTTTCCCCTATGTTTTCTTATAAAAGTTTTATAATTTTACCTCTTATGGTTATTAGGTCTTTGATGCATTTTGAGTTAATTTTTGTATATGGTGTAAGGTAAGGGTAACCACTATTCTGCTCTCTGTTTTTATAAGTTCTTCATTCTTTTGCACATGGATACTCAGTTTCTCCAACCTTTTGTGAAGAGACAATCCTTTCTCCGTTGAATGATCTTGACACCCTTGTAGAAAATCATCTATTTGACGAGGGATTATTTCTAGCTCTATAGTCTATTCCATTGATCTTTATGCCAGTATCACAGTGTTTTGATTACTATAGCTTTGTAGTAAGTTTTGAAGTCCAGAACTCCAACTTTGTTCTTTTTTCAAGATTGTTTTGGTTATTTGAGGTCCCTTGAGATTCTGTATGAATTTTAGAATGGGTTTTTTTTTTTTAATTTCTGGGTTTTTTAGGATGGTTTTTTTTTTATTTCTGCAAAAAAATGGGATTTTGATAGAATCTGCAGATCTCTTTTGGCATTGACATCATAACAGTATTAAGGTTTTCAATCCATAAACATGGGATGTGTTTCTATTTATGTCTTCTATAATTTTAGCAATGTTTTGTAGTTTTAAGTGTTATAAGTCTTTTGCCTTCTTAGGTAAGTTTCTTCCTAGATATTTTATTCTTTTTGATGCTATTATAAATGGAATTATTTTCTTAATTTCCTTTTGGGATTATTTATTTTAGTGTATAGAAGCACAACTTTTTTTTCCTTTTTCATTAGGGTGAATTTATTTATGATTAATCATTACATCAGTGCTATCCCCTTTGGGGTTCCCAACTTTATGCAGGATATCCCTTTATATTGTAGAAACACAACTTATTTTTGAGTGTTGATTTTGTATCCTGCAACTTTGCTGAACTAGTTTAGTAGTGATTGATTTTGAGTGTCAGGAAAAGGAAGCTAACCACTAGTAAAAAGGAAAAAAATATGATATTTTATTTTTTAATTTTCAAAAACATTTTATTATAGAAAACAATAAAATATAAACAAAAATAGCAGTATAATGAACTCTTCTGTATCCATCATCCAGGTTCAACTCATAGTTAATCTTTTTTTTTTTATTTCTGAGATATACATTTTAAAGTAATAACTAGAATTATGACTTATAACATTATACCAGAACATATAAGATTTTTAGAAATTTCATGTAATGTCTGAAACATTTATATTAACATATTTCCATACAAATAACCCAATGAAAGTTTAGTATTAGTTGTTTTGTTTGTTTGTTTGTTTTTATACTGCAGGTTCTTGTTAGTCATCAATTTTATACACATCAGTGTATACATGTCAATCCCAATCGCCCAATTCAGCACACCACCATCCCCACCCCACCGCAGTTTTTCCCCCTTGGTGTCCATATGTCTGTTCTCTACATCTGTGTCTCAACTAATATGATATATTTTTAAGTTAACAGGAATAAAGGAAACAGCAAAGTAAAATAAATAAAGAACCTAAAATAAGATGGAAGGAGTAAAATTAAATATATCTTTTGCTATATCAAATGTGGACAGATTGCACTTGCAGGAGTACCAACCAATATTAATATCTATCATAGAAGAAAGAAAGTAAACTTAAAGCATTAAACAGGGTATTATAAAGTTATTTACTTCACAGTTTAAGAAGATAAAGACCTGTGATAAAGACTTATAGGCACCAAAAAGATTCTGGCTAATATTTTAAATTCAGAACCTCTAATAGATTAAAGGAAAATGGATAAACATATAGCTGTAGTAGGAAATTTCAGGTGCAGATCAAGCAGACGAAAAGTGAATAAGTATAGAGGAACTGAATTATATAATCCACAAACTCCATTTGATGGATATATAGAGGCTTATATTTTCCAAATGGGGAATATACATTTTTATGGTCTACAAGCCACTAAAAAAGTTGGTTAAATATGTGGCCCAAAGAAAACCTTAAGTTAAAAGAAATGAGATTTTATATTCTGCATTACTCAATAAAATTAGAAATAAATAATGAAACAAGTAACAAAAAAACTCTTAACTAATTGGAGATCAGAAATCACACTCCTAGATAAAGTTTGGATCAAGGAGAAAATCAAAACTCAAAGTATAAACTACCTGGAAAGCAATGAAAAAGAAGACATTGCAACAAAACTTGTGAGTCATTGTAAAAGCTATACCCAGAAGAAAATTTATCAGCTAAAATGTCTTCATTATTAATGAACAGTAACTGTTGGGTTGGCCAAAAAGTGCCTTCGTTTTTTAAGAAAAAATAAAAGACACATTTTTCATTTTCACCAAGAACTTTATTGAACAACGTATTCACCCTTTTGTTCTACTACCTTCTGCCATTTTTCAGGCAACTTCATAATTCCGTCTTCCCAAAACTTTTTATCTTTTTGAGCAAAGAACTCTTCCAGGTGCCTTTTACAGTCTTCCAGGGAATGGAAATTTTTTCCATTAAGAGAATTTTGTAAAGACCGAAATAAATGGAAATCCGAAGGTGCAATGTCTGGTGAATACGGCAGATGAATCAGAACTTCCCAGCCAAGCTGTAACAGGTTTTGCCTGGTCATCAAAGAAACATGTGGTCTTGCGTTATCCTGATGGAAGATTATGCGTTTTCTGTTGACTAATTCCAGATGCTTTTCGTCAAGTGCTGCTTTCAGTTGGTCTAATTGGGAGCAGTACTTGTTGGAATTAATTGTTTGGTTTTCCAGAAGGAGCTCATAATAGAGGACTCCCTTCCAATCCTACCATATACATAACATCACCTTCTTTGGATGAAGACCAGCCTTAGGTGTGGTTGGTGGTGGTTCATTTCGCTTACCCCACAATCTCTTCTGCTCCACATTATTGTACAGTATCAAAGGAATTCACATAACCAAGCTGGTGCAAATGATTTTCAATGCTTGATTTGGATATTCTGAGTATGTCGGCTATCTCCCACACGGTATAACGTTGATTGTTCTCAATGAATGTCTCGATTTGATGGCTATCAACTTCAACTGGTCTACCCAACTGTAGAACATCGTCCAGCGAGAACCCTCCAGCACGAAACTTCGCAAACCACTTTTGACACGTTCGATCAGTCACAGCACCTTCTCCATACACTGCACCAATCGTTTTTTGCATTTCGGTTGCGTTTTTACCTTTCCTGAAATAATAAAGTATAATATGCCAAAAATGTTGCTTTTTTCCTTCCATCTTCAATATTAAAATTACTACACAAAAATTCACCAATTTTGATGTCTTTGTTTAAACGCACGCTGATATGACAGCTGTCACATACAATCTAACAAAATTGTTTTGAATGAAGTTAAAGACTACTAAGTGCTACTAGAGCCATCTTATGGAAAAAACTGAACAAACCTGTGGCCAACCCGATAGAAGGAATTTAGTACCTATCTTAAGACATTAGGGAAATAACAGTAAAAGAAAGCAAAATAAAGGAAGAGGGAATTAATAAAGATAACAGAAATTAATCAAAAATTATAAATATAAAGATATGAAATTCTAATATTTTGGGGTCTCTGTAAAATGATTAATAAACCTGATGAAAGAAAATATGAGGGCAAAAAATACATAAGAGAAGATATGAGAAATGCAACATAGCCAGCTCTGGAAGAGTTAAAAGAATTAGAATATGATATGCACATTTGACAACAAATTTTCCTAACATTTTCGTATGAAACATTTCAAATATAGAACAAAGTTGAAAATCTTAGAACATTCGTAATACCTGCTGTCTAGATGCTACCTTTCACGTTGATAACACAGTTTAAATCTTAAGTAATGGATTACTCCTAATCAAAATATAAACCCAAAATGTACAGGAGAAAAAGAAAAGTTAAATAGGCCAGTTAGTAAGACGATGTAGAAAGGGGATTTAAGCTATTTTTTTCCCCCTCTTAATACCAGGGCAAGGAAGCATCCCAAGAATTTGCGATGCAAAATTGTTTATAATAAAGAAAACTTGGATCAGTCCAAATGCCCATCAATGGGTGAATGGCTAAATTGTGGTAGAACTGTCTAATGAGATACTATATAATAGTTAAATAAACTAGAACTATACATATCAAAATACATAAATATAAAAAATGTAATATTGAGCAAAATAATTTGGAAAAGGACACATACCATGTGATAACCGATTATATCTCCTACAGTAGCAAGGAATAATTGGAAATTGCAATTTTTAAAAAGTACCATTTACAGTAGCGCCAAAAAATGAAATACTTAAGTATAAATAACAAAGTATGTGTAGAATCTGTATGCTGAAAACTAAAAAACACTGTTAAAAGAAATCGAAGATCTAAATAAATGGATAGGTTGGTTGGAAGACTCACTGCTGTTAAGATGTTCATTCTCTCCATATGACCTAGGAATTCAAAAGAATTATATCAGAATCCCAGCAGGAATTTTTTTACACGTTGACAGGCTGATTCTAAAACTAATAAGGAAAGGCAAGGAACTAGAATAGCTGAAACAATTTTGATAAAGAAGAAGTTTGAAGAATTCATGTTAACTGATTTCTAGACTTACTCTAAAGGTATAGTAATAATACATGTATGGTATTGGCAAAAAGGTAGACACACAGATCAGTGGAACAGAATAGAGTTCAGAAATAGACCCAAACACATATGGTCAAGTGATTTTAAAAAGGAAAATGGTGCAATGTTAATTCGGCATAGAAAGGATGGTCTTTTCAACAAAAGCTGCAGGAACAACTGGACACACATTCAAAAAAATGAACCTTGACCTAAATCTCATACATTATACAAAATTTAACTCAAAATAAATTATAGACCTAAAAAGTAAAACAAGAAACTAAAACTTCTAGAAGAAAACATATGAGAAAATCTTTTTGAAATTTTGGTTAGGCAGAGAGTTCTTGGATATAACAATGAAATCATGATCCAAAGAAAAAAAATCAATAAATTGAACTTCATCAAAATTAAAATATTTTGCTCTATGAAAGACACGTTAAGAGAATGAAAAGACAGTCCACAGACTGGCAGAGAATATTTTCTTTTTTAAATATTTAATTTTATTTATTTATTTTTGGCTGTGTTGGGTTTTCATTGCTGCGCGTGGGCTTTCTCTAGTTGCGGCAAGAGGGGTCTACTCTTCATTGCGGTGTGTGGGCTTCTCATTGTGGTGGCTTCTCTTGTTGCAGAGCACAGGCTCTAGGCACACAGGCTTCAGTAGTTGTGGCTTGTGGACTCTAGAGCGCAGGCTCAGTAGTTGTGGTGCACCGGCTTAGTTGCTCCGCGGCATGTGGAATCTTCCCAGACCAGGGATCGAACGTGTGTCCCCTGCATTGGCAGGCAGATTCGTAACAACTGCGCCACCAGGGAAGTCCCCTGGCAGAGAATATTTTCAAATCACATATGTGACAAAGGACTTGTGTCCAGAATCTGTAAAGAACTCTCAAAACTTAACAAGGTAAAACAACCCAATTTTAAAATGGGCTAAAGATTTGAACAGACATCTCACCAAAGAAGACAGATATATGGCAAGTAAGTGTGTAAGAAGATGCTTTAAATAAGGAAATTATATTGTTAAGGAAAAGGAAAGTAAAACCATAATCTCATACTCCAGTACAACTATTAGAATGTCTAAAACCAACCAAACCAGAAAAGCCACCTGACAGTACCAGCTGTTGGTGAGGATGAAGAATGCAGAGAAGCTCTCATATATTGCTGTCTTTTTCTTATAAAGTTAAGCATACCTTATGACCAATCAATCCTATTTGAGATAGTTACCCAAGAAAACCTATGTTCACACAAAGATGTGTACATGAATATATTTATAGTAGCTTTATTTGTAATTACTCAAAATTGAAATCACCCAAATGCTCCTCATCTGGGGAATGGATAAGCCGACTATGGTTCATCCATAGGTGGAATACTATTCAACAATTAAAAGCAACAAACTATTGATACTTGCAAAATAAGGATAAATCTAAAAGACATTATGCTAAGTGAAAGATGCCAGGCTCAAAGGCTTTCTTCTCATTTATAAGAGTTTCTAGAAAAGACAAAATTATAGGAATAATAAACAGATCAGTGGTTTCTAGAATTTAAGGGTGAGGTGAGAGTTTGACTATAAAGGGATGGTGCAAGGGAGTTTTTTGGGGGGAGTGATGGAACTGTTCTGTATTTTAATTGTGGCAGTGGTTACATGACTTTATGCATTTGTTGAAACTCATGAAACTGTACACCAAAAAGAGTCAATTTTACTAGATATAAAATTTAAAATAAAATTTAATATGTGGCTCAGGAGAAAGAAGCTGAGAGACTATCAGCTCTTTCTCCCAACCCCCGCCCTGCACAAAAAAAATCTTACTGAAGCTCTGGACAAATGGAAAGCCATGTTCTTAGATGGTTTTTAGATGCCAGTTTTCTCCAAAATTTTATATATATGTTTCCAATTAAGATTCCAGGGGATTCTATTTTATTTTATTTTGTATTTTATTTATTTATTTATTTATTTTTAAACTTTTTATTTTATATTGGAGTATAGTTGATTAACAATATTGTGCCAGTTTCAGCTGCACAACAAAGTGATTCAGTTACACATATACATGTATCTATTCTTTTTCAAATTCCTTTCCCAATTAGGCCGCCACATAATATTGAGCAGAGTTCCCTGTGCTATACAGCAGGTCCCCATTGGCCATCCATTTAAAATATAGTACTGTGTACACATCAGTCCCAAACTCTCTAATCATCCCTCCCCCCCATCCTTCCCTCCTGGCAACCACAAGTTCGCTAAGTCTGTGAATCTGTTTCCGCTTTGCAAGTAAGTTCATTTCTATCATTTTTTTTTAGATTCCGCATATAAGCGATATCATACAATATTTCTCCCTCTCTGTCTGACCCACTTCACTCAGCACGACAATCTCCAGGTCCATCCATGTTGCCACGGATGGCGTTACTTCATTCTTTTTATTTATTTTTATTTTTATTTTTTTTAACATCTTTATTGGAGTATAATTGCTTGACAATGGTGTGTTAGTTTCTGCTTTATAACAAAGTGAATCAGTTATACATATACATATGTTCCCATATCTCTTCCCTCTTGTGTCTCCCTCCCTCTCACCCTCCCTATCCCACCCCTCTAGGTGGTCACAAAGCACCGAGCTGATCTCCCTGTGCTATGCGGCTGCTTCCCACTAGCTATCTATTTTACTTTTGGTAGTGAATATATGTCCATGCCACTCTCTCACTTTGTCACAGCTAACCCTAACTTCATTCTTTTTAATGGCCAAGTAACATTCCATTGTATGTATGTACCACATCTTCTTTATCCATTCATCTGTTGATGGACATTTAGGTTGCTTCCATGTCTTGGCTGTTGTAAACAGTGCTGCTATTGTAAAGCTGCACTGAGCAGCTTATGGGATTTAGTTCCACGACCAGGGATCAAACCCGGGCCCTTGGCAATGAGTGTGCAGAGTCCTAACCAGTGGACCGCCAGGGAATTCCTGATTCTCTTTTATTTTAATGGAAAAAAATTATCTTAATTTTTTTATGGAATATAAATAGATTAGCCAAGAAAATAATGAAGAATAGGAAAGTGACTTAGTCTTACCAGTTATTAAACATACTGAAAGCTACTGCCATAGGAATAGACAGATTGGTGGAAGGAAGCAGAACCCATTGTAGCTGGAAATTTAGTATACAACAAACATGTTCTTCAAGTCAATGAGAAAAGAATAGTTTAAGTGGTGCTAGCAAAACTGATTAACCATCTAGATGAAAATACTGCATGTACAGAAATGGATTCCAGATGGATTAAGAAGTTAAATTTAAAAAGTAAAGTCTTTAGAAGACTAAAGTTTAGATATTTACATAAGAGATATTCAATAAAGTAAAAGATATTACTGAGTGACTATGGGGTGTACTAAATGGTCATTATCTGAAGTAAAGACTCTTCTGTGCCAGTCTTCTCCCCCTAGTTTTCCAGATATAACTGCAGTTATTCATTTGTATATCTGTCTAGTCCTTTTTCAATACATTTAAATATATACTAGAAAGCATAGCATTGTTCGGGATGGTTCTTCTTTTATGTACAAAGTATCGTATTATAAATTTTCTTTCAGATCATTTTTTTTCACTCAGCAGTAGGTCTTAGAGATCTATCCACATTAGTACACATAGATCTAGCTCATTCGTTTAACTGTTACTTGTTTATAACCAAGTTTAGCATACTGTGACCCATTTTGATCCTGGGCAGATTAATTAACCACCTTAACCTCAGTTTCTTTACTTGCAAAATGGCTATGACAATAGTAGTGACTATCTCAAAGGGTTGTTGTAGGGACTAAATGTGTTAATATACAAAAAAAAATTTAGGACAGTGCTTGGCATGTAATAAACTTTGTTATTGACATTTTGATTATTTCTAATTTTTCACAATTACAGACCATGCTGCAACTGACTATCCTTTTACATATTTTCTTATACAAATCAAGAAATAATGTAAATAACCAAAAATGAAATTGCCAGAGCTCTGGTGTGCTGCTTAACTAGGATTACTATGAAGTCTTAAAAAAAACCTCTTTTAACAGAAGTCTTTTCCTTTTATCAAGTTGCCATTTCTTCTACTCTCTTGAGTTTGATAAAAATACATTCTAGGGACTTCCCTGGTGGCGCAGTGGTTAAGAATGCGCCTGCCAATGCAGGGGACATGGGTTCGATCCCTGGTCTGGGAAGATCCCACATGCCTCAGAGCAGCTAAGCCCACGGGCTCTAGAGCCGGTGCTCTGCGACAAGAGAAGCCTCCGCAGTGAGAAGCCTGCACACCGCAAAGAAGACCCAACACAGCCAAAAATAATTTAATAAAAAAACCCCATTCTATCAAGGTATATACTTTTTATCTTAAAAAAAACTTGGGCTTCCCTGGTGGTGCAGTGGTTGGGAATCCGCCTGCCAATGCAGGGGACACGGGTTCGGGCCCTGGTCTGGGAGGATCCCACATGCCGCGGAGCGACTGGGCCCGTGAGCCACAGTTGCTGAGCCTGCGCGTCTGGAGCCTGTGCTCTGCAACGGGAGAGGCCGCGATAGTGAGAGGTCCGCGCACCGCGATGAAGAGTGGCCCCCGCTTGCCGCAACTGGAGAAAGCCCTTGCACGGAAACAAAGACCCAACACAGCCAAAAATAAATAAATATAAATAAATAAATAAATAAATAAATAAATAAATAAAATTATTCTGGGGCTTCCCTGGTGGCGCAGTGGTTGAGAATCTGCCTGCTAATGCAGGGGACACGGGTTCGAGCCCTGGTCTGGGAAGATCCCACATGCCGCAGAGCAACTGGGCCCGTGAGCCACAGTTGCTGAGCCTGCGCGTCTGGAGCCTGTGCTCTGCAACGGGAGAGGCCGCGATAGTGAGAGGTCCGCGCACCGCGATGAAGAGTGGCCCCCGCTTGCCGCAACTGGAGAAAGCCCTTGCACGGAAACAAAGACCCAACACAGCCAAAAATAAATAAATATAAATAAATAAATAAATAAATAAATAAATAAATAAAATTATTCTGGGGCTTCCCTGGTGGCGCAGTGGTTGAGAATCTGCCTGCTAATGCAGGGGACACGGGTTCGAGCCCTGGTCTGGGAAGATCCCACATGCCGCAGAGCAACTGGGCCCGTGAGTCACAGTTGCTGAGCCTGCGCGTCTGGAGCCTGTGCTCTGCAACGGGAGAGGCCACGATAGTGAGAGGTCCGCGCACCGCGATGAAGAGTGACCCCCGCTTGCCGCAACTAGAAAAAGCCCTGGCACGGAGGCGAGGACCCAACACAGCCAACAAAAATAAATAAATAGATTAATTAATTAAAAAAAAAACAAAACAACATACCGATGACTGAGCCGCACCCCGCAGCAATTAAATCTGAATGTCTACAGATAGGACCCAGTCCAGACACTAAAAAAAAAAAAATCTTTTGTTTGAACCCTTCTCATATTTCAAACACTACTGTGGATTTATTTATATATTTCTTTTTTCATTTTGGTGGGGTTTAGGAAGGAATGGGAATTAATTTAATATGTTGTCAACCATCCTGAAATGGAAATCATACCTAAATTTTTAACTAGCATATTTGATTATTTCTCTATCAGCATCAAAGCTTAAAATAGTTCTGTCACTCCTTTCTCTCTTGCTCCCCCTTGCAGAAGACAGAAATTGTTTTTATTCTTCCTTCTCTATTAGATTTTAATGAAATAATCTGGAATTTTAATTCCAGATTTACCTTTTTGCATTACAGTTGACCTTTGAACAACGTGGGGTTACGGGTGCTGGCCCTGAGCAGTTGAAAATTCATGATAACTTTATAGTCGGCTTTCCATATCTGCAGTTCTGCATCCAAGGATTCAACCAACCACCTATCATGTAGCACTGTAGTATTTATTGAAAAAAAAATCCATGTGTAAGTGGGTCTGTGGAGTTCAAACTTGTGTTGTTCAAAGGTCAACTGCATATATCTTCTATTTTAATTACTGTTTAGAAAATTTTACCAACCATATTAGCCACAATTACTTAGGCTTCATTTTAAATAAGCATTATTGGAAGTTTCTTACTATTTATTGTATGCTACATCCTCCTTTTCTAATGGCTTTATTTGGCCACATTTTAATTGAAATTCTTTGAGTACTATTTTCAGGAATGGTAGATGGTGTGGTATACTTTCTGTGTCCCTCTTTTCATGGAAATATGTGCATTTTTCCCTTATAAACGATTGATAGCTTGTCTGGGTTCAGAATTTTAGGGTCACAGTCCTCCCTCAGAATTCTATAAACATTGCTCCTTTGACTTCTAGCATTTAAGGTAGCAACTTAGAGGTCCATTGCCTGGTCTTTCACTGGTTGGTAACCTTATACTTCTGTCTGGAAATATGTTGGCAATTCAGATATTTAACCAGAATGTCTAGGTGTCTAACATTTTGATTATTTCTGCCCTGACATTATAGATCCTTTAGATGTGGAAATTCAGAGATTTCTTAGGGAAACTTTCTTATTGTTTTGATTTTTTACTTTTTCTCACTTTGAGATACTGTTTTTCTTTTCCAGCAAAGGAAATTTTATTTACTATTTATTATTTATTTTTCCAGTTTTATTGAGATATAATTGACATATAACAATGTAGAAGTTTAAGGTATACAACATAATGATTTGAGATATATATATATAGTGAAATGATTATCACAAAAGTTTAGTTAACATCAAAGATATTGTTTTACAAGGCATTGATTTATTATGCAGGTAGGTTTGTAACATAGTTATGAAATGTAACAACTGCTGCATTTTGCTGTATGAGAGGAGTCAAAGTAACTACCTAACAAAGAATATCAATGATTTTATAGGTACTGAGAAAAGAATTGACAGGTGAAAATAGATACATACATACACACATACATACAATAAAATAAAGCACTCATTTGAGTGGTGTTAGAAATGTGCAAGAGAATTTCTAGACTTTAATTTGGAACTTGATCTTCCATTTTAGGACCGGAAATTAACCAAAGCTGAGCAGCAAAGGTTCAAGGAAGAAGCAGAGATGTTAAAGGGTCTCCAACATCCCAATATAGTTCGATTCTATGATTCCTGGGAGTCTATATTAAAAGGAAAGAAATGTATTGTATTAGTGACTGAACTTATGACATCAGGAACCTTAAAGACGTAAGTTGACCCTGATAGTGCCAATGGAGTTTTATTTGGAAATAATTTTCAGGAGTCGCAAAAGTTGTTTGTAAAGTAACACTACTTGATTAAAGAATTTGTAGAATCTGAATCTAGTGACTATATTTCAGGGCAGGTTAAAAAATTTGGATGTTAATGAAGTTTGTTAGAAAATACAATGTTGAGAAATTAATATTTGTGGGATATCATAGAATTTTAGAATTAGAAATCATTATAGAGATAATATAATGTCATTTTGTAGAAGATGATGAAAGGTTGGAGACGTGGCCAGATTCACATATCTAGTGAGCAGTACTATGTAATTATAGTCTATCGTTTTGTTTCTGACTACAGTATTTCATTTGATGGTATAACCACTTATTTGTGATTATTAAATGTGTGATGTACTTTTTCTGTTTCCTAGCATCTTTGCACTAAAATTTTACATAGTTAAACCCTCTGATGACTCTATTTAAGCAGCTATTAGGAAGTAGAGAGGACTTTGTTTTTAAATTTTTGATGCCATTCCACAAAAGGTCACTCTGATTAGAATGATTCTTGTTTTGAATTAAAAATGCTAAACTTAGTAGGATGTCTTCTCTAAGAATGAGGCTTTAGATTTAATAATTTTTTGTCATAACAGACAATAGAAGATAACTCAGTGATGGCAATCATAATATATACAGTACCAGCTAGCTTACATGATTTACCCTAATGTGCTCATACAGTAAGCTAGGTATGTTTGTTTACATGTGGTTTTTGTTTCTTTGTGTAGGTACTTAAAACGATTTAAAGTCATGAAACCAAAGGTCTTAAGGAGCTGGTGCAGGCAAATTTTAAAGGGATTGCAGTTCTTGCACACTAGGACTCCTCCTATTATTCACCGGGATCTGAAGTGTGACAATATTTTCATCACGGGACCCACTGGATCTGTGAAGATTGGTGATCTAGGACTAGCCACCTTAATGCGCACATCATTTGCTAAAAGTGTCATTGGTGATTAACATTTTATAGTTTGTTGGTTGTGTAAAGACAGATTTTTTAAATTGTATATGTCTAGAACGGGGATCAGCAAACCACAGCCTATGGGCCAAATTTGGCTTCACCGCCTATTTTTGTAAATAAAGTTTTGTTGTAACACAGCCACACCCACTCATTTACATATTGTCTATGGTTGCTTTTTCACTACAGTGTCAGAGTTAATTAGTTGTGATAGAGCCCATGTAGACTACAAAGCCTGAAATATTTACTGTTTGGCCCTTTACAGAGAAGTTTGCTGGCCCCTGGTCTAGAATGTGAATTTGCTTTGAAATATCTATTATATATTGACTGATTTTAGAGACATCCCAGTGTATTTCTTTTGTGATGTATTTAATATTATTGAAAGGTTCTGAGGACTTAAGAAAGAGGATTTACTACTTCAGAAAAATTTAAATAACTAAAAACAAGGATAGAAATAAAAACAGATTTTGGTAATCATTACCTAATTTTGAACATTGCAAATTGTACTTCATTAAGTACAATTAAGGAAATTAAGTTAAGGAAATTATATGTGTATATATATGTATATTATATGTATAAATATATATATATGTATAAATATATATATATATATATATATATATATATATATATATGCTTTTAGGGAGCAGAAATTAACTCAGGTAATCCTTATGGCAAAGGGAATGTGATCTTGGTGGATACATTTTTTTTTTTTTGGTCACACTGCGTGGCTTGTGGGATCTTAGTTCCATGACCAGGGACTGAACCCCGGCCCTTGACAGTGAGAGCGCAGAGTCCTAACCACTGGACCGCCAGGGAATTCTCTACATTTTTCTTTTTTTAAAAAAATGTGGTTGTGGTATTTTGTAGGCACTCCTGAGTTTATGGCCCCAGAGATGTATGAAGAGCACTACGATGAATCTGTGGACGTCTATGCTTTTGGAATGTGTATGCTAGAAATGGCTACTTCGGAGTACCCTTATTCTGAGTGCCAGAATGCAGCTCAAATATACCGTAAAGTAACTAGTGTAGGTATAACTTTATTCTTTTTACTTCACAAATTGCCACATTTAATGGTAAAGTCAACTTAGAAGTCGACTTAGTCAAACCTAATTTTGGTGTAAGGCAACTATATTCCAATAAAAATTAATTTTAAAAAGCCTAATTTGGGGGCTTCCCTGGTGGCTCAGTGGTTAAGAATCTGCCTGCCAATGCAGGGGACACGGGTTCGATCCCTGGCCCAGGAAGATCTCACATGCCACGGAGCAGCTAAGCCTGTGCGCCACAGCTACTGAGCCTGCGCTCTAGAGCCCGCGTGCCACAACTACTGAAGCCCGTGGGCCTAGCACCTATGCTCCGCAACAAGAGAAGCCACTGCAATGAGAAGCCCGCGCACTGCAATGAAGAGTAGCCCCCGCTCACCGCAACTAGAGAAAGCCCACGCACAGCAACGAAGACCCAACACAACCAAAAATAAAAACAGAAAAAACCAAATTAAAACAAACAAAAAACCTAATTTTGGTTTAGTTCTATATAACAGTGCTAAATTTAACATAATTGTAATGAAATAAACTTTAGATTTATGCTGTATACCTATACTCAAATGGGGTCATATAAAATGCTCTGTATTAGTATCTTTGGGGAAAATGTACAGATATATCATCTATATCCATTTGTTTGTAAAGAATTTTTAGATATTTATTAAATGGATCTTATTTTCCAAAGCTACATAATAAAGATTGGCTAAATGGTTTTGAAGATTTCTTCTAGTTCTAAAAGCCTGATTATGAAGTGGCATTCAATGGATACAGTATTTGGTTCCCTGCTATGAGTAATTTTTTGCATTAGAAATTACAAGGAATGCAAAGATGAGTAAGAAGTGTTTGCTACCTACAAAGAGCTTACATTTTTAGTAGGGCAATAATATAAACTCACAAATAACTATAAAAATAAGAGGATAGGAGTATAGTAAGGGAGGTAGAAGCAAAGTGTTAAGATTGTTGAAAATAGGTCCTTTCATATCCAGTTGGGTGGCTCAAGGTAGGCCACAAAAGAGATTGTTAGAGTGTTTCAGGTAACATACTAATAGGTACCATTTTTAAATACATAATATATGCCACATGCTTTTATCTTTATATTCCTACAAGATGGCACTGTCTTCAGTTTAGAAATGATGAGACTGAGAATCAGAGGTTGTGACCTGCCCAAGTTCACACAGCTACTAGTAATGGTGGATTTTGACCTCAAGTCTGACTCTAGAGGTTTGTTTAGGGAGACAATAAGAAATCCAGAATTCTATATGACAAATGACCTAGTTTCTCCAACAAATCAATTTCCTGAAAGAAAAAAGGGGAAGGGACTGTTACAGAATACAAGAGACTTAAAGTAGTGATGAGCTGGTAAATGTTTAACAACTGATTCTCTGAAAAAGAAAAAGCACTGATTTCTAGCATTTGCTAATTTCCTTGGTGTAAGTGCTCCCACCATGACTGATTTCAAGTCACCAATGTGACCTTACTTGAATGCAGGGTTAAGAAAGGGTGCAGATTGGCACTCATATAGTATTTCCACCATACAGATACAAAAGATGTAAACAACTGCAAGAGCATAAATAATAGTAAAATGTAGTAAAACAATCAAGGAGTCATGTTTTCAATATTTATTACCTTAGCTCTTAATATAATTTATTTAATCATAAGTTTATATAATTTAAATTTTATAAATGGATGTATTTAACAATCAGCTTGCACAATTCCTGAAAATGTAATAGTTGGCTCTTGTGAGCTGGTATGAGCCAGTTCCATTGCACCATACATGTAATGTATGGACCTTGTTTGGCTCCTGATTTGAACAGACCAACTTGTAAGAACACCTCATTTAGACAATTTGGAAAATTTGAGTATGGATTGGGTTTTAGATGATATTAAGCAATTATTGATAATTATTTTAGATGGGATGATGACATGATATCTGTTAGAGATAGAAACTGGAGACTTTATGGGTGAAATGACATGATGCCTAGTATTTGCTTTAAAATATTCCAGGATAAAAGTGGTGTGGGAGTAGATAGCCGAAACCAGGTTAAGGAATGATGCTTGTTGTTGAAACTGGTGATGATTACATGGGACTTCTACTTTTGAGTATGTTTGAAAATTTCTATAATAAACAGCTGAGAAAAAGAAATGGGGCTAGAACGCCCTTTTAGTTTGGGCCCATATATTGTACGACCACAAATAGAAGAGTTTGTACTTGATTTTGTAAGTTGCAGCTCCCCAATTATTTTTACCTAGGAGCAGAGAAAGGCAGTAATTATCCAGGGCTGGGGAATGGGTAAGAGATCAGTGGAAAGGTCAAAGAGGGCTTTTTCTTTTTTTTTTTTTCTTTTTCCCCCAGGCTGGCACTGGTTTGGCATCATGCTGCCTGGGTTTTTTTTTTTTTTTTTTTATGGCTGTGTTGGGTCCTCGCCTCTGTGCGAGGGCCTTCTCCAGCCGCGGCAAGAGGGGGCCACTCTTCATCACGGTGCGCGGGCCTCTCACCATCGCGGCCTCTCTTGTTGCAGAGCACAGGCTCCAGACGCGCAGGCTCAGTAGTTGTGGCTCACGGGCCCAGTTGCTCCGCGGCATGTGAGATCTTCCCAGACCAGGGCTCGAACCCGTGTCCCCTGCATTGGCAGGCAGATTCTCAACCACTGCGCCACCAGGGAAGCCCCAAGAGGGCTTTTTCTATAAGTAGAATAAAAAATTCCATTTTTTGTATGGTGATTTTATTCCTTTATATTCAGGTCACAGAAATGCCATATCACAATTCAGATTTCCATCTCTACTAAAGCTTCTTGAATTTGAGGCCCAAATTAACTCCTAATCTCACCAGATTTATCTAGGATATGGTACTTGGCTTTCTGATTCTGTATTCTGTGAGGTAGTGTGAAGACCCAGAACTAGATCTTAGATTGCCTCATTCCATGATAATTTTTCTATTATACCTTTCTGCTTATAGCTTAATTTTGAATTTTCTATTAAATGATGGCAATGTTCTTGTATTATTTTTAAAATCTAAAACCCATAAATTAAGGGTAACAGAATGTAAAATAAGTAGATTTAGGCAGCTAACAGTTATTATAAGAACGTTTTGAATTATCTGGACCTCATTAATTTGATATTGAATTCCTAGAACCTGATAATTAGCTTGAGGTTCTCTCAATATTTTGGTATTGTTTAAGGATAAACATAATATAGATTTCTCAAAAGTTTATATATAACAATATATATATTTTATATATATATTTACTGATTGCTCATTGTGTCTAGCCATTCTAGAAGACTTTGAAATATTGATTTGAAATGTTTGCGATAGAGGAGCCCTTATTTAGAATTTCTAAAAGTGTTTTTTAATAACTGATCTTTCTGATTTCAAAAAAATACTTGTTTATTATATTTTACTAATTGGGGTTATACTGTATGTACATTTTGGGATCCTATTTTTTTCCTACTTAATGTGGCAGCATGAGAATTCTCCACGTTATTAATTACTATGAGAACACGTTTAGTTTCCATGTATTAGCATATGCATATATATGTATATCACATAATTTATGTAATATTACCTCAGTTATTAGAGATTTAGATCGTTTACAATTTTTCACTGTTATTTGTAGAGCTATGACAAAATCCTTGTCAAAAAGTTGTTAAACTTATACTGTATGTATATATTTATCTCATTTAAAATTTGAATATGGTTTAGTGGTAAAAAATCATTATTTTAGTAATGATGTTGGCTTGGGCTTTCAGTTGCTTAATTTGTGACTAGAAACCGTTTTTCTTCCTCCAGGGTATAAAACCAGCCAGTTTCAATAAAGTCACTGATCCTGAAGTGAAAGAAATCATCGAGGGATGTATTCGTCAAAATAAATCTGAAAGGTGGGTGCACATGTAGTGAAATGACATAACTGATGGATGAATTTTTCTCTTATCTTGCGCTGGGTCTTTTTCTGACCTTTGAATCATGCTGGGTATGACTTTTGAGTGGAATCCAAACCATACTGACTAGAGTGAAGTGTATCAGTGCCATTTTAAATCTTGTTTGCCATTTTTTTTGTTTTGTTTTGTTTTGTTTTGTTTGTTTGTTTGCCATTTTAAACTGATATCATGTGCTGAATTTTCCTTGAACCGAAATTTGGGTTGTGTTTGTCTGTGTGTGTTGTGACAAGATCACCTTCAGCCATCAGTTTAACAGTCACTGGGCCCCCCTCCCAGGTTAACTTGCTTCTAACAGTTGGTAGATAGTAGAGAGTTTCCTGCATTGTCACCTTCACATAAGTACTTAAATGGTTTTTTATGATAGTTTAAGAAAAAATTTAACCATCAATTCACCAGATGTTTTTTATTTGTCCATAATGTCCTGTGTCATGATAACGGTAAAGCTGATAGGGCTATTTTTGTTCCAGAAATAGTATTCTAGATTTATTTGTATCACAATTTGTATTTTTCTTATGGACAATTCCTTTTAGTTTTAGCTTTTCCCTTTAATTTGAGCTTTGGACAGTTGCTGACTCAAATTGCTCGGTTAGTATTTTGATTTTTACCTCCTTATTGATTATGATTAATAAGGTGATAGATCCTTTATAGAAATTATTTCCACCAGCATTTCACTGACTGTCTCCCATTTTTATTAGTTATCTATCTAAGTTTAGTGTTGCATATCTGAAAATATAAAAAGTCACTAAGATAAAACCTGTTTAATTATAGCTTTATTACACAACATTCTTGGTGTCTGTGCCAACAGGCTATATCTATATACCTCTATATTTTAATTATGGTAAAATATAAATAACCTAAGAGTCACCATTTTAATCATTTTAAAATGTACAATTCAGTGGCATTATGCACATTCACGTTGTTGTACAACCATCACCACTATTTCCAGAACTTTCTCATCATCGCAAACAGAAACTCTGTGCCCATTAAACAGTAACTCCCCACTCCCTTTCCCCTCAACCCCTGCCAACCTCTATTCTACTTTGTCTCTACTTCTATGTAGGTACCTCATATAAGTAGAATCATAAAATATTTGTCCTTTTGCGTCTAGCTTATTTCACATAGCATAGTGTTTAAAGGTTGATCCATGTTATAGCATGTATCAGAATTTCCTTTGTTTTTACGGTTGAATACTATTCCTTTGTGTGCGTGTGTGTGTGTGTGTGTGTGTGTGTATACACACACACACCACATTTTGTTTATCTATTCATCTGTTAATGGACACTTGGGTTATTTCTGCCTCTTGGCTACTGTGAATAATGCGGCATGAACATTGGTGAACAAGTATCTTCTTGAATCTCTGCTTTTAATTCTTTTTGGTATATGCCTAGGAGTAGAATTACTGAATCATACGGTAATAATATATTTAATTTTTTGAAGAACCACTATATTTTTTCCATAGTGGCTGCATCATTTTGCATTCCTTCCAGCAATGTATGATGGTTCCAATTTCTCAGCGTCCTCACCAACACTTATTTTCCATTTTTTGTTAATAGGCATCCTAATGGGTATAAAGTGGTATCTTATTGTGGTTTTGATTTGCATTTCCCTAAGGACTAATAATGTTGAGTATCTTTCCATGTGCTTATTGGCCATTTGTATATCTTCTTTGGAGAAATGTCTATTCAAGTCCTTTGCCTTTTTAAAAAATTGAGTTGTTTATTTTGTTGTTGTTGTTTTTGAGTTGTAGTAATTTAGGCATGCTTTTTTTTAAGCTATGCTAAAACTACTGTGTTGAAGTAGCCATTTTAGTTTGGTTTCTGATTGTTGTTTGTACAGCATTTTAATTATGATCTATTACCAAAGAACACTGGAATATTCAAAAGGATTTATGGCACATTAGTGTTTTGGAAAGAGCACAGGCTTCCACAGCAGAATAAGATTCAAATCTGGACTCACACTTAGCCAGTGTGATCTTGAGAAACTTACTTTAGCTGTTCCTAAAAATAGGTATTATTTTGGTAGTTAAAAAGATAATGAATGCATATAAAATACCTAACAGAGTAATAAGTATTTAATGAATGATATTGTCTGCTGCTATTGCAGTGGTTATTCCTTAGTAAAAATATCTAGGCAAAACTTTCATTGAGAAGTGGAGTGCTTAACTTGGTTGTGCCTTCTTAAACACATCTCACCTTAGCCTTAAGACTAATTAGTCTGAGCAAGCTTGTTCTTTTTTATAAAACTGTCTTAGTTAAGTGTTTGTCTTTTGATCACTAAAAATGTAGAAGGTTGAAAATCCTCAACTTACAGGATACCGTGCTGATATGCTTTATCTGTTTTAAATAGTGCAGGAGGGGCTTTCTACATACAAACTATGGAATACATCAGTTGTAGCTCTCACTGGCCTGTAATATAGATAGATACATTTATCTACTTTAGAAGTTGGTCAAAGAAAAGGAAATTAACTCTCCCAGCTTATAAAAGAATCTTTTGAACCTCTGTGCTTTTTTCTCTTCAGAGATGGTTAATCCCTAATATTAGGCTAGAGTTGTATCCATTATGTGTATACTTTGGCCTAGGATATTGGACTTAAATACTTTAAGAAAACCGTGTGACTTTGCTGAACTGAATTAGCTTCACCCATGGCGTTCTCTAAAGAGTGAAGTACACTGACTAGATTATTGTTAATAGAGTTAATGACTTCTATTTATAACATTTGTAAAAGTGTTTGAATTCCTAATTTACTTTAGAGTTTATATACCTCGAAGAGTTTTTAGTTTCCTTTGCCAACAATCTGTTGTGTGAGTTTTAGTAACTTAAGCCAGTGGCTTAGGGAAGATACTTAGTCCATCTAACATTTACTGCAGCACTTCTCTAATTATCTCTAGGCATACCTTTAGGTATGTTAAACTTCAGTATCTAGATATGTTACTGTTAATAATCCTTAATTAAGATCACTACAAATGCATGTTAATTGGGATTTCTTTGCATCCTTGGTAATAATAAATTGGATATAAGATTTGGTTTTTATAAAAAGGCAGATTAACGGTTTAATTAATAGAAAATTTTAAATCAGGTTGTTACTTTGACACAATTTTTACTAATTAAGTGCTCTATATCTTGTTTATGATTGGAAGAATTGATAACAGATTTGTATTTTGTTTATTAGGTTGTCTGTCAGGGACCTACTAAACCACGCATTTTTTGCTGAGGATACAGGACTAAGGGTGGAGTTAGCGGAGGAAGATGATTGCTCAAATTCATCTCTGGCTTTAAGGCTCTGGGTTGAAGACCCTAAAAAATTGAAAGGCAAGCATAAAGACAATGAAGCTATTGAATTCAGTTTCAATTTAGAAACAGATACACCTGAAGAAGTAGCGTATGAAATGGTAAGTGAATCCTACCACTGGCTTCCCCTCCCCTTATAGTATCAGGGTTGATTCCTTTCTCCTTCTGATTGCTTTCTTTCCTCTTATTTTCTTTATTTAAATTATAATTTTATTGTGAAATATATCTCTACAACAGAGTATATTAAATTTGTATGTACAGTATAAAGAATAGTAAAACTCTACTTTTGTTAAGAAATAGAACACTACTGGAACTTTAGAAGCTACCTGTGTGCCCCACCCCCCACTTGTGTTCCTCTCCCTCATCACCACAGGTAATATCTACCCTGACTTTTGTGTTACTCATTCCTTTGCTTTTCATTATAGTTTACCTAAATAATATATATTATTTTGTTTTGAAAACCGGAGTGGCAAACACACACCTAGCTGGTTACTGAAGTTACTGTTAGGTGAAGATGCCCAGGAGGAGATAAGCTGAACAGTCTCTCGGTCTCGGAATCTGGCTCCAGCTTCCCTAAGAGTTTATGAGAGCCGAGTCTAGGGAGGTCATCGGGGTGAGGTCACGTGTGAGTCCAGGGAAACACACATGGCTCACCACAGTCAGGGCACCAGAGGGCTGTTGTGCAGACCAGAAAAATTAGTTGTCTGGTAACAATATGGTTTGACGGGGAGTGGGCCCCTCTGACCTCTCTCCTTCTCATCTCCCCATGACCTGCTCCCCCCGCAAGAGTAGAAGACAGCAGATAACTTCTGTTGGGTGGAATGTATGTCCATGCCCGGTCCAGGCTGTGCAGTACTTGGAGGGAGGGGGTGCAGGAGCTTCAGCAGCATGTGGTTAAATTAGCAAAGTCCAGATACTTTGAGCCAGGCTCACCTGGGCATTCTGTCCTCAGGTTTAAAAGGAGTATGGGGGCTTCCCTGGTGGCGCAGTGGTTAAGAATCCACCTGCCAAGGTAGGGGACACGGGTTTGAGCCCTGGTTCGGGAAGATTCCACATGCCGCGGGGCAACTAAGCCCGTGTGCCACCACTACTGAGCCTGTGCTCTAGACCCCGCGAGCCACAACTACTGAAGCCCATGTGCCTAGAACCTATGCTCCGCAACAAGAGAAGCCACTGCAATGAGAAGCCCGCTCACTGCAACAAAGACCCAATGCAGCCAAAAACAAATAAATTAAATAAATAAATTAAAATAAATAAATAAAAGGAGTATGGGACATTGACAGTGGGTATCTTGGAGATGATAGCCTTTAACATGCCTATCTTTCTAGTCACATGGTTCTAATCTAGAATGATTAGAATCTAGAATAATCTGCTACATAACTATCATACGGAACTTTCTTTTTACTATCATTCTAGACTTCTCTGCCTCTCTCCTGTATTGGAATTCATGTGTCCTAAATCCCATGTCTTTCTCTTTCTTTGCTTACCTTTTGTTTTAGTGGCCCACTTCCTCTGCCACCTCCTTAAGAAAGGGTATATGGGAAGTAAATTCTTTGAGACTTGCATGTATTAAAAACATCTTTATTCTGTCTTCATATTTAATCGATTATTTGGCTGGCTAAGTCATTTTAGGTTGGCAATTAAAAAAATTTAAAGTCATTGCTCCATGATTTTCTAGCTTTCAGTATTGATATTGAGAAATACAAAGATGTTCTGTTTTCTGGATCTTTTGCATGTGATCCATTTTTTCCTCTCTGGAAGCTTGTAATATCTTCTCTTTCTTCTCAGGATTATAAAATTTCACAGTGTGTCTTGGTTGGGGTCTGTTTTCATCCACTGTGTTGGATACTCAGTGGACTCATATCCTTTAGTTTCTGGGAAATTTCTTAAAAGTATTTTATTGTTGAGTTCTTTCCCTTTGTTTTCTCTTTCTAGAACTGCTATTATTTGGATGTTTGGCCTCTTGGACTGTTTCTCCAATGTTCTTTTCTATTTTCTATCTTTTTGTCTTTTTATTCTCCTTTCTGGAAGATATTGTCAACTTTATTTTCTAACTCTTCCATTGAGTTTTTCGTTTCTACTATCTTGTTTTTAATTTCAGGAGTTCCTTTTCATTTTGTTTTTTTTTTTTTTTTTTGGTCTGTTCCTTTTTTAGAGTAAACGTCTTGTTCTTTGTTTTGTGGATGTGATATTATGGCACCTCTCTGTAATTTTAGTGAAGAGAGTGTTTTTGACACTTTTTTTCTCCCTGCATAGTATCTTTTCTCCAAGTTGCTGGGGTTTTTAAATTGGTTTTGTGCTCCATCTTCTTGTTAGAGGCTTTTCTCATATTTCTGGTTATTCTTGGCTGGCTGCTCATCATCAATAGTAGGAGACTATTAGTTTTCTATTGCTGTATAGCAAGTTACCACAGATTTAGTGGGCTTAAAACAACACCCTTTTATTATTTCAGTTCCGTGGGTCAGAAGTCGTGGTAGGCTTTACTGGATTCTCTGCTTAGAGTCTCACAGGCTGAAATCAAGGTTTGGTGGCCTGGACTCTTAGCTGGAGGCTCTGGGAGAGAATCTGCTTTTGGGCTCAACCAGGTTGTTGACAGAGTTCAGTTCCATGCAGTTGTAAGACTAAGGTCTTCATTTCCTTCCTGGCTGTTAGCCGGGGGTCACTCTCAGCTCCTAGGGACTGTTCTTCAGTCCTTTCACATGCTCCCACTCCATCTTCAAAGTCAGGAATGGCAAGTTTAATCCTTCACTAGCTGGTAAAAGGCTCACCCAGATCTTTCTGTCTTAAGGTCAATTGTGTATAGCTCAATAATGGGAGTGATATCTCATCATATTCACAGGTTTGAGGATTAAGATGGGACATCTTTGAGGGGCCATGATTTTGCCTATGACGGGTACTAACAAGCTGATTGGATGGTATGATTGCTTATGTCAGACTTGTTAACCTCTATTCTCAAGTATCTGGGTGGGCCAATAATTGGGGAATCTTTGACATAAATATTTGTGGGTCTTTCTTCTTGGATTAGCCAGATTCTCCAGAGAAGCATCTTTCAATCTCCTGCCTGGAGGATAAGGATCTGGTTACTGGTATTTTGGTAGCCAAGTGGGGAAGAGGGCTGGGGGTTTCTGCGTATGGCGTTCAGCATGCATATGGTCATTTAATCTTCTTGTTTTTGTTATGGTAGCCATACCCTCAACTGTGCCTGGTGTTCCCTAGTCCAGATATGATCCTCTTTTACCCTCTCCAGAGAACAAAATTACAGACTTCTTGGGTAGGGAAGAAGCAATCACCCAAAGATGTGGACTGGAGGATGGAGCACAGGGACCTAATACCTAACTACTTCTCAAAACCCTTTCACTTAGTCTTCCTTATTTTAGTCATCTCTTTTGACTTTACCCAGTTCTGTAAGTACCTGGTACTGCCAGTTCCTGTGTGTTATGAGTATTATTCAGTATAAATGGGAATGATTTTCAGCTTTCCCTGGTTCATCTTTTTCAGGTCCACTAGGTCAGTTATTATCTATTTGTTTTCCACATCCCCAAATGTCCAAAACATTGTCTGTTGTTGCTGTTGCCTTTATTCTTTCTATCCTTGTGAGTTTATGACTTAAAAATCCATTTACTCTGGGAGTGTTTTCTGAACTTTGGGAGGGAGTGAAATTAAATATATGGATTCCATCTAACATTTTAATCATTTATCAACTACAATGAAATTTCCCCGAGTCTGCAGACCCCCAAGGTATGCTTTAAAAAACAGATCATAGGACTGAGAATAATATGCCATGGCACCTCCTCAAGTCATTATCTCTGCTACTCAGCCCTGTTCCTTTCAGACAATAAGCCCTTAACTTCTCTTCTGTCACTCTTCTAACACCTCGTAAGATATAGCACTTTGCCATAAGCATACTTCCTCTGCCTAGAGTGTTGATCTCTGAACTTCATCTACCTCTCCCTCAATAGCCTGCAAGTTCCTTGTTTTGTTTTAATCCAGGTCAGACTTTACCTTCCTCTATGATACTTTCTCTGCTTTCACCAGAGAGGCCTGTGCTCCTTTAGGGCTTTTGCAGCAGCTCATTTCTACCTTTTATTTCATTTCATGTTTTTTTTAAAAATTTTTTATTTACTTTATTTATTTATTTTTGGCTGTGTTGGGTGTTCGTTGCCGTGCACGGGCTTTCTCTAGTTGCGGCGAGCGGGGGCTACTCTTCATTGCGGTGCGCGGGCTTCTCATTGCGGTGGCTTCTCTTCTTGCGGAGCACGGGCTCTAGGTGCTCAGGCTTCAGTAGTTGTGGCACATGGGCTCAGTAGTTGTGGCTCACGGGCTCTAGAGTGCAGGCTCAGTAGTTGTGGCGCACGGGCTTAGTTGCTCCGCGGCATGTGGGATCTTCCCGGACCAGGGCTCAAACCCATGTACCCTGCCTTGGCAGGCAGATTCTTAACCACTGCGCCACGAGGGAAGCCCCTTATGTTGTTTTTATCCTTCTCTCACCACCAGCTTGTGTGTGCATATAGGACAAAGGACCAGCTTAGGCACTTATATGTCTCCAGAGCCCAATACTGGGCACATTGTAGACACTTACTGTTGTTGAATGAGGAAACCTTTTTAATGTTTCACAAAACTTAATGGCAGTCATAAATTACCTGTAATAAGACTGCATGTACTGAAATATCAAGCTATTTGTTTGTTTTTGTTTAAAGCCAGAATTATTTCAACAATGCTTGGTAATAGTGTTGTTTTTCTTACTAAAGTCTCTGGCATTTATGCATGTCTGATTAAGAAAGAACATAGAAACAAATTAACTGTTATTTAATAGCGTTTGGAATTTGGGGGCAGAAAATAACTGCTAGTAAAAAATAAAAGTAAAAATCTTAAAGATGTGGTTTGCTTATTATGTTTTGTTTGTAGGTCAAGTCAGGATTCTTCCATGAAAGTGATTCCAAAGCTGTTGCTAAGTCCATTAGAGACCGGGTGACCCTGATAAAGAAGACAAGGGAGAAGAAGCCAGCTGGCTGTTTGGAAGAACGCAGAGATTCCCAGTGCAAGTCTGTGGGGAATGTACTCCCTCAGCCCCAAAATACAACTTTGCCCCCTCCTCCTGCTCAGCACAGCGGGGCTGAATGTGAAGAAACTGAAGTTGATCAACATGTGCGACAACAGCTTCTGCAAAGAAAACCACAACAGCATTGCTCCTCTGTTACAGGTAACACAGTTATAATTTATAAAAGGAAATGTGTAATTGTATTCCCTTATTTTTAAATAGTACTTTTGTGTGTTTCAAAGCATTTTGTTATCTATCATTTCATTAATTCTTTTACAAAATCCCTGAAATAGGCAAGCCAGATAGTTTCCTTATTTTAAAATTAAGAAACTGTTCTGTTAAGTGACTTGTCCAAGGCACTAGTTGAATAAGGATTATAATCTTTTTACCATTTTTAAGGGTCTAACGTAAATCCTTTAGTAAAGAAGATATGCAACTAAAGATAGAATTTATTCTTCAAGAGGGAATTTTCTAGACTTTAAGAACTTTCGTATTTTAGACCCAAGTATAAAATTAACACAGTTTCTCTAATTTTTCTGCTGTAATGCATTCTCTTCTCTAGAAAGACACAGTATTTTCATAGTAATAACCAGTCGTTCCATAAAGGCAGTATTATTTTCTAGCCAGGTTCTAGGAGAATGAGAATATGCTACTTAGATTTTACTGAAATCCTAATGGCAAACATAGATTAGTTAGGCTATACATGAAATGGCCAGCAAATCGAGTTGACTTTTATGTAATTCTTTGTAGGTTTGTTTTACTAAGAATATTTTAGTTATACCACAGTATCAACATGGAGAGTTTACATGATGGTTTTTTATTAATTCTGCAGTGTACATATTTTATTTGAAGCTGTTTCAGGTTGTCAGAGTAAAAAAGAAAAAAATTAAAGAAACACTTACCATTTCCTATGCTATTTGGACCTTGTGTTTCAAGTTTTTCCCTTCTACTTATCACTTGTTTTCTTTGCCGTAGGTGACAGTTTGTCTGAGGCAGGAGCTGGATCAGTTATACATTCAGATACTTCAAATCAGCCCAGTATAGCCTATTCCTCAGACCAGATGATGGGTTCTCAAATGGTTTCTAACAACCCACAGGCCGAAATAAATGTTCCAGGGAAAATTTATCCATCCCAGCAGTTAGTGGGACATTACCAGCAGATTTCAGGGGTGAGGTGAAGTGTTAAATATATTTAAAATATATAATCAGTATATTTACTGTAAATGGGAGAGTTTATCTTTAATCTTTTTTTTTTTTAACAGTTGCAGAAGCAGCCAAAGCTGACTCAGCCCCAAATTTCGCCTTTGCTTCAAGGTCAGTCCACTGTTCTGCCTGTACATGTCCTTGGACCTCCACTTGTCTCACAACTCCAGTTTTTGCCATTAAGTGTCCCAAAGGTCTCACAGGTAAAGGTAAGATACATTTTAGAGGCTCCGTATTCAGTTAAACTTATTTAACACTGCCTAGGTTTTCTGACAGGCAAAGGCTCTCTTTCATAAATTCATCCTAGTTTATATAAAAGTCACTGAAAGCTAAAAGTTGTTTATACTTTCCTTCACTTAAGACATTCTTCTTGAGGATGTGTCTAACATTGTGTAACTAGAATCTTGAGACACTGCTTGTATAATTGGAAGAGAAACTGAGAACTCCATATACGGATAAAAAGTTTATTTAGGGGACTTCCCTGGTGGCGCAGTGGTTAAGAACCCACCTGCCAGGGCTTCCCTGGTGGCACAGTGGTTAAGAATCCTCCTGCCAATGCAGGGGGCACAGGTTCGAGCCCTGGTCCAGGAAGATCCCACATGCCGTGGAGCAACTAAGCCCATGCGCCACAACTACTGAGCCTGTGCACCACAACTACTGAAGCCCGTGCGCCTGGAGCCTGTGCTTTGCAACAAGAGAAGCCACTGCAGTGAGAAGCCCGCATACCGCAACGAAGAGTAGCCCCCGCTTGCCACAACTAGAGAAAAGCCTGCACGCAGCAACAAAGACCCAATGCACCCAAAAATAAAGTAAATTAAAACAAAAAAGGAAAAAAAAAGAATCCGCCTGCCAATGCAGGAGACACGGGTTAGAGCCCTGGTCTGGGAAGATCCCACATGCCACGGGGCAACTAAGCCCATGCGCCACAACTACTGAGCCTATGCTGTAGAGCCCACGCACCCGTGCGCCTAGAGCCCGTGCTCTGCAACAAGAGAAGCCACTGCAATGAGAAGCCCGTGCGCCGCAACGAAGAGTAGCCCCCGCTCGCCGCAACTAGAGAAAAGCCCGCGCACAGCAACAAAGACCCAACGCAGCCAAACATAAATAAATAAATTAAAAAAAATTTATTTAGGACTCAGATCCCTTTTTATGGTTTGTTTTTCGTATTGGACTTTTCCAGCCTGGTTTGAATGTAGAGGGATGTCTTTTGTAGTTAATTAGAAATAGTATTTCATAGACTCTTATAGTTTTAAGCACTTTCATCTAAATTCTTGACTCTTTTGGTTCACGTTTATTTCTGTAGGAGAAATAAGTGTTTTTGTCATTTAGACTCTCAAAGTCAATGTTACTCATTTCTGACAACGAGTACACAGTCTTTGTGAGAGTTCATATATCAAGACTATATCCTGGTTTCCTAGATTATGGACTCTGGATACATGGTTGGGCTTTTCTTTGCCGTCCCATTTTCTTTCCTCAACCCTACCATCCCCTGTGTGTGTCTTCTCTCTTTGGGAATGAGACAGTCTGAGCTCCTAGGCATTCTCTGTATGTGATTTAGTTAGCAGCTGGTGATCTGTTGCTTTTAAGAGACTGGTATATAGTCAGTCATAGTTCATCAACAAACTTTTAATGACTATCATCTCTGCGGATATAAAATGAGATAAAATATGGTCCTTGCCCTGAAGAACTCATAGACTTGTAGGGGAAAACATACATGTACTTGACAAATGCCAGATGCATTTAAAATCTGCTGGGGGTATATTTAATCTGATATGGTTGACAGTGCATGGTGTTTGGCTAGTATTTGTAGCTTATATGGTATATGTTCATACTTGAGCTCATGTTGTGGTTGGATTTATCTCTTTTTAAGACTATAATGCGAAGTGTGTTGGATGGATGCTTAAATTAACTTAGGTTCAACCACGTAAATATACAGGTATGTGTATTTTGAAATGTGTTTCCAAAATTTTTAAAAGAAGTTTAAAAAATTTATGAAAGTGTTATTTACCTATTTAAAATAAAGCCTATAAAGTTATAAAGAAGACAGTGAAAATCACCTACTATCTCTCCAGCTAGAAATAAATTATTGTTTACATTTGGTGGTAGAGACTCTAGATTTGTCTTTTTTTCTATGTATACATATATAACTTTGTTTATACATACATATGTATATCACATACATACTATTTTGTAGCCTGCCTTTTTCACCTAATATATAGAATCCACATAAGCAAGCACTTTAACCAGTGGGGGTCTTTTTATGAAAGTGGTGGTTCAAGTTCTAGGAATTATTACAGCCAGCCTATGTGTATTCAGCCAACTCACTCCTCTCCTCTTGAGAGAGCGTCTCTGTTCCCTTTAACTATGATATTGAAATCCTTTTGAACTTCCAATGTCTGGTGTGTGGAGGTGTCAGATTCAATTACTCTGAATTTCTGCCAGGGTTTGAGTGAGTTATGTGGCAAGTGCAATAAATGAGAAGCCATGAGCAATATGTTGCCTGGGGACAGGTCTCAGCCCCTTAGTGTACTCAATTAGCATTTACTCATGGTATTAGGATTTTTATAGGACTAATGCTATACCCAGCACCTTTTTGATAACTTTCTGAAATTTTTTTAAAATTTATTTTTGGCTGCTTTGGGTCTTCATTGCTGTGCACGGGCTTTCACTAGTTGTGGTGAGCGGGGGCTACTCTTTGTTATTGTGCGTGGGCTTCTCAATAAGGTGTCTTCTCTTGTTGTGGAGCATGGGCTCTAGGCATGCGGGCTTCAGTAGTTGTGGCGTGCAGGCTCTAGAGCGCAGGCTCAGTAGTTGTGGCACACGGGCTTAGTTGCTCTGCAGCATGTGGGATCTTCCCAGACCAGGGATTGAACCCGTGTCCCCTGCATTGGCAGGTGGATTCTTAACCACTGGACCACCAGGGAAGTCTGAAAATAGCTTTTCAAAAGTAACTTTTATTCTTATAAATACTCTTGAAAAATACAGAAAAGTATAAAGAAAGTAAAATTACCTGTTATCCCACCTCTGAGAAATTAAAACCTTTGAAATTTTTAAGACATTTCTCTATGCATACACATTTTTTAGTATTTATTTTATCAGAATTGGATCATACCAGCTTTTTAAAAGACTTCTGTTTTTTAAATTGAATTATATAAGGCATATATACATTGAAGTATCCAAATCTTAAATGTGCAGCTTGATGAGTTTTTACATATGTATTCCCCTGTGAAATGCAAATGAAGATATAGAGCGTTTCCAGCTCCCTAGAAGGTTCACTGACATTCATCCACATTGTTGCATGTGTCAGTAGTTCGTTTCATTTTTTTTGCTCTGAGTTGTTCAGTTGTAGAATATACCACAGTTCAGTTATCCATTCTGTTGATGTATATTAAGATTGGGATTGACATATATATACTAATATGTATAAAATGGATACCTAATAAGAACCTGCTGTATAAAACAATAAAATAAAATTCAAAAAAAAAAGATTTGTTCTAGCTTTTGGTTCTTACAAAATAAAGCTACTGTGAATGCTCCTGTATGTTTGTAGACACACCTCTAGACACATGCATTCATTTCTCTTGTGTATGTACCTAGGAGTGGGATTGCTGGATCACAGGATAAAGGTATGTTTAGCTATACTAAATAATGCCAGACAGTTTTCCAAAGTAGTGGTCCAAAATGCATTCTCAGCAGCAATGTTAGAGAGTTCCAGTTATTCCACATCCTTATCAACACTTAGTATTGTGTGTCATTTAAATTTTAGCTGTTCTGGTGGATGTGATGTTGTATATATTGTGGTTTTAACTTGTGTTTCCCTGATAAGTAATGATATTGAGCATCTTTTCATGTAATTATTAGAGATTCAAATATCTTCTTTTGTGAAGTATGCCTAGTCAACTCTTTTTTTTTTTTGAGTTGTTTATCTTTTTCTTTAGTCTGCTTTAATCTCAACCAGTTCTTCAGGCTTTGTTGTTCTTTACAGTGTTGAAATGCAGAGGCCAGTTTTTTTATAGAATGCCTGTCATTTTAGGTTTGACTAAAGTTTCCTCATGGTTAGAGTCAAATCATGCATTTTTGGCAGGAATACCATGTAAGTGACATTGTGTTCTTCTTAGGACATCTTATTAGGCATATTGGTGATCCCAATATTTGTGATGTTAACTTTTATTACTTGTTTTAAGTAGGGCCTGCCAGGTTTCTCCACCATAAAGTTGCCATTTTTTCCTTTATAATTTACGAGTTATTTGTAAGGAGATATTTTGAGACTCTGTAAATATCCCTTTCCTCATCAAAACTTTCACCCATTAGTTTTAGTGTCTGTTGATGATTTTCTAAGTTCATCATTCCTCCTTATATTTATTAGTTGGCCTTTCTCCTTCCTTTACTCATTCAGTCATTCAGTCATTTGTTCATGTCAGTATGGATTCATGAGGCTTTATTTTATTTAATAGTGTGTGATATAATATTATCATTATTTATTTTGATGGTTAAGGTGCCCCAGATTTGGTTAATGGGGGCCCATTCGGGGTGGCTCTTGTGTATTTTTGTCATATCCCCATTATTCTTTGAGCACTTCTTTACTTTCTGGCATAGCAAGATATTCCAGGCTCATTTTGTGCTTTCCCTTCCCTAGCCCTGGAATCAGTTATTTCTCCATGGGGCCCTGATTCCTTTTAGTGAGGAAGGTAATTTAGGAACCAGAATTTGGATGTTGGGTGTGTTTGATGGTACGTGGGAGTCATAGCTTCTAGGGTTCTCAGTGGACAGATTAGAGTGTGTGCGTGCATGCGTGTGTGTGTGTGTGTATTTCATACTGATACCTCCAGCCCATTTTGCTTTTGACTTTGTGTTCTAGGGAAAAAAATTTTTTTTTTGCTATGTTTCTCCAGTATACACCCAACATCTCCACTTTATTGTATAATAGGCATTTCAAATTTAATATGTCAAAAATTAAACACTTTTTTTTTGCGCTCCCCTCCCACCACCACCCGAAGCCTGTGCTTTCCACAGTTGTCTTCATCTCAGCAAATAGGAACTCTGCCTTTCTTGTTACTCAAGCCATATATCTGTGGTCATATTTTATTCCTCTCTTTTTCTCATATCTGACTTCAAATCATCAGAGAGTCTTTTGTCTTTTCCTTTAAAATACATCTACAACCTGACTACTTCTCACCACCTCCACCATAATCACTAGCATAATGATAATCATGCTAGTCTAATTTCTTTCTTGAATCATTGCATTAGACTTCTAACTGTTGTTCTTCCTTCTGCTTTTGCTCTTTTATACCCTTTTTCTCATTATAGGAAGCAGAGTGATACTTTCAAAAAATGCAAGTCAGATCATATCTGAACCCTACCCCAAACCTCGCATTGCCATCTCACTCACAGTAAAAGTCATAATACTGTACTTAGTGGCCTGAAAGCTCTATAGGATCTGGACTTCCCTGCCCAACCCTCTGACTTCATGTAGATTTTCTTTGAATTCTGTTGTCCTCTTGAGTGATAATTAAATCCTTTCACAGATCTATAGCTTGAGGACAAGGAGATGTACACTTTCTGTGTATTAGTAGGTATTGATCTATTGTAGTTCCTCTGTGCTGAGGTGTGGTTTACTTTTACCCCCATAATGAGTTCTCTAATGCTTGTAATAATCAAATATATTAAAGACTACATTCTCCAACATGTATGGATACCAAAATTTTTCCTTTCTGTATCCTTGCTGAGTTGGCTTTACTTGTGAGGACTCTTCCTCCTAGAAAGCCAGATGGCTCAGTTAGTCTCCTCCTTTTTATCTCCAATATGCATTCTCACTCCTACCATTATAACAAATAAACAAACAAACAAAAAACAATGTTAGTTGCTCTCTCCAAATAGCGGTAGAAAGCTTGGAGAGGCTGAGACAAGAGTAGTGCATGATCAATTTGCTGGTTGATACAGACTCTCGATAACTCAACTAACAGCAGATATCAGGGGGAAAGTATGAAGTATAAGTCTCCTTTGAGTTAGGTTCCCTTTCATGAGGTGATCTCTAGAGAGGTCCGGGAGTGAAACCTGGGTAATGTTTTCTTCAGTCCAGTTCTACATGCCTTGTAATTAATGAAACTTCTTCCTAGTTTCTGTTACTCTTGTCTGTAAGCCTTTGTGGTGCTGGTGTGTTTTCATCTTTTTTTATTCCTGCCTGTTTAATAGCCTGGGTGTCATTTTGTGAGTTTATCCAAGGAACTGTGCTGTGTGTAGATCAGTTATTTCTTAGGGTAAATTTCATTATTCGGAATCTTGGCTTGGCCAAAAATTGGGCTTAGATAAGCAATGACTTTATAGGTGCAGGGTTCTTTATAAATATAAAAATATGGAAGTGGGCATCATACACAGTGATAATTTTCTTTAATTAAATAAGCAAAAATTTCACTGGCAAACAGGTATATACAACATACATATAGGCTTGAGCTACTTTATGTCTTCAGTTAGACCTGAATTTGATCTCTGGCTCTTTGAATTATTTATTGTGTGATTTGAGGCAAGCTATTTAATTTCTTTTAGTTTAGGTTCTTTTTATCTGTAAAACGAAGTTTTAAAATGCCTCTCTTGCATTTGCAACTTACTTTGAAATGCATAAAAAATAAGATGGATTGATGGATATACATGTGATAATGCAAATATAATAAAATGCAATAGACTGTGGGTGGTGGATGTATAGGTTTTCACTGAACAATTATTCAGCTTTTCTGTATGTTGGAAATTTTTCATAATGTCAGAAAAAATGCCTATTTTGTAGGCTTTTTAGGAGTAGATGAGGTACACGTGAGAAGTGCCTGCTGTGTAATAAGTGCTCAAGAAATAATGGTTGTTAAAAGCACTTCGTGAGAGAGACATGTTTTATAGTGTCAGTAATACAATAAGGCAGTTTATAAAATGTTTTAAAATACTTCCCACTTTTACTGCTCTCCTTCACTCCAGAATAACCGAGTAAGAATTTCTGGAATGTGCTTGAGCTTGCATTTTCTTTCCTTCTGTTTTCTTTTTTCCCCTTTTTCCTCCCCTCTTCCTTTGCTTCCCTTAAGATTATAAAGTGCACCCAAGGGCTAAGAACCACTGATGGGAGGAGGGCAAGTAATAGTGAAGTAAGTAAAGGAGAGAGAAGGGTTAGGAACTAACAGAAAATCTTCTGTGGTATGCACAAGGGGTCTCTGCTCTTCAGTATTCTTTGGAGTCATTTGTCTACTCATTCATTTTCTTTCTTTCAATTTTTGCCTCCATCACTTATAGCCTCAGCTTCCTCATTGGTAAAATGAAAGTAATAATACCTACTGCTTAGAGTTGTCATAAGGGTTGAATTTAGTTAAATAATGTATATAAAGTGCTTAGCATTTAATAAATGCTCAATAAATAGTGGTTGTTTTGTTGCTATAATAAAAATAAAAACAATAATAAAATGAGAACATTATAATAGTGAAAGGCATTATTGAGCAGCTGTTCCTATTTCAGGTATTGGTTAGGCATCGGGGATATTGTGATAAATCTTACAGATACAGTCTCTTCCCTCAAAGAGCTCACAGTATCATGGGTGAGAAAGATCAAGAAACAAGTTCAATCACTTTGTTATACAGCAGAAACTAACACACCATTTTAAAGCAATTATACTCCAATAAAGATGTTAAAAAAAAAAAAAAGAAAAGAAACAAGTTCAAGACAGCATTTTTAAATGCCAAGATAGAGAGGAGAGAATGGTGTGGCCCATGGAATTCAGGCCTAGTTTTGCTTCTCATTTTGGCCTTGTCCTCATTCTGCAAGTGAGTTATAGGTACTTTAGTTTTATTGAACTTTGCTAGCTAGTTATCAACGTCTCAGATATCCAGATATCAAGGTCTCATTAGGAAAAGGGATTGGTACCTGTCTTTCATTTGGATTTGAAGGTGAGGGTTGGGGAGAAATGAGCATAATATACCATTTCCTGCCTTCCCCTTCCCCCTCTAACCTGGTCAGTTCATACTGAGGTTTTTTTCCTGGACAAATTAGACTAGCTTCTAATTATAGATTAGATAATTAGCTCTTTAATATAATCACTGTTTAAACATTAAGAGCAAATACTTTGGCAAAGAGATTTCATTTTTTTTTGTACACACAAGATTCAACAAAATGTATCCAACTTTAACAAATGTTTGTCTTAAAGAAACTTAAAAAAATTATGGTGAGTCCCAGCAAGATGGAGCAGTGCCATGGTGTCTTGATGCATAAATCTGGAGGCAAAGTAAACAAAAGATAGTTACTATGGCAACAATCTGGAATTATATTTTATAACCACTTATAATTATTAACAGGATTATTAATGCTACTTTCTGTTGGTCCTCAGAATCATGGCTAATAGTTGGTTCATCTGCGTTTTTTATATGCCAGCTTCAAACCAAGTTCTGTCATAATATTTCTAGGAGTTTCAAAATTAATATTTGCAAATAGATGCTGGGATATTTGTAGATGTTTTTCAAATTTAGTGAAATGTTTCATTCTTACCTTTGTCTAAAATAACTATAAAGTTGTGCATTGAAATAATGGGGACCTGCACTGAGATTATCAGATTTCAGGGTTGATAAATCTGTACAAAGTTGAATTAATTTTTTTCTTATTACCAAAGCAAGATGAATATAGTTAAGCTTGCTTAACACCAGGTGTATATTCTTCCAGACCATTTTATATGCTTATGCATACATGCAATTTTAATGTAACCATAATGTATATATACTCCTTTATAATCTTTTTTCACTTGTAACATCTTATATGTTTAAGCACATTTTTAAAGGGCTGCATAATATCCTTTAGTATGGATGTACCATTATTTATTTAATGGAGCAGATAAAGGAAACAAGTGACTATTTTTTTGCTGTTTGTAATTATATTCCATGTCGTGAGGAACATTTTTGTAGCTAAATCTTTCTATGCACTCTTAATTATTTCCTTGGGATAGATTTCTAGAAATAAAATTGCTAGACCTTTTAAAAACTTGATACATATTGTCAAATTACCCTTCAGAAAGGTCTAAGCAGTTTACAATCCCATAAATCCCAGTGGTTTATGAAAGTGCCTATTTTCCTCTACACTTAGTATTTGCTATCCTTTGAAAGTTTTAAATAATCAAATGTAAGTAGTGACATTATAAAAAGTAGTAAAATGGGGGAAAAAATCACCAAAGAATGCTATTTTCTTAACATGGTAGTGATTATGATATTTGTTATTGTATTCCAAGCTTTTGTCATATGCATAAGTGTTTGTAATTATATGTACAGTTCTGTTTTCTGCTTTTTTCATTCATTGTTAAGTAATTTTCCCTGCCTTTACTTGGACTTCACAATTCTAGTTTTCAGTGGCCACACAGTAGTGAAATAAGTATTCATATTTACCTCTTTCTCTATTCCTGGACAACAACTTGATGCCAGTTTTTACTGTGCATAATACCACAATAAAAACAGAGTTAGCTACCATTTATTGAACATTTACTATGAAACAAACTTTATACTATGTACTTTTTTCTTCCTTTGTATTATTTCCTTAGGATTGATGTCCAGGATTAGTAATATGGGATCACAAACATGTGTATGGCACAGCCTTTTTTATATCATTGTTTTCTTTCTTATTTCTTTCTATCAATACCTTCAAACATTTATTGGAAGCCTAAAATGTTCCAGGCACTGTGCTAAGAGGCACTGAGAATACAAAGATGAATCATTCAGAGTCCTTAAAGTCAGGCATTAAACATATATGATAAAGAAGGATATGATAAAAGACATTAGAGGATGACAGTCCATTGATCTGTTGGTCAGTTGGTCGGTCCATCCATCCATCCATCCATCCATTCATCCACACATGATTTTCCCTCTGATATATAGAGCTGGTTGCAGACATAATGTCCTTTTACCCTTAAATATATCATTGCTATAAGAACAAGGATATTTTCTTAACCACAATACAATGACCAAATTCAGGGAATTTAACATGACTGTAATACTATTATTTAATCTGTTGTCCACATTAATATTTCACCAGTTGTCCAAGTAATGTCCTTTATGGCAGTTTCCCCCCCCTTGATCCAGGATCTAATTGAAGATCGTGCATTGCCTTGTACTGTTTGTCTCTTTTATCTCCTTTAATCTGGAACAGTTCCTCAGCCTTCATTTGTCTTTTATAGCATTGATATTTTTTAAGAATAAAGGTCGGTTATTTTGTATTGGGTTGGCCAAAAAGTGCCTTCGGTTTTTAAGTAAAAATAAAAGACACATTTTTCATTTTCACCAAGAACTTTATTGAACAACGTATTCACTCTTTTGTTCCAATACCTTCTGCCATTTTTCAGGCAACTCCATAATTCCATCTTCCCAAAACTTTTTATCTTTTTGAGCAAAGAACTCTTCCAGGTGCCTTTTACAGTCTTCCAGGGAGTGGAAATTTTTTCCATTAAGAGAATTTTGTAAAGACCTAAATAAATGGAAATCCGAAGGTGCAATGTCTGGTGAATATGGCGGATGAATCAGAACTTCCCAGCCAAGCTGTAACAGGTTTTGCCTGGTCATCAAAGAAACATGTGGTCTTGCGTTATCCTGATGGAAGATTATGCGTTTTCTGTTGACTAATTCCAGACACTTTTCGTCGAGTGCTGCTTTCAGTTGGTCTAATTGGGAGCAGTACTTGTTGGAATTAATCATTTGGTTTTCCAGAAGGAGCTCATAATACAGGACTCCCAACCCCACCATATACACAACATCACCTTCTTTGGATGAAGACCAGCCTTAGGTGTGGTTGGTGGTGGTTCATTTCACTTGGCCCAAGATCTCTTCCGTTCCACATTATTGTACAGTATCCACTTTTCATCTCCTGTCACACTTTTTTTTTTAATTTTCTTTATTTATTTTCTTTATTTTCTTTTATTTTTTTGGCTGCGTTGGGTCTTCGTTGCTGTGCACGGGCTTTCTCTAGTTGCGGAGAGTGGGGTCTACTCTTTGTTGCGGTGCACGGGCTTCTCATTGCGGTGGCTTCTCTTGTTGCGGAGCACGGGCTCTAGGCGCACAGGCTTCAGTAGTTGTGGCATGCGGGCTTAGTAGTTGTGGGTCGCAGGCTCTAGAGCGCAGGCTCAGTAGCTGTGATGCACGGGTGTCATTGCTCCACGGCATGTGGGATCTTCCCGGACCAGGGCTCGAACCCGTATCCCCTGCATTGGCAGGCGGATTCTTAACCACTGCGCCACCAGGGAAGCCCCACACTTTGTTTTAAAAACGGAACGTTTTCATTACGTTTCAGTAGGGAATCGCATGAGGAAATATGGTCAAGAAGGTTTTTTTTTGCCTAACTTATGTGGAACCCAAACATCAAAGCAATTCACATAACCAAGCTGGTGCAAATGATTTTCAATGCTTGATTTGGATATTTTGAGTATGTCCGGCTGTCTCCCACATGGTATAATGTTGATTTTTCTCAATGAATGTCTCGATTTGATGGCTGTCAACTTCAACTGGTCTACCCAACTGTGGAGCATTGTCCAGCAAGAAATCTCCATCACGAAACTTCGCAAACCACTTTTGACACATTTGATCAGTCACAGCACCTTCTCCATACACTACACAATTCTTTTTTTGCGTTTCAGTTATGTTTTAACCTTTCTTGAAATAATAAAGCACAATATGCGGAAAATGTTGCATTTTTTCTTCCATCTTCAATATTAAAATGGCTACACAAAAATTCACCAGTTTTGGTAAGTCTTTTTTTTAATGTGGGCTGATATGACACCTGTCACATACAATCTAAGAAAATTGTTTCAAATGAAGTTAAAGACAACTAAGTGCTACTAGAGCTATCTTACGGAAATACCAATCGAACCTTTTTGCAAACCGAATAGAATGCCCTTCAATTTGAGTGTGTTTGAAGTTTCCTTTTTTTCCCCACATTCAGATCATGCATTTTTGTCAGGAATACCATGCAAACAATGTTGTAACCTTTGTGCATTGTATCATATTAGGAGCCATGTAATGTCAGTTTCTCCCAATATTGCTGAGGTTAAATTTGATTACTTGGTTAAGGTGGAGGCTGCCAAGTTCTTCCACTGTAAAGTGACCATGTTTTGCTTTTGTAATGAATAAGTGATTTGTGGGGAGATATTTTGAAACTATGTAGATATCTTGTTCCTCATCCAACTTTCACCCACTAGTTTTATCATCCATTGATGATTTTCTAACTTTGTCATTCCTTATGTTTATTTGGCTTTGTATTGTAAGAGCTTTCTTTTGTTTGTATCAGTATGAACTCTTGGATTATTTTATTTTATTAAATACATTATATTCTGTTACTCATTATTTATTTTCATGCCCAATTGTTCCATATTTGGGTAGTGGGAACCCCTTCAAGGTGGCTCAAGTGTGCTTTTGGTATGTTCCCATCGTTCTTTGAGCAGTTCTTTACTTTGGGGGATAGCAAGATGATCCAGGCTCATCTTATATTTTCCTTGCCCCAGTGCTGGAATCAGCTGTTTCTCCAAGGAACCTTTATCCCTTTTAGTTTAGAAACCAAGATATGAGATAAGGTATATGTGTTTTTTAAAGAGACTCCAAGGTGATTTTGCTGGTCTTTCTGGAGCCCATTGTAATAGAGCCTTCTTGTATACAGGAGTTCCATTCAGATATTTGCTAAATGGACAGGACTAAGGAGTAGTTGAAATAGTCCAGGGAGATGAAGGAATATAAGTAGAGTCACTGTATATGAAAAAGCCCAACTCATTCAGAGGAGCTAGAGTTCATTGTGGCTTCAAGAAGAGAAGAGCTAGAGAATGAGGCAGGGACCAGTTCATTGAGGACTTTATTTGCCATCCAAAGGAACTTAACCTTATAGAAGATGAGGGGCCATCATAGAGGGTTTAAACTAGGTAGATAAGTGATTGATTTTGGTAGATTTGCATTTTAAAGTCACTGTACTGTCACCAGCGGCAATGCATAGGATGGATTAGATAAATGTTTAACATTATTTTCCAGCAGGGTTGGCATTTGCCTTTATAAACTTTTCTGCTAGATGCCAGTATTGCAGCTGCTGGATACTAACAGCTCAAAGGAATTGTTGGCAGTAGTTTAGTGAAAAGGGAATGAGAGAGAGAGACCATACAATACGTTAAAGCTTGAATCATTGATTTATCTGTTTCTGGAATGGCAGCAACTCTTCCTTTTATTAGTAGTTTTACAATCAGGACTGGAAGCCATTGAAAAATAACACAAACAAAAGTATAAAAAACAATGCTGTCTTTTTTAATGAAAAAATCTTGATGAATATCAATACTGCTACATTTTATTTTTCTTTATCTTTGGTAGTAACATCAATAATAGGATTGATATAGACATTCAGTAATGTAGACATTTTACCTGGTTTGTGTGGTAACCAAAGTATGAAATGTAACAAACACGTTTTCTGCAATAATAGCAAATTGCACCTTCAGCTTAAAGTTTGCTGTTATCGTAATAAGTTTTATTTCTGTGCTATTTACAGCCTGTATCCCAAGCATTTGGAGCTGAACAACCAGCAACTCTTCTAAAACCGGATTTAGTTCGAAGGTGAGTATCTTCAAATTAATACCATGAAAGCGATGAGGGTATGTTGAAGTATTGCATTCATTAGGTACTTAGTGTTTCTTGACTGAAGAAGTTTCTGTGTTCTAGTATTTGTGTGTATGTTCAATAAAAATAGTAGATATTATTTTTACTTTATGTTAATAAAGATCATATGGACTATGAAATTATTGACCATTTTCTTGTTCACATTATTATAATATTCTGGGGTTGTTATTTTTTGGCTGTACCACCGTGGCTTGTGGGATCTTAGTTCCCTGACCAGGGATTGAACCCATGCCCTTGGCAGTGAGAGTGCAGAGTCCTAACCACTGGAGTGCCAGGGAATTCCCATCATATTCTGTCCTTAGGAAAATATTATAAGAATTAAAAAAGGAAATAAGAAATAATGTAATTTAAAGTTCCAGCTAATCTAAAGAAATAAATTACAACCAGATATATAATCATATTGTTATTTGGTAGTTGTAAACTAATATTTTTCTCTATCTTGTTCAGATTGGGTTAATTTTTCTTGTTCTGTCTTCAGGTTCACTGATTCTTTCCTTTGTCCTATTCATTCTGCTATTGTGCCCACTCAGTGCATTTTTTATTTCTATGATTGTACTCTTTCTATAATTTCCATTTGTTTCTTTCTTAGTATCTTCTATTATTATGAGATTTTCTGGCTTTTCATTTGCTTCAAAAGTATTTGTAATTGCTTGTTGAAACAATTTGATAATGGCTGCTTTAAAATCCTTGTCAGGTAATTCCAATATCTGATTCATCCTGGTGTTGGCATCTGTTGATTGTCTTTTCACATTCAAGTTGTGATTTTCCTGGTTTTTGGTATGACAGAGAATTTTCATTTGTCTCCTGGACATTTTGGACATTATGTTAGGATACTCTGGATCCTATTTAAATACTCTATTTTAGCAGTCAGTCACTGTGTTTAGGTGCAAAGGTCCTGGTCTACTTTTGTGGACTATGGTTCTAATGACAATTTAGTTTTCAGAGTGTTTGTATTATTATTCTGATCTGCTTGGTTCACCTGACACCATTGGGACCCACTGCTGGACCAAGGGGTTGGAGAGCACTTCTCTAGGCCTGCTGCCCTAAGCCAGCTCTCCAGACCACATGCTACTGGTAGGGTTCCCACCAGCATCACCACAGGAGGAAAGGGCCCACCTGAACCACCTTCTGTTGATAGGTTGGGGTTCAGGAGACCACTGGGCTTGGGCTACCTTTGCCTTTTGGCCCAGGAGTCAGGAGATGCTGAGCTTGGATTGCTTTCTGTCACTGGGTGGGTAATCAGGAGATGCCAAGCTGCTATATTTTTCCTCAAGTCCTGGGAGTCCCTAGCTAGTCTGCCTTCATTTTTTCACTCTTCAGTGCCCTCCTGTGATATTCTACTGTATTATTTCCAGATTTTTTAGTTATACTTAGTGGGGAGGAACGGGGAGAGTTGAGTTTCTGCCATCTTGTCCCAAACCCTAAACTAGTGTTTTAAGATAACTTTGCAAAGTGAATGATACAGCTGCATTGACTAGAATTATGTCCCTTTTATCCTCTGAAGGTGTTATTTATTACTGCTATTTCTCTGTCTATTAAAAAACTAAGAGCAGTATTAATGTATTTTCTTCCTCTACTTGTATTTATGAAAATTCTTTTTCACAGGGACATAGAAAAAATTTTAGGAGTTAGTTTTATTTTTTATTGCATATCTTTATATAGATACTTCCTGAGTAGTTTTTAGGAGAAAGGACTTAACCTAAAAATTAATTTAAAAAATATCTGCTAAAAAAAAAAAATCTGCTGCTTACAGATCTCATTTAAGTTTCAAATGTATTTATTGGAATTTTTGTTATTTATTGAAATATCTTCAAATTTATTAAAGAAAAAGCTGAAAAATACCTTTGACACAGATCAGCTGAAAGTTAGTCTGCCCTGTCATAATCATATTGACTTGAACCTGCAAAATATAACTAGTTAGAATTAATCATGTTGAATCATTTTCACATCATTCATTTTCAGTTTTTTTTAACCAAAATTATGGTGTATTTTTTCTTCTTCCCTCCCTCCCTCCTTCCTTCCTCCTTCCTCCCTTCCTTCCTTCTTTCCTTCCTTCCTTCCTTCCTTCCTTCCTTCCTTCCTTCCTTCCTTCCTTCCTTCCTTCCTTCCTTCCGTCCTTCCTTTCATTCTATTGAGGTAAAACTCATGTATACCCTTATATTAGTTTTGGATGTATAATAGAGTGATTCAACATTTGTATATATTATGAAATGATCACCACAATAAGTCTAGTTTAAACATCCATCACCATACATAGTTACAAAATTTTTTTTCTTGTGATGAGAACTTTTAAAATCTATTCTCTTAGCAACTTTGAAATATGCAATACAGCATTATTTTTTTTTTTTTTAGAAATTCACGTTCTTTTATTTATTTATTTATTTATTTATGACTGTGTTGGGTCTTCGTTTCTGTGCGAGGGCTTTCTCTAGTTGTGGCAAGTGGGGACCACTCTTCATCGCGGTGCACGGGCCTCTCATCATCGCGGCCTCTCTTGTTGCGGAGCACAGGCTCCAGACGCGCAGGCTCAGTAATTGTGGCTCACGGGCCCAGCTGCTCCGCGGCATGTGGGATCTTCCCAGACCAGGGCTCGAACCCGTGTCCCCTGCATTGGCAGGCAGATTCTCAACCACTGCGCCACCAGGGAAGCCCCAGCATTATTAACTATAGTTGCCATGTTGTACATTACATGACTTATTTATTTTATAACTGGTAGTTTGTACCTTTCGACTCCCTTCACCCATTTCGCCCACTTTCTACCCCCTCCCCCCACACCTGCCTCTGGCAACCACCAATCTGTTCTCTGTATCTATGAGCTTGGGAGATTTTTCGTTTTTTTAGATTGCACATATAAGTGAGATCATATGGTATTTGTCTTTCTCTTTCTGACTTACTTTACTTAGCATAATGCCCTCAAGTTCCATCTATGTTGTTACAAATGGCGAGATTTCATTCTTTTTTATGGCAGAATAATATTCCATTGTATATACATACTACATTTTCTTTATCTCATTTTCATTTCTTTTTCTGTTTCCTGCACTATTCCTGTCTTCCACACCTCATGTATCCCCTGTTGAGTTTGTTACATAAACAGCTATATTTTGAGTGAGAATTGGTTTTTAGAAGTTTTATTTGAACATATTAATAAGAAAAACCCCAAAACAAACAAAATAAAATTGATCAGGAACATCCCCTGATAAAAGGTTCCACAGAGGTCTATCACTAGCAGTGTTTTTCTTTCACTCCCACTACTGTGAGATGTTTGCCTAATACATACAATATAATCTCAGTGTTTCATAACTTTTAAAAACAGCTTTATTGAGATATAATTCACATACCATTAGATTTTCACCCATTTAAAGTGTACAATTCAATGGCATTTAGTATATTTGCAGAGTTGTGCAGTCATAACTTTTTGAGAGATATTGTACTACTTATATATTTTATTTAAACATTATTTATGATTTTATAATTGAGGGTTTTTCTTAGAATTTTACCATCAAGATGGAATGATTCTATCCACAAAGGAATTTCAGATGTTAACTCTGATTTGGGTTAAATATTGGACTTTGAGAATCATGGAATAATGTCTTCTCTGAGAAATTGAATTGGAATTGCTTTTGTTTTTTTAAAAATAATAGTTTGAATAATGATGTGGCAGCTGTGAAGGAAAACACCAATACCCCTGATAACCCAAGTGGAAATGGCAAACAAGATCGGATCAAACAGAGAAGAGCTTCCTGTCCTAGATCAGAAAAGGGGACTAAATTTCAGCTTACTGTCCTTCAGGTCAGTGTATAAATATGATTTGGTTAAGAGTGCATGTTGAGGTCTGGGGGGTCAGGGAGGGGCGATGTTGCTGTGGAGGTGAGTATAGAGTATTATGAAACTCTGCAGCAAACACTCTTGAACACAAATCTTTGTATATATACCTGATTATTTCCTTATGATAGATTCCTAGAAGTAGAATTAGTGGGTCAAAGGGTATGAAGATTTTTTTAAAGTTTCTAAATACGTATTTCTAGGTTGCTGTCCATAAAGTTTGGACCAGTTTACATTTCCATTAGCAGTGCATTTTCTTTAGCTTAAAGGGTCAATTTGTGGGAGAATTTTGGAAATGAATGACCAGATTTAGATCTTTGCATTGCAGATAGCTATAGTGACCGTTGTAACTTTTTTTTTTGCCTTTTCATAAAAGTTGTGTTCCTTTTCTTTCCCACAGGTTCACATTTCTAACTTATTTTTTGCTGAATAATTTGAGCCTTAGATTTGTCATACAATGGTTGTTTAGACAGTATTTCATCAAGGGAAAAACAATCTTTTTAGATTCTGAACAGTTTAAACCATTTTTTTCATATATTGTATGTGAGCTCATCCAAATGTTTCCTGCACCATTTACAAAGAGGAGACAATGACTGACTCTTAAACTAGTGACATGTTTGTGCCCAGGTGTCAACCTCTGGAGACAACATGGTGGAGTGTCAACTGGAGACACACAATAACAAGATGGTCACCTTCAAGTTTGATGTTGATGGTGATGCACCAGAGGATATTGCAGACTATATGGTAAGTACAGTAAAACCAAATTATTTTCCCTTCAGCATTCTGTCTCTTTTTCCTCTCTAACTCTCCCCCCGTTTATTCAGAGCCATCTTTTTTTAGGGTACTGCTAGTTTTTAAAATTTGTACGGAGCTAAATTGGTTATGATCAAGAGTAAGTCACTATACCTCCTCTGGTTTCTGTATATTTGTGTGTAAAATATGAGGGAGTTTCATTAAGAGAGGATCTAGGTCAGTGGTTCTTATCCCTAGCTGCATGTCAAAATCACTGGAAGAGCTTTTTAAAAACAATTCTGTTGGGAATTCCCTGGTGGTCCAGTGGTTAGGACTCGGTGCTTTCACTGCCGTTGTCCGGGTTCAATCCCTGGTCGGGGAGCTAAGATCCTGCAAGCCACGTGGCGCAGCCAAAAAAAAAAAACCCCAAACAAAAACTAAAACAAAAACAATTCTGTTGCCTGGGTCCCTAATTAAATCAGAATTTTTGGAGATGAGGCCTAAGCATTAATAGTTTGTAAAGTTCCCCAGGTAATTCTAATGTATTAGCTACTGATATAACATCTTACATATAGGTGTTCAAGTAATGTTCATTTCATTTAGTTTTTGTATTTTCTTTGAATTGTTAGGCTTAAGTTACTATTCCCCTCCTCTTTTTTTTTAATGGGGATGAGCTAGGGTGGCATGAAGAGTACATAATGCTTTTGTTTCTGCCAGTTTTCTTTGTATATACATTCCTGGCCAAGCAGAATTTAACATTTTAAAAGTTAATAATTTTGTCAGTCTGCCTCTTATTTAATGTAGTATTTTCTGAACTGTCTCTAGGCCATTCTTTATCATCTTTAGAGATGCTTCATTTTGTGATTTTTTTTTATTTAAAAGCTTTTGCGTTTGGACATCCTAGTTTTAAACGTAAACATTACCTCAGTTATGTTCTTCAAATGGCAATCAATTTATAGAATGCCAGATTCTTTTAAAATGCTGGCTTCTGGTAGGTAGTGCCAATCTGACAAATGTCAGTGGTCTCAAAATAGAATAATTTAATGTATTATGTGGCATTTTATTGCTGGTCTTTGTTAATTCTGTTGTGGCATTTAGATCTAAATACCTAATTTATTTTTCTTTATGGTAGTCACCATATTATAATTTTGAAGAAACTAAATTCATTCTTGTGAATAGAATTACTTTTACTTTTGGATAGGTGGAAGATAACTTTGTCCTGGAAAGTGAAAAAGAAAAATTTGTAGAAGAATTGAGGGCTATCGTAGGTCAAGCCCAGGAGATCCTTCATGTCCACTCTGCTGCAGAAAGAGCCGTTGGAGTTGACTCTATTACTGTGGAATCCAGCAGTAGCCACGTAAGAGCAATTGCTCAGCAAATAGGTCTTCTCGGATATGTATCAGGAACTTCTTTATTTATCTATTCATTTTTAATTCAGACAGGATCATCTGAACAAGTACAGATAAATTCTGCATCCACTCAAACCAGCAGTAAGTATACTTAATAAAATTTACCATTTGGCTTTTGAAGCAAGACATTTGGAAACTTTTAATGTACACACCTTGGGAAAGATGTTAGCCAATAAAGGAATTTGATAAATTGTTAATGTAGGTTTTCCCACACTTTGAAAGGACTTTATAGCCCAGAAATAAGAAGTAAAGAGTGAGAAGTAAAACCATTCTCCAGATTTCCTCCAAGTATTGGTTCTTTACCTGATTAATTTATTTCTGAGTTGTTGCATGGTATGTTACCAGAGAAGCAGTCACAGTACTGCTGACCTTTAATGGCTTTATTGTTTGAACTTAACTGGTTAAGTTTTTTTTTTCCCCTATATGAGATGGACAACAAGTTTCTTAGCTAAAATCATTATGTTCTAAGTTTGCCTCATGTTTTAATAGCATTAGTATCTTGATTTCATTCCACCAATGATATGCTTCTACCTGCTCTGATCACTGATAAGTTTTTGTAAATCAGATACCAGATAAACTGCCAGGGACTAAAAATGGGGTCTTCTATTTTCTTTTCTCATAACCTTATCTCTCCATTCTTCTCAGCTCTGGTCATGGGTATATTTAGAGTGTCTGGGAGGGGGAGAAGAGCCACAGACGAATGAGGACATCTGAAGGAATTATAACAGCATGAAGAAGCAACAGGTGGTGTGGGAGTCATGGAACCAGATACCATTACCCTCAAATGTAGTTTGTGTTAGGATGTCAGGGTTCTCCTCTGTCTTCTTTTTCTCATTAGCAGGAGTCTTGAGTAGATTTCTTTTTATTTATTTATTTATGGCTGTGTTGGGTCTTCGTTGTTGCGTGCGGGCTTTCTCTAGTTGCAGTGAGTGGGGTCTGCTCTTTGTTGCAGTGCACGGGCTTCTCACTGTTGTGGCTTCTCTTGTTGCGGAGCACAGGCTCGAGGCGTGCAGGCTTCAGTAGTTGTGGTAGACAGGCTCAGTAGTTGTGGCGCACGGGCTCAGTAGCTCCGCGGCATGTGGGATCTTCCCGGACCAGGGCTCGAACCCGTGTCCCCTGCATTGGCAGGCAGATTCTTAACCACTGTGCCACTAGGGAAGTCCCTGAGTATATTTCTGACTGGCAAAGTAGGGTAAAGTTTAAAAGAGAATAACTTTTTTGAATAAGTTAACAAAGTAGGTGTACAGATGTAGGGGCTTATTTTACTTTATTTTTTAAGTTGTCATCCAGTAAAATAGACTTTTTTTTCTTTTGGTGTAGGGTTCTGTAAATTTTAGTCCTCTTATAGATTTGTGTAAGCACCACCATAATCAGGATACAGAACAGAAGATGTAGGTTTTAGTGGAAAAAGTGCTTTTTGTTTTTTTCCCAAAAGTGCCCTGCTTTTAATTGCTATTGATACAATGTTTGTTTCCGTAGAATCCAAAATCCTTCTCTAAAGATATCTTGTGCTTAGTTGTTAGAGTATTTGTCAGTCAGGGTTGGGAGGTCTGGTCTTATAAGTTACACATATCCTAGTGCCATTGGAAATGGAGATAAAAGACAAATCGGTGTTTTAACATGGTTTCCTTAGTCAATAGGTAAACATATTGACAATTGCTTAGCATATTAATTTTTGCCAGTTCTTTCTACAGATGAATCTGCTCCTCAGTCATCCCCAGTTGGTCGATGGCGATTTTGTATCAATCAGACAATAAGAAACCGTGAGGCTCAATCTCTTCCTTCTCTTCAGCAGTCCATGTCTACAGTTCCTGGGCTAAATCTGCTTTCTAGTAAGTGTTTGTTCTCTGCCACCTTTATCCAGACCTGGAAGATGGGGATGCAAAATATATACTGTATCTTTAACTTGTTTTCATGGGTATTTTATGCTTATGAGAATTTTCATAAGCATTTTTGAAGATGTTAATGTTAGGAGGTAACTTAAGCCATTTAAATTTTAAAATTTATGAAAAAAAAGGAAAAGGTTTTTCTCCTTGTTAGGTTGAATTCTGTGTATTTTGAGTCTTATTTACAAGAGTACTTTCACATAGGTTCTAATTTGCCCCTTGCTCCTCCTGTTCCTTTTGAGTTTGAGTACTAGTCCATGCTTTGTACTTACCAATACATGCTTAGCCATTCTTTGTTATTGTTCCAGGTCCAAGAAACATAAGTAATAAGGAAATATCACAGGACACGCTGCTCACTCTAGAAAATAATCCATGCCAGCGTGCACTTTACACCTCCACATCAGAACACAAGGATGTAGTTGATGGTAAGATTTCTGAATATGCCAGTGTAGAAACTAAGCTGCCAGCTATACTTTATCAAGTGGAAGATGACAAGCAGATAATGGCACCAGTTGCTAGTAGTTCCAGTCATACGGCTACTTCAGTTCGTGCAGTTCCACTTGAATGTGAGGGACTCACCAGCCAAGCAGGCATATTCCTACCTGTGTATCCAGGTCACCAAGCTGCCAGTCAGGCAGTTCCTGGTGAGTCAACTCAGATTGCTCCTAACTCTCTTACAACCCTGGCATTTATGTCTGATCAAAAGCCTCAGTCCTTACCAGTGCAGCAGCCAACTACGGATGCAGAGTTTATTTCCCAAGAAGGAGAAACCGCAGTGATCATGGAAGCAAGTTCTCCTAAGATGGTCATTCCCACTCAGACCCCTGGCCTTGAACCAACTAGCCTTCTGTCCTCTACTGTCGTGGAATCAGATGGGGAAGGACCTCCAAAAATGGAGTTTGCAGACAACCGAATTAAAACTCTGGATGAAAAATTAAGAAATTTGCTCTATCAGGAGCATAGCATATCTAGCATCTATCCTGAGAGTCAGAAGGATACCCAAAGCATAGACTCTCTGTTTTCTTCCTCTGCTGAAGACACAGTCTCATGTCCAGTGCCAGAAGTCATAGGCATCAGTCACTGTGGAGTTCAAGATAGTCCTGCACAGTCCCCTAATTTTCAGCAGACAGGCTCTAAGATTCTGTCCAATGTGACTGTGAGTCAGCCTGCTAACATATCAGTGTTCAAAAGGGACCTGAATGTGATAACTTCTATACCCAGCGAATTATGTTTACATGTAAGTATCATTCTTTCTAACCAATTCCTTATCCTATGCTTTTAAAGAAATGCCTTCTTTTCTAAAGTTCTGTCCTTTGAAATGAAATGATCTATGTCACAAGATTCTGAGGTCACAGGTATTTAAGAAGGCCATAGCTTAGGCTGCAGGGGCCCAGAACTTAATAGAGACGGTAGAACTTTCTTGGTGAGAGAGCCCTCTGGTGAATTAGCTAGGAACTTGTGAGCAATGTTTCTTTCTGTATTAATGACAGAACAGGACTGACTTATAGATTGTTTTAGTGGGTAGGAAGAACTTGCTTTTAGATTTCCACTTAAAAATGCCTGTTATCAGTTTCATTTTTTAAAAATATTATGGTTTTAATTTAATCTTGTTTGTGGGTTTTTATTTATTTGAAAAAAATATTTTAAAAGAAAAATTTAAAAACCCCATAACCTCATGACTTGTTTTTTTTAACTTATGTAATGTAGGAATTTAATTTCTCTTCTGTTCCTTCAACTCATAGGTATAACCACTATCTGGTGCTTATCCACTATATGGTACTAATCCTTCTTGACTTAAGCTTACACAGATCTACTTACAAACCTACAACTTCTTATTCACAAAAATAGTATTGTGCTATAAACATATTGGTCTACAACTTAATTTTTTAATTTTACAGTATATCATAGACATATTTTTAAATATTTATCACTGTATCTCTTTATTACTGTTATTATTATATAAGTAGTATATGCATGTATATAAAGTAAAATCCACCCCACTTCTAAACCTATAGACACAGCTGTTGATAAATCTTTCCAGACATGGTTTTCACTAATATACAAATATTTATATAGCACTTCTTTATATGTATTATATCTATTTACAAAGACACAGATACATACTATATATACACATACTTCCTTACATACATGTGCTGTTCTAAATTTTTTTCCCACTTATGGACATCTATCCATGTCAGTATACATAGTTCCACCTCACCTAACTTTTTAAAAAATATATTTATTTATTTATTTGGCTGCATTGGGTCTTAGTTGCAGTGCGCAGGCTTCTCTCTAGTTGTAGCTCTTGGGCTCTATAGCGCACAGGCTTGGTAGTTGCGGCGCACGGGCTTAGTTGTCCCGCGGCGTGTGGGATCTTAGTTCCCCAACCAGGGATCGAACCTGCATCCCCTGCATTGGAAGGCGGATTCTTAACCGCTGGACCACCAGGGAAGTCCCCTCACCTAACTTTTTTAAACAACAGCATAATATTCCATTGAGTAAATATAATTTAAGTACTTATTTTTTTGGTAAACTAGTAATTTAAAATTATGCAATTAATGCATAAACGCAAAAGAAATTCAGAAGGATAGAAAATTAAAAGGAATTGTTGTGTTAACACTCCCACTACCCAAACAATATTAAGTTCCTGGTTTTAATTCTTGTGGTCATTGCTATTAATAACTTATAAATAATATACTTATCGTTTTTTGATTTAGTAATTTTATACAATAAATTTTTACTCACTTCTATGAAGGGTAGAGAAATTATATTTTCCCTTTCCTCTACTTTTCTTCCCCATACACCTCCCAATTTTTATTACTTAAATTACTTTTTAACATTGGCAAAGTTTATAACATCTACATTTTTTTCATTATCGGTTGTGCTTTGTCTGTAGGTTGATTGGAAGAACTGAAAATCAGTAAACAGCATTTATATTATGATTATTTGTGTTATCTGATAATCACATAATGTGATTAGAACCATAAAAAAATGAAATGTAATTCTCTGTCATTTAAACTTTGTTGCTCAAGAGACTCTTCCAAGTGTCAAGGTTAAATGGATTCTTTTGTTTGTTTCAAGTGTCCATTGCTACATCTAGATCAAATTTATTACCTGCCACTGTTTCTGGTGTCCTAGAATTCCTTTTTGTTTCCCCCCTGAAATGCTTCTATGAGTCATATTTTTAAATATGTTGCATGGGTGACCAATTTGTTTTTATTTTTTTAATGTCCAGAAATATCTTTATTTTGCTTCACACTTAAGTACAGATGGTAGGATCATTTTGAGTTAATTTTTGTGTATGGTGTGAGATAAAGGTCCAGCTTCATTCTTTTGCATGTGGCTATCCAGTTGTTCCAGCACTGTTTGTTACTTTATTCTTTGTTGTTATTATAAATGAAATTGTTTTCTTAATTTCCTTTTCAGATTTTTCATTGCTAGTGTATAGAAATACGATTGATTTTTGATTGTTGATGTTGTATCCTTCAACTTCGCTGAGTTTTTTTATTAGCTGTGTGATAGCTTTTGGTGGATTTTCTATATAATATCAGTATATAAGATCTTATCATCTGTGAATAGAGACAGTTTTATTTCTTCATTTCCTATTTTTCTTATCTATTAACTTTTCATTTCACGCTTTTTAAAAAAATTTTTGGCTGCATGTGGTCTTCATTGCTGTGCGTGGGCTTTTTCTAGTTGCTGCGAGTGGGGGCTATTCTTTGTTGCAGTGTGCGGGCTTCTCATTGTGGTGGCTTCTGTTGTTGATGAGCATGGGCTCTAGGTACGCAGGCTTCAGTAGTTGTGGCACGCGGGCTCTAGAGCGTAGGCTCCGTAGTTCTGGCGCACGGGCTTAGTTGCTCCGCGGCATGTGGCATCTTCCTGGACCAGGAATTGAACCTGTGTTCCCTCCATTGGCAGGCAGATTCTTAACCACTGCACCACCAGGGAAGTCCCTCATTTCATGCTTTCCATCTCTTTGTCCTTTTGCTTTTTGTACTGGGAGAATGTCTCAACTTTTAAGCTGTTTATAATCTCCTATTCAGCTATTTTTTTTATGTCAAGGATTGTATTTTTAATTTCTAGTAACTATAGTTCATTCTTTTTCTTATGGATATAGTATATTCACACATCTCTTTCAACATATTAAAGTCTTATTCTGTGTTATTAATGCTGTTTCCTTGGGTATTCTGTTTGTTGAGTTTAGTGTTTTCTTAAAGTGCTGATTTCCCAAAAGTGTTGGTGATTCTTCGTTGTGTACTCAGTTTTTCTTTTTCCCCCATAAGATTCCCTGTTTGTCCGTTTGTAAATGCTATATATAATTACTATAGCCTTACTCCAGTAATTGTGGGAAAAGCGTGGGACATGCTTCCTGGCCCTGGGTATTGCAACTTGTCTTTAATGCTGCCCAGAGGGAGGTCCAGTAGCTAGTCTTCAAAGGTAGCAGGGCTTCCCCTTACTCCTGGATCTTGTCTCTTCCGTACATTACTGACCTTTTTCTTGGCAATAAACATTTTCCTCCTTACCACTCTTATTTGGGAGCAGACGCCTCTGCTGTCTTTTGTTCATTGTGGAGATGAGGTGGGAAGGTGCCCCAACCAGTTCACTCGTCCATTCAGTGAATATCTGCTGAGCAGTGAATAAGTCAAGATCTCTGTTTTTGTGGAGCTCACATTCTAGTGGGGGAAGATAGATCCTAAACAAATGAATAAAGGGCTATGATAGGAAGACTAAGGAATTACTTTATATAGGGTGGTCAGGGAAGGATTTGTATGTAATGGTGACATTCATAGGTGGAGACCTGTTCCAGGAAACAAAAGAAGGCCAGTAAGTAGGAGAGTGTTATAAGATGATGCTGAAGTGACAGATAGGAGACAGATAGATTGTTACAGCTTTGTAAGCGTTCTGTCCAACCACCCATCCTTTTGGTTGGCCAGGGCGCTCTCTCCTGCTGCCCATATATACCACCTGAATTCGCTGCATTTTGAAACAGTTCCTGCATATGTCATCATGCATTAAAGGAGGCTGCTTTTTCCTCCTTTAATCTTATATGCAGGGCTTCTCTGGTGGCGCAGTGATTAAGAATCCGCCTGCCAATGCAGGGGACACGGGTTTGGGCCCTGGTCTGGGAAGATCCCACATGCCATGGAGCAACGAAGCCCGTGCGCCACAACTACTGAGCCTGCGCTCTAGAGCTTGTGAGCCACAACTACTGAGCCTGAGTGCCACAACTACTGAAGCCCACGCACCTAGAGCCCGTGCTCTTCAACAAGAGAAGCCACCACAATGAGAAGCCCACACACCACAAAGAAGCATAGCCCCCGCTCGCTGCAACTAGAGAAAGCCCACACACAGCAACGAAGATCCAACGCAGCTAAAAAATTAATTAATTAATTAATTTAAAAACTCTTATATGCATGTGTCTACATCTGTTTTTCCTGTTGTACCTGTGGATTTGGGTTGGTAAGGGAGGCTAGAACTTGTATTTAATTTATCATCTTGATCCAGTTATTACTTAATAAAAATCTTTTCTGTAATTTCAGTGGGACCAGTGCAACACTTTCTAAATCATAATATTATTGAGAGTTTTTTCCTCTTTATGAAAGTAATATTACTAGTCTAAAATGGGACTTTGGAAAATAAAAACTGTTCAGAATTTTACTTTTAATAACTGCTGACTTAAGTGTTAATAATGCTTACCCCAAACTGCAGTTTACTTAGTGCCGCTTAGGCTGTCTTCCTTCAGACAAATGCTGAATCCCTTTCTTTGAACTTTTACTCTTTTAATTTTCTAAATTACTACGGGCCATTCTCATGTTTCCCAAATTATTTCTGGCTGTGTATATTAATTTTTTGTATTAGTTATTATAAGACATTTATTTTTAGAATACTCAGAATACAGCAGCAGTTAATTCTGGTTTTTGAGGGGAGGGATGGGAGGACAAGAAGAGGGAAGAATGATTTTGTAGCCAGCTGTGGCCTGATGTTAACGATTTTTAGAGTTTAAATTTGAAATAATTTTGAGGTCCATTGTAAATTTCTGTGTGCTTATATAATGTAAGAAACTTGATTTGGTAATATATTTCTGTAAATGTAAATGCCTAGATATCTTGTTTTTCTATGTTTATCATGCGTGTCAGGCATCTTTAACTCTCTTAGATAATATAAGCATAAATGAAAATTTCCACTTTAAGATCATAGGGTTTAAGTAAACTTTTCTAGTGAATTGGTGCATATGAGGGTTATTTCCTTCATATTTTAATTTTCAGTTTTCAAAGTTGCTATAATAAAAAATATTCTAGGGTGAAAGTTTAACATTCTGCTGTTTTATTTATCTGAAGTCTAAATAGTATTTTTAAAGAAAGGGGAAGGCTTAATTCCTATAAGTTGAATACTTCAGGTTTAGTCTGATACGATACTATTAATAGAAGTATACATAGCATTCTATTTTTTTTTTACATTTTTATTGGAGTATAATTGCTTTACAATGGTGTGTTAGTTTCTGCTTTATAACAAAATGAATCAGTTATACATATACATATATCCCCATATCTCTTCCCTCTTGCATCTCCCTCCCTCCCACCCTCCGTATCCCACCCTTTTAGATGGTCACAAAGCACCGAGCTGATCTCCCTGTGCTATGCGGCTGCTTCCCACTAGCTATCTATTTTACATTTGGTAGTGTATATATGTCCATGACAATCTCTTACCCTGTCACATCTTACCCCTCCCCCTCACCATGTCCTCAAGTCCATTCTCTAGTAGGTCTGTGTCTTTATTCCTGTCTTGCCACTAGGTTCTTCATGACCTTTTTTTCCCCTTAGATTCCATATATATGTGTTAGCATACGGTATTTGTTTTTCTCTTTCTGACTTACTTCACTCTGTATGACCGACTCTAGGTCCATCCACCTCACTGCAAATAACTCAATTTCATTTCTTTTTATGGCTGAGTAATATTCCATTGTATATATGTGCCACATCTTCTTTATCCATTCATCCGATGATGGACACTTAGGTTGCTTCCATGTCCTGCCTATTGTAAATAGAGCTGCAATGAACATTTTGGTACATGACTCTTGTTGAATTATGGTTTTCTCATGGTATATGCCCAGTAGTGGGATTGCTGGGTCGTATGGTAGTTCTATTTTTAGTTTCTTAAGGAACCTCCATACTGTTCTCCATAGTGGCTGTATCAATTTACATTCCCACCAGCAGCGCAAGAGTGTTCCATTTTCTCCACACCCTCTCCAGCATTTATTGTTTCTAGATTTTTTGATGATGCCCATTCTGACCGGTGTGAGATGATATCTCATTGTAGTTTTGATTGGCATTTCTCTAAGGATTAATGATGTTGAGCATTCTTTCATGTGTCTGTTGGCAATCTGCATATCTTCTTTGGAGAAATGTCTATTTAGGTCTTCTGCCCATTTTTGGATTGGGTTGTTTGTTTTTTTGTTATTGAGCTGCATGAGCTGCTTGTAAATCTTGGAGATTAATCCTTTGTCAGTTGCTTCATTTGAAAATATTTTCTCCCATTCTGAGGGTTGTCTTTTGGTCTTGTTTATGGTTTCCTTTGCTGTGCAAAAGCTTTTAAGTTTCATTTGGTCCCATTTGTTTATTTGTGTTTTTATTTCCATTTCTCTAGGTGGTGGGTCAAAAAGGATCTTGCTGTGATTTATGTCATAGAGTGTTCTGCCTATGTTTTCCTCTAAGAGTTTGATGGTGTCTGGCCTTACATTTAGGTCTTTAATCCATTTTGAGTTTATTTTTGTGTATGGTGTTAGGGAGTGTTCTAATTTCATTCTTTTACAAGTAGCTGTCCAGTTTTCCCAGCACCACTTATTGAAGAGGCTGTCTTTTCTCCACTGTATATGCTTGCCTCCTTTATCGAAGATAAGGTGACCATATGTGCGTGGGTTTATCTCTGGGCTTTCTATCGTGTTCCATTGATCTATATTTCTGTTTTTGTGCCAGTACCATACTGTCTTGATTACTGTAGCTTTGTATTATAGTCTGAAGTCAGGGAGCCTGATTCCTCCAGCTCCATTTTTCGTTCTCAAGATTGCTTTGGCTATTTGGGGTCTTTTCTGTTTCCATAAAAATTGTGAAATTTTTTGTTCTAGTTCTGAGAAAAATGCCAGTGGCAGTTTGATAGGGGTTGCATTGAATCTGTAGATTGCTTTGGGTAGTATAGTCATTTTCACAACGTTGATTCTTCCAATCCAAGGACATGGTATATCTCTCCATCTTTTGGTATCATCTTTAATTTCTCTCATCAGTGTCTTATAATTTTCTGCATACAGGTCTTTTGTCTCCTTAGGTAGGTTTATTCCTCGGTATTTTATTCTTTTTGTTGCAGTGGAAAACGGGAGTGTTTTCTTAATTTCACTTTCAGATTTTTCATCATTACTGTATAGGAAAGCAAGAGATTTCAGTGCATTAATTTTGTATCCTGCTACTTTCCCAAATTCATTGATTAGCTCTAGTAGTTTTCTGGTTGCATCTTTAGGAATCTCTATGTATAGTATCATGTCATCTGCAAACAGTGACAGCTTTACTTCTTCTTTTCCGATTTGGATTCCTTTTATTTCTTTTTCTTCTCTGATTGCTGTGGCTAACACTTCCAAAACTATGTTGAATAATAGTGGTGAGAGTGGGCAACCTTGTCCTGTTCCTGATCTTAGTGGAAATGGTTTCAGTTTTTCGCCATTGAGGATGATGTTGGCTGTGGGTTTGTCATATATGGCCTTTATTATGTTGAGGAAAGTTCCCTCTATGCCTACTTTCTGCAGGGCTTTTATCATAAATGGGTGTTGAATTTTGTCGAAAGCTTTCTCTGCATCTATTGAGATGATCATATGGTTTTTCTCCTTCAAGTTGTTAATATGGTGTATCACATTGATTGCTTTGTGTATATTGAAGACTCCTTGCATTCCTGGGATAAACCCCACTTGATCATGGTGTATGATCCTTTTAATGTGCTGTTGGATTCTGTTTGCTAGTATTTTGTTTAGGATTTTTGCATCTATATTCATCAGTGATATTGGTCTGTAGTTTTCTTTTTTTGTGACTTTTTTTTTTAAAGAAATTCACATTCTTTTATTTATTTATTTATTTATAACTGTGTTGGGTCTTCATTTCTGTGTGAGGGCTTTCTCCAGTTGCGGCAAGCGGGGGCCACTCTTCATCGCGGTGCGCGGGCCTCTCACTGTCTCGGCCTCTCTTGTTGCGGAGCACAGGCTCCAGACACGCAGGCTCAGTAATTGTGGCTCACGGGCCTACTTGCTCCGCGGCATGTGGGATCTTCCCAGACCAGTGCTCGAACCCTTGTCCCCTGCATTAGCAGGCAGATTCTCAACCACTGTGCCACCAGGGAAGCCCCCATTCTTTTTCGTGACATCTTTGTCTGGTTTTGGTATCAGGGTGATGGTGGCCTCATAGAATGAGTTTCGGAGTGTTCCTCTCTCTGCTATATTTTGGAAGAGTTTGAGAAGGATAGGTGTTAGCTCTTCTCTAAATGTTTGATAGAATTCGCCTGTGAAGCCATCTGGTCCTGGGCTTTTGTTTGTTGGAAGATTTTTAATTACAGTCTCAATTTCAGTGCTTGTGCTTGGTCTGTTCATATTTTCTGTTTCTTCCTGGTTCAGTCTCGGAAGGTGGTGCATTTCTAAGAATTTGTCCATTTCTTCCAGGTTGTCCATTTTATTGGCATATCGTTGCTTTTAGTACACTCTCCGGATCCTTTGTATTTCTGCAGTGTGAGTTGTTACTTCCCCTTTTTCATTTCTAATTCTATTGATTTGAGTCTTCTCCCTTTTTTTATTTATAAGTCTGGCTAATGGTTTTTCAATTTTGTTTATCTTCTCAAAGAACCAGCTTTTAGTTTTATTGATCTTTGCTATCGTTTACTTCATTTCTTTTTCATTTCTTTCTGATCTGATCTTTATGATTTCTTTCCTTCTGCTAACTTTGGGGTTTTATTGTTCTTCTTTCTCTAATTGCTTTAGGTGTAAGGTTAGGTTGTTTATTTGAGATGTTTCTTGTTTCTTAAGGTAGGCTTGTATAGCTATAAACTTCCCTCTTACAACTGCTTTTGCTGCCTCCCATAGGTTTTGGGTCGTTGTGTTTTCATTGTCATTTGTTTTTAGGTATTTTTTGATTTCCTCTTTGATTTCTTCAGTGATCTCTTGGTTATTTAGTAGTGTATTGTTTAGCATCCATGTGTTTGTGTTTTTTGTTTTTTTTCCCCTGTAATTGATTTCTAATCTCATAGCGTTGTAGTCAGAAAAGATGCTTGATATGATTTCAATGTTCTTAAATTTACTGAGGCTTGATTTGTGACCCAAGACGTGATCTATCCTGGAGAATGTTCCATGAGCACATGAGAAGAAAGTGTATTCTGTTGTTTTTGGATGGAATGTCCTATAAATATTAATTAAATCCATGTCATTTAATGTATCATTTAAAGCTTGTGTTTCCTTATTGATTTTCATTTTGGATGATCTGTCCATTGGTGAAAGTGGGGTGTTAAATTCCCCTACTATGATTGTGTTACTGTCGATTTCCCCTTTTATGGCTGTTAGTATTTGCCTTATATATTGAGGTGCTCCTATGTTGGGTGCATAAATATTTACAATTGTTATATCTTCTTCTTGGGTTGATCCCTTGTTCATTATGTAGCGTCCTTCTTTGTCTCTTGTAATAGTCTTTGTTTTAATGTCTATTTTGTCTGATATGAGAGTTGCTACTCCAGCTTTCTTTTGATTTCCATTTGCATGGAATATCTTTTTCCATCCCCTCACTTTCAGTCTGTATGTGTCCCAGGTCTGAAGTGGGTCTCTTGTAGGCAGCATATATGTGGGTCTTGTTTTTGTATCCATTCAGCCAGTCTACGTCTTTTGGTTGGAGCATTTAATCCATTTACATTTAAGGTAATTATCGATATGTATGTTACTATTACCATTTTCTTAATTGTTTTGGGTTTGTTATTGTAGGTCTTTTCCTTCTCTTGTGTTTCCTGCCTAGGGAAGTTCCTTTAGCATATAGCATTCTATTTTTGATTACTGATTAGTCCATACAAGAAACTCCAATGGTAGAAACAATTGCTCCACCTCACCTAAATTACTACCATTTTGGTTTTTCTCTTTTTGTCTCCATTAGGAGATGTCCCCAGATGCTTCACTTCCAGGGGATCCAGAGGCCTATCCTGCTGCTGTGTCAAGCGGTGGAGCCATTCATCTGCAGACAGGAGGTGGATATTTTGGCCTAAGCTTTACTTGTCCTAGTCTCAAAAATCCTATTAGCAAGAAATCCTGGACTCGCAAATTAAAAAGCTGGGCATACAGGCTACGGCAGTCAACCAGCTTTTTCAAGAGATCAAAAGTCCGTCAAGGTAGTGTGCTTACAGTCAGGGACATAGACTAGGTAACATCATTTTTCATTTACTTCTGTTTCTTTTTGTTGTTGTTCATACACAAATCTTGTCACTTTTTCCACGTAGCCCATGTATGTGACATGTCCCATTAATGTCATTGCCATTTTATTTTTCCTTTTGTAACTAATTTGGTTTTAAAGTATTCATTTCATATAGATACTAAGTCTCGGGATAAATCTTGCAATGTCTGATTCAGAATTAGGGACTTCTACAGTGTTGCTTATTACATTAACACTTTTTTAATTGTCTAGCAGGAGTTAAGCTTTTTCTACTTTTCTTCATTTTTGGTAATGTAAACAAATGTAGTCTTAACAAGCAATTTTCTCCTTTCTGCTTACAATTTGGCAAAACTTGCAGTGGATACAGAAGATACGAGATCAGCAGTTGCTCCTGACCCCATTCCTCTGACAGGAGAGTCCACAGCTGATGCTAGGGCTTTGAGTAGATGTAAAGCAATGAGTGGATCATTTCAGCGGGGTCGGTTCCAGGTTTGTGTCTTTGATTAAATCATTATCTACAAAGGCATTATAAAAGGTAACAGCATTGAAGATCTAGGTCTGTAGATGGTAATTATTTTAAATGTAGATCATTATCGTATTTAATTTTTCCCCTTATATGCATCCTGTCACCTTCTGTAGCCATCCACTAAAGGCGAGTCTAAAGAAATGAGGATTTTAGTAGCTGAAAGGGAGCACAGAAATGGGTCATCAGTTTTTGGTGGGTGGTTGGGTTATCTTTTTTGTAAATCTAATTTCATGTCCTTTAGAACCTTGGCAATTGAATTTGTTTTCATTTTATTTTTTAATTGAAGTATAGACGATTTACAATATTGTGTTAGTTTTAGGTGTACGTATGGAATGTTTTTTAATTGCAGAATTTTATTTGAGCAATATGAAGCCAATTCTCTTTGCAAAGGGCCCAATTGCAAAGCTTTGAATATGACAAGTATAGATGGGATTTTTTAGTTTTGGTATTATCAGTGTTTGTACATTACAGAAGACCATCCAATTGTCTGTGCAGTATATTGATATTGAATTTCTTTGTGGGTTTACTCTTTGGTTAGGCAGAGCCAGCCACCTTTGCCTTTTTGTATTTCAGGTGATTACAGTTCCTCAGCAGCAGTCAGTGAAAGTGACATCTTTTGGAATAGAACACATACCAGCATTCAATAAAATGACGAGCCAGCCTAGTGAAGAAGCTTTAGCCTTTACTGAAACAGCAAAGTCTCAATTGGTAGAAATGGAACCTGCCACACACAATCCACAAACTTCACTTTCTTCTCAGAAGTTACAAGCTCTTCAGGAAACCTTCAAAGAAGATAAAAGAATTCCCAAACAAGCTGACAACTTCTCATCTTTCAGTACAGCTTGTGAGACTGATGTATCTTTGATGACTCCAGAAAAGGAATTGGAAGAAAATTCAGCCACAGGAAGTAGCTTGCAGTCTGGATCTGAACTGTTGCTTAAAGAGAGAGAGATACTTACTTCTGGGATACAGCCTACCTCTGATAGTGAATTTTCAGCCACTCTTTGTGGCAGAGGGAAATCAGTGGCAAAGACTGGTCCAGAGAGAGAAAAGTGCTTACCACTCCGTGAAGAAAAAGCCTATGTTCAAACACAGAGCTCACTCTTCTATTCACCGTCTTCCCCAATGAGCAGTGATGATGAGTCAGAAGTAGAGGATGAGGACTTAAAGGTGGAGCTTCAAAGATTACGAGAAAAGTAAGGACTGCT